>NC_135574.1:184738900-185094028 GCF_965152235.1 Eretmochelys imbricata
AGGAAACGTAAGCCTCCGTGCAAGTGGCCTTCCCGTGGGAACCCTAATCCTAGGGTTCGGGCCTTACCCATAGACACCCTAAGGCAAGGATCCCCATCTGTAGGACCTCTATGCCTAAAGTGAGCTGGCCTAACCATTGGAACCCTTACTTCAACTGGCCTATGCCTAGAACCCTAACCCTAACGCCAAGTGGCCTACCCGTAAGCATCCTAATGCTAGGGCGGGAATCCCTTCCCACAGCAAGCCTATTTCAGCGTGGCTAACCCATAGGAACCATAACCCAACTCCCCTTGGTCTAGCAATGGGAACCCTACCCCTTAGTCCAAAGGGCCTAGCTCGGGAAACCCTGACGCTGACGCCAAGTGGGCTAAGGAGCCCTAACGCCTATCCCTAACTCCAACTGACCTACTCAGAGGAACTTTAACCCAATTGGCGGGGAGCCCTACCTTTTGCAAGCCTAACTCTCCCCAAATTTAGCAAATTTCTCCTGCAATCATCCTCCAAATGTAATTCCGATGCACTGCTGGCCATTTGGGAGAGATCCCTTCTTGAAAAATGCTCTCCAGGAGACATTAGTTCCAGGTAACAGCAAGGCACGAATGTCTCCAGGGATCGTTCTCTAAATGCTATCACGATGCACCGCTGGTGATTTGGCAGAGATCCGTTCATGACAAGTCCTAGGCTTGAGACATTCACTCCAGATCACAGCTAGCTACTCATTGCTCCTCAAATCATCTTTCAAAATGCATTCGGATGAAAGCCTGGCATTACCGTTAACGAAAAATGCTGTTCATTTGACATTCCTTCCAGGTTACTGCTAGGGACGAAATTCTCGGGAATCTTCCTCAAGAAGTCAGAGGGATGCACTGCCGGCTACCTGGCAGAGAGCCCTTTCAGAAAATTGCTACAAATGAAAAATGCATTCCAGATCACAGCTAGGTGCAAATTTCTCCCGCAATCATCCTCCAAATGTCATTCATTCGGAGGCTCTGCTGGTCATTTGGCAGAGATCCGTTCGTGAAAATAGCTCAAGATGAAACATTCCAGATCAAAGCTTGGCACCAATGTCTCCAGGAATCGTCCCCCGAATGTCATTCGGAAGCCCTGCAGGTCATTTGGCAGCGATCCGTTGGTGAAAATATCATGTAGAAAAGCATTCCATGTCCCTGCTAGGGATGACTTTGCCCAAGGCAACTCGGACGCCTTGCTGCGCATTTGGGAGAGATCCATTCATGACAATTGCTAAACGTGAGCCATGAACTCCAGATCCCTACTTGGCACATATTTCTGCTGGAATCGTCCTCCAAATGGCTTTCGGGTGCACCACGGGCCATTTGGCAGAGATCCGTTTGTGAAAATAGCTAAACATGAGACAATCATTCTGGATCTCAGCTAGGACTAATTTCTCCTGGCATCGTCCTCCAAATGCCGTTCGGATGCAGTGCTGGGAAGTTGGCAGCGAACCCTTCTTGAACGTTGCGAAACATGAGCTCTTCAGTCCAGATCACTGCTTGGCAGGAATGTCTCATGGAATCGTCCTCCAAATGTCGTTACGATGCACTGCTTACCATTTCCAGAGATCCAGCCAGGACAATTCCTAAAAACGAACTATTCAGTCCAGGTCACAGCTAGACACGAATATGCCCTGGCATCGTCCTCCAAGAGCCAGTCGGATACGCTGCTGGGCATTGGGCAGCTATCCAGTCCTGAAAAATATTATTCACCTAGAAAAGCATTCCATGTCCCTGCTAGGGACGACTTTCTCCTAGAATCGACCTCCAAGTGCAAATCGGAGGCATTGCTGGTATTTGGCAGAGACCCTTCCTGAAAATTGCTAAACATGAGACATTCACTTCACATCACTGCTAGCCACCAATTTCTCCTGGAAGCATTCTCCAAATGCCTTTCGGATGCACTGCTTGCCATTTGGCAGAGCAGGAAAGAATTTTGCTTGCTTAATCTAGTTCGAGGACCGACCACTCCTAAATAATCAGGATAGTAGCCCAATGGCGCGAATATGAAGAGTCCCTGACAATTTGTCACAAGCACGGGTCACTAAGGATTTTCTCTTTCTTTGTAAGTTCCACGGAACCGATCTTTCCCTAATGCTCAGGACCTCTTTTAAACTGTTTGAAAATGAAAAGGCTCCGAGAAACGAGTCACCCGCAGGGATCACTAACGAGTTTTGTTTTGTTTGTAACGTTCATGATGCCCTCTCTTCCAAATGACCAAGAGAAACCTAGTGGCTTTTAGATGACGAGTCCGGGACAAAGTTTGTCTCAAGTGCTGTTCATTAATGACTTTCTCTCTAGTTCTCATTTTCCCTAACCGCTCTACTGCAAATGACAGTAAGGACAGACTCCTAAATGCTTTAAAAAAGGAGGCTTTCAGAAGTATTTGCCAAACCCCTAGTGGTCAAGAATGAGTTTAACCTTTCTTTAGGACAGGATCCTAAAAGCTGTAATGTGAAGATTCCGCGACAAATTTATCCCCCGCTAAGGTGAGCGAAGCGTTTTGCTTTGTTATTCATCTGCACGGAGCGAGCCTTCCAAATGAGGCCAGACTCCAAACTGTCTTCAGTTGAAGATTCCATAAGAAATGGCTCACAAGCACCGATCAGTAATGAGTTTCGCTTTCTTTTCAATGTCACCATGCGCTCCCTTCCAGATGATCTGGATAGACTCATAATGGCTTGAAGACTTGGATTCCGTGAGAAATTTCACAAAGCACTGATCACTACTGACTTTCTCTTGGTTTATCACTTTCACTGACCGATAAAGCCCATCTCTTCAGGACCCTCTCGTAACGCCTTTTAAATGAAGAGTCACAGATAACTTTTCCTCCAGCAATGATAAGTAATCAGGTTCTCTTTCTTTGCAGCTTTCTATGCCGAAGAATCAGGAGAGTAGTATGATGGCTTTAAGATGAAGCTTGCATGAAACATTTGAGGATGAGAAAAGAGTTTTGCCTTCTTTGTAATTCTCACCAGCCGATCTCTTCTTAACGATGAGGACAGACTCTCAAGGGCTGTAAGATGACGATTAAATGAGAAATTTGTCATAAGCATTCATTAATACTTCCTTTCCCTTTGTTTCTAATTTTCTCCAACCAATCGAGCCCACAAGCTCAGGACAGGATCCGGACAGCTTGAAAATGAAGATTCCATGAGAATTTTGTGCCCAGCCTTGATTAGGGCTGAGTTTTCCTTTCTTTGTACTTTTTACGAGCCCACGTCTTCTAATGGCACAAGACAGTTGGAGTTAAGCTGTGGGTAGGACGCCACGTCCTCAGGGTTATGGCTAGGCCACTTACAAGTGTGGTTCCTGTGTGCAGGCCACATGCAGTTAGAGTTAGGGAAGGGCAGAGCTCCCAGCCCTAGGTTAGCGTTCTCAGCGCTAGGGTTAGGGTTCATACGGGTAGGAATCCCGATCCTAGTGTTTCCTCGACCACAGGAAACGTAAGCCTCCGTGCAAGTGGCCTTCCCGTGGGAACCCTAATCCTAGGGTTCGGGCCTTACCCATAGACACCCTAAGGAAAGGATCCCCATCTGTAGGACCTCTATGCCTAAAGTGAGCTGGCCTAACCATTGGAACCCTTACTTCAACTGGCCTATGCCTAGAACCCTAACCCTAACGCCAAGTGGCCTACCCGTAAGCATCCTAATGCTAGGGCGGGAATCCCTTCCCACAGCAAGCCTATTTCAGCGTGGCTAACCCATAGGAACCATAACCCAACTCCCCTTGGTCTAGCAATGGGAACCCTACCCCTCAGTCCAAAGGGCCTAGCTCGGGAAACCCTGACGCTGACGCCAAGTGGGCTAAGGAGCCCTAACGCCTATCCCTAACTCCAACTGACCTACTCAGAGGAACTTTAACCCAATTGGCGGGGAGCCCTACCTTTTGCAAGCCTAACTCTCCCCAAAATTAGCAAATTTCTCCTGCAATCATCCTCCAAATGTAATTCCGATGCACTCCTGGCCATTTGGGAGAGATCCCTTCTTGAAAAATGCTCTCCAGGAGACATTAGTTCCAGGTAACAGCAAGGCACGAATGTCTCCAGGGATCGTTCTCTAAATGCTATCACGATGCACCGCTGGTGATTTGGCAGAGATCCGTTCATGACAAGTCCTAGGCTTGAGACATTCACTCCAGATCACAGCTAGCTACTCATTGCTCCTCAAATCATCTTTCAAAATGCATTCGGATGAAAGCCTGGCATTACCGTTAACGAAAAATGCTGTTCATTTGACATTCCTTCCAGGTTACTGCTAGGGACGAAATTCTCGGGAATCTTCCTCAAGAAGTCAGAGGGATGCACTGCCGGCTACCTGGCAGAGAGCCCTTTCAGAAAATTGCTACAAATGAAAAATGCATTCCAGATCACAGCTAGGTGCAAATTTCTCCCGCAATCATCCTCCAAATGTCATTCATTCGGAGGCTCTGCTGGTCATTTGGCAGAGATCCATTCGTGAAAATAGCTCAAGATGAAACATTCCAGATCAAAGCTTGGCACCAATGTCTCCAGGAATCGTCCCCCGAATGTCATTCGGAAGCCCTGCAGGTCATTTGGCAGCGATCCGTTGGTGAAAATATCATGTAGAAAAGCATTCCATGTCCCTACTAGGGATGACTTTGCCCAAGGCAACTCGGACGCCTTGCTGCGCATTTGGGAGAGATCCATTCATGACAATTGCTAAACGTGAGCCATGAACTCCAGATCCCTACTTGGCACATATTTCTGCTGGAATCGTCCTCCAAATGGCTTTCGGGTGCACCACGGGCCATTTGGCAGAGATCCGTTTGTGAAAATAGCTAAACATGAGACAATCATTCTGGATCTCAGCTAGGACTAATTTCTCCTGGCATCGTCCTCCAAATGCCGTTCGGATGCAGTGCTGGGAAGTTGGCAGCGAACCCTTCTTGAACTTTGCGAAACATGAGCTCTTCAGTCCAGATCACTGCTTGGCAGGAATGTCTCATGGAATCGTCCTCCAAATGTCGTTACGATGCACTGCTTACCATTTCCAGAGATCCAGCCAGGACAATTCCTAAAAACGAACTATTCACTCCAGGTCACAGCTAGACACGAATATGCCCTGGCATCGTCCTCCAAGAGCCAGTCGGATACGCTGCTGGGCATTGGGCAGCTATCCAGTCCTGAAAAATATTATTCACCTAGAAAAGCATTCCATGTCCCTGCTAGGGACGACTTTGTCCTAGAATCGACCTCCAAGTGCAAATCGGAGGCATTGCTGGTATTTGGCAGAGACCCTTCCTGAAAATTGCTAAACATGAGACATTCACTTCACATCACTGCTAGCCACCAATTTCTCCTGGAAGCATTCTCCAAATGCCTTTCGGATGCACTGCTTGCCATTTGGCAGAGCAGGAAAGAATTTTGCTTGCTTAATCTAGTTCGAGGACCGACCACTCCTAAATAATCAGGATAGTAGCCCAATGGCGCGAATATGAAGAGTCCCTGACAATTTGTCACAAGCACGGGTCACTAAGGATTTTCTCTTTCTTTGTAAGTTCCACGGAACCGATCTTTCCCTAATGCTCAGGACCTCTTTTAAACTGTTTGAAAATGAAAAGGCTCCGAGAAACGAGTCACCCGCAGGGATCACTAACGAGTTTTGTTTTGTTTGTAACGTTCATGATGCCCTCTCTTCCAAATGACCAAGAGAAACCTAGTGGCTTTTAGATGACGAGTCCGGGACAAAGTTTGTCTCAAGTGCTGTTCATTAATGACTTTCTCTCTAGTTCTCATTTTCCCTAACCGCTCTACTGCAAATGACAGTAAGGACAGACTCCTAAATGCTTTAAAAAAGGAGGCTTTCAGAAGTATTTGCCAAACCCCTAGTGGTCAAGAATGAGTTTAACCTTTCTTTAGGACAGGATCCTAAAAGCTGTAATGTGAAGATTCCGCGACAAATTTATCCCCCGCTAAGGTGAGCGAAGCGTTTTGCTTTGTTATTCATCTGCACGGAGCGAGCCTTCCAAATGAGGCCAGACTCCAAACTGTCTTCAGTTGAAGATTCCATAAGAAATGGCTCACAAGCACCGATCAGTAATGAGTTTCGCTTTCTTTTCAATGTCACCATGCGCTCCCTTCCAGATGATCTGGATAGACTCATAATGGCTTGAAGACTTGGATTCCGTGAGAAATTTCACAAAGCACTGATCACTACTGACTTTCTCTTGGTTTATCACTTTCACTGACCGATAAAGCCCATCTCTTCAGGACCCTCTCGTAACGCCTTTTAAATGAAGAGTCACAGATAACTTTTCCTCCAGCAATGATAAGTAATCAGGTTCTCTTTCTTTGCAGCTTTCTATGCCGAAGAATCAGGAGAGTAGTATGATGGCTTTAAGATGAAGGCTGCATGAAACATTTGAGGATGAGAAAAGAGTTTTGCCTTCTTTGTAATTCTCACCAGCCGATCTCTTCTTAACGATGAGGACAGACTCTCAAGGGCTGTAAGATGACGATTAAATGAGAAATTTGTCATAAGCATTCATTAATACTTCCTTTCCCTTTGTTTCTAATTTTCTCCAACCAATCGAGCCCACAAGCTCAGGACAGGATCCGGACAGCTTGAAAATGAAGATTCCATGAGAATTTTGTGCCCAGCCTTGATTAGGGCTGAGTTTTCCTTTCTTTGTACTTTTTACGAGCCCACGTCTTCTAATGGCACAAGACAGTTGGAGTTAAGCTGTGGGTAGGACGCCACGTCCTCAGGGTTATGGCTAGGCCACTTACAAGTGTGGTTCCTGTGTGCAGGCCACATGCAGTTAGAGTTAGGGAAGGGCAGAGCTCCCAGCCCTAGGTTAGCGTTCTCAGCGCTAGGGTTAGGGTTCATACGGGTAGGAATCCCGATCCTAGTGTTTCCTCGACCACAGGAAACGTAAGCCTCCGTGCAAGTGGCCTTCCCGTGGGAACCCTAATCCTAGGGTTCGGGCCTTACCCATAGACACCCTAAGGCAAGGATCCCCATCTGTAGGACCTCTATGCCTAAAGTGAGCTGGCCTAACCATTGGAACCCTTACTTCAACTGGCCTATGCCTAGAACCCTAACCCTAACGCCAAGTGGCCTACCCGTAAGCATCCTAATGCTAGGGCGGGAATCCCTTCCCACAGCAAGCCTATTTCAGCGTGGCTAACCCATAGGAACCATAACCCAACTCCCCTTGGTCTAGCAATGGGAACCCTACCCCTTAGTCCAAAGGGCCTAGCTCGGGAAACCCTGACGCTGACGCCAAGTGGGCTAAGGAGCCCTAACGCCTATCCCTAACTCCAACTGACCTACTCAGAGGAACTTTAACCCAATTGGCGGGGAGCCCTACCTTTTGCAAGCCTAACTCTCCCCAAATTTAGCAAATTTCTCCTGCAATCATCCTCCAAATGTAATTCCGATGCACTGCTGGCCATTTGGGAGAGATCCCTTCTTGAAAAATGCTCTCCAGGAGACATTAGTTCCAGGTAACAGCAAGGCACGAATGTCTCCAGGGATCGTTCTCTAAATGCTATCACGATGCACCGCTGGTGATTTGGCAGAGATCCGTTCATGACAAGTCCTAGGCTTGAGACATTCACTCCAGATCACAGCTAGCTACTCATTGCTCCTCAAATCATCTTTCAAAATGCATTCGGATGAAAGCCTGGCATTACCGTTAACGAAAAATGCTGTTCATTTGACATTCCTTCCAGGTTACTGCTAGGGACGAAATTCTCGGGAATCTTCCTCAAGAAGTCAGAGGGATGCACTGCCGGCTACCTGGCAGAGAGCCCTTTCAGAAAATTGCTACAAATGAAAAATGCATTCCAGATCACAGCTAGGTGCAAATTTCTCCCGCAATCATCCTCCAAATGTCATTCATTCGGAGGCTCTGCTGGTCATTTGGCAGAGATCCATTCGTGAAAATAGCTCAAGATGAAACATTCCAGATCAAAGCTTGGCACCAATGTCTCCAGGAATCGTCCCCCGAATGTCATTCGGAAGCCCTGCAGGTCATTTGGCAGCGATCCGTTGGTGAAAATATCATGTAGAAAAGCATTCCATGTCCCTACTAGGGATGACTTTGCCCAAGGCAACTCGGACGCCTTGCTGCGCATTTGGGAGAGATCCATTCATGACAATTGCTAAACGTGAGCCATGAACTCCAGATCCCTACTTGGCACATATTTCTGCTGGAATCGTCCTCCAAATGGCTTTCGGGTGCACCACGGGCCATTTGGCAGAGATCCGTTTGTGAAAATAGCTAAACATGAGACAATCATTCTGGATCTCAGCTAGGACTAATTTCTCCTGGCATCGTCCTCCAAATGCCGTTCGGATGCAGTGCTGGGAAGTTGGCAGCGAACCCTTCTTGAACTTTGCGAAACATGAGCTCTTCAGTCCAGATCACTGCTTGGCAGGAATGTCTCATGGAATCGTCCTCCAAATGTCGTTACGATGCACTGCTTACCATTTCCAGAGATCCAGCCAGGACAATTCCTAAAAACGAACTATTCACTCCAGGTCACAGCTAGACACGAATATGCCCTGGCATCGTCCTCCAAGAGCCAGTCGGATACGCTGCTGGGCATTGGGCAGCTATCCAGTCCTGAAAAATATTATTCACCTAGAAAAGCATTCCATGTCCCTGCTAGGGACGACTTTGTCCTAGAATCGACCTCCAAGTGCAAATCGGAGGCATTGCTGGTATTTGGCAGAGACCCTTCCTGAAAATTGCTAAACATGAGACATTCACTTCACATCACTGCTAGCCACCAATTTCTCCTGGAAGCATTCTCCAAATGCCTTTCGGATGCACTGCTTGCCATTTGGCAGAGCAGGAAAGAATTTTGCTTGCTTAATCTAGTTCGAGGACCGACCACTCCTAAATAATCAGGATAGTAGCCCAATGGCGCGAATATGAAGAGTCCCTGACAATTTGTCACAAGCACGGGTCACTAAGGATTTTCTCTTTCTTTGTAAGTTCCACGGAACCGATCTTTCCCTAATGCTCAGGACCTCTTTTAAACTGTTTGAAAATGAAAAGGCTCCGAGAAACGAGTCACCCGCAGGGATCACTAACGAGTTTTGTTTTGTTTGTAACGTTCATGATGCCCTCTCTTCCAAATGACCAAGAGAAACCTAGTGGCTTTTAGATGACGAGTCCGGGACAAAGTTTGTCTCAAGTGCTGTTCATTAATGACTTTCTCTCTAGTTCTCATTTTCCCTAACCGCTCTACTGCAAATGACAGTAAGGACAGACTCCTAAATGCTTTAAAAAAGGAGGCTTTCAGAAGTATTTGCCAAACCCCTAGTGGTCAAGAATGAGTTTAACCTTTCTTTAGGACAGGATCCTAAAAGCTGTAATGTGAAGATTCCGCGACAAATTTATCCCCCGCTAAGGTGAGCGAAGCGTTTTGCTTTGTTATTCATCTGCACGGAGCGAGCCTTCCAAATGAGGCCAGACTCCAAACTGTCTTCAGTTGAAGATTCCATAAGAAATGGCTCACAAGCACCGATCAGTAATGAGTTTCGCTTTCTTTTCAATGTCACCATGCGCTCCCTTCCAGATGATCTGGATAGACTCATAATGGCTTGAAGACTTGGATTCCGTGAGAAATTTCACAAAGCACTGATCACTACTGACTTTCTCTTGGTTTATCACTTTCACTGACCGATAAAGCCCATCTCTTCAGGACCCTCTCGTAACGCCTTTTAAATGAAGAGTCACAGATAACTTTTCCTCCAGCAATGATAAGTAATCAGGTTCTCTTTCTTTGCAGCTTTCTATGCCGAAGAATCAGGAGAGTAGTATGATGGCTTTAAGATGAAGGCTGCATGAAACATTTGAGGATGAGAAAAGAGTTTTGCCTTCTTTGTAATTCTCACCAGCCGATCTCTTCTTAACGATGAGGACAGACTCTCAAGGGCTGTAAGATGACGATTAAATGAGAAATTTGTCATAAGCATTCATTAATACTTCCTTTCCCTTTGTTTCTAATTTTCTCCAACCAATCGAGCCCACAAGCTCAGGACAGGATCCGGACAGCTTGAAAATGAAGATTCCATGAGAATTTTGTGCCCAGCCTTGATTAGGGCTGAGTTTTCCTTTCTTTGTACTTTTTACGAGCCCACGTCTTCTAATGGCACAAGACAGTTGGAGTTAAGCTGTGGGTAGGACGCCACGTCCTCAGGGTTATGGCTAGGCCACTTACAAGTGTGGTTCCTGTGTGCAGGCCACATGCAGTTAGAGTTAGGGAAGGGCAGAGCTCCCAGCCCTAGGTTAGCGTTCTCAGCGCTAGGGTTAGGGTTCATACGGGTAGGAATCCCGATCCTAGTGTTTCCTCGACCACAGGAAACGTAAGCCTCCGTGCAAGTGGCCTTCCCGTGGGAACCCTAATCCTAGGGTTCGGGCCTTACCCATAGACACCCTAAGGCAAGGATCCCCATCTGTAGGACCTCTATGCCTAAAGTGAGCTGGCCTAACCATTGGAACCCTTACTTCAACTGGCCTATGCCTAGAACCCTAACCCTAACGCCAAGTGGCCTACCCGTAAGCATCCTAATGCTAGGGCGGGAATCCCTTCCCACAGCAAGCCTATTTCAGCGTGGCTAACCCATAGGAACCATAACCCAACTCCCCTTGGTCTAGCAATGGGAACCCTACCCCTTAGTCCAAAGGGCCTAGCTCGGGAAACCCTGACGCTGACGCCAAGTGGGCTAAGGAGCCCTAACGCCTATCCCTAACTCCAACTGACCTACTCAGAGGAACTTTAACCCAATTGGCGGGGAGCCCTACCTTTTGCAAGCCTAACTCTCCCCAAATTTAGCAAATTTCTCCTGCAATCATCCTCCAAATGTAATTCCGATGCACTGCTGGCCATTTGGGAGAGATCCCTTCTTGAAAAATGCTCTCCAGGAGACATTAGTTCCAGGTAACAGCAAGGCACGAATGTCTCCAGGGATCGTTCTCTAAATGCTATCACGATGCACCGCTGGTGATTTGGCAGAGATCCGTTCATGACAAGTCCTAGGCTTGAGACATTCACTCCAGATCACAGCTAGCTACTCATTGCTCCTCAAATCATCTTTCAAAATGCATTCGGATGAAAGCCTGGCATTACCGTTAACGAAAAATGCTGTTCATTTGACATTCCTTCCAGGTTACTGCTAGGGACGAAATTCTCGGGAATCTTCCTCAAGAAGTCAGAGGGATGCACTGCCGGCTACCTGGCAGAGAGCCCTTTCAGAAAATTGCTACAAATGAAAAATGCATTCCAGATCACAGCTAGGTGCAAATTTCTCCCGCAATCATCCTCCAAATGTCATTCATTCGGAGGCTCTGCTGGTCATTTGGCAGAGATCCGTTCGTGAAAATAGCTCAAGATGAAACATTCCAGATCAAAGCTTGGCACCAATGTCTCCAGGAATCGTCCCCCGAATGTCATTCGGAAGCCCTGCAGGTCATTTGGCAGCGATCCGTTGGTGAAAATATCATGTAGAAAAGCATTCCATGTCCCTACTAGGGATGACTTTGCCCAAGGCAACTCGGACGCCTTGCTGCGCATTTGGGAGAGATCCATTCATGACAATTGCTAAACGTGAGCCATGAACTCCAGATCCCTACTTGGCACATATTTCTGCTGGAATCGTCCTCCAAATGGCTTTCGGGTGCACCACGGGCCATTTGGCAGAGATCCGTTTGTGAAAATAGCTAAACATGAGACAATCATTCTGGATCTCAGCTAGGACTAATTTCTCCTGGCATCGTCCTCCAAATGCCGTTCGGATGCAGTGCTGGGAAGTTGGCAGCGAACCCTTCTTGAACGTTGCGAAACATGAGCTCTTCAGTCCAGATCACTGCTTGGCAGGAATGTCTCATGGAATCGTCCTCCAAATGTCGTTACGATGCACTGCTTACCATTTCCAGAGATCCAGCCAGGACAATTCCTAAAAACGAACTATTCAGTCCAGGTCACAGCTAGACACGAATATGCCCTGGCATCGTCCTCCAAGAGCCAGTCGGATACGCTGCTGGGCATTGGGCAGCTATCCAGTCCTGAAAAATATTATTCACCTAGAAAAGCATTCCATGTCCCTGCTAGGGACGACTTTGTCCTAGAATCGACCTCCAAGTGCAAATCGGAGGCATTGCTGGTATTTGGCAGAGACCCTTCCTGAAAATTGCTAAACATGAGACATTCACTTCACATCACTGCTAGCCACCAATTTCTCCTGGAAGCATTCTCCAAATGCCTTTCGGATGCACTGCTTGCCATTTGGCAGAGCAGGAAAGAATTTTGCTTGCTTAATCTAGTTCGAGGACCGACCACTCCTAAATAATCAGGATAGTAGCCCAATGGCGCGAATATGAAGAGTCCCTGACAATTTGTCACAAGCACGGGTCACTAAGGATTTTCTCTTTCTTTGTAAGTTCCACGGAACCGATCTTTCCCTAATGCTCAGGACCTCTTTTAAACTGTTTGAAAATGAAAAGGCTCCGAGAAACGAGTCACCCGCAGGGATCACGAACGAGTTTTGTTTTGTTTGTAACGTTCATGATGCCCTCTCTTCCAAATGACCAAGAGAAACCTAGTGGCTTTTAGATGACGAGTCCGGGACAAAGTTTGTCTCAAGTGCTGTTCATTAATGACTTTCTCTCTAGTTCTCATTTTCCCTAACCGCTCTACTGCAAATGACAGTAAGGACAGACTCCTAAATGCTTTAAAAAAGGAGGCTTTCAGAAGTATTTGCCAAACCCCTAGTGGTCAAGAATGAGTTTAACCTTTCTTTAGGACAGGATCCTAAAAGCTGTAATGTGAAGATTCCGCGACAAATTTATCCCCCGCTAAGGTGAGCGAAGCGTTTTGCTTTGTTATTCATCTGCACGGAGCGAGCCTTCCAAATGAGGCCAGACTCCAAACTGTCTTCAGTTGAAGATTCCATAAGAAATGGCTCACAAGCACCGATCAGTAATGAGTTTCGCTTTCTTTTCAATGTCACCATGCGCTCCCTTCCAGATGATCTGGATAGACTCATAATGGCTTGAAGACTTGGATTCCATGAGAAATTTCACAAAGCACTGATCACTACTGACTTTCTCTTGGTTTATCACTTTCACTGACCGATAAAGCCCATCTCTTCAGGACCCTCTCGTAACGCCTTTTAAATGAAGAGTCACAGATAACTTTTCCTCCAGCAATGATAAGTAATCAGGTTCTCTTTCTTTGCAGCTTTCTATGCCGAAGAATCAGGAGAGTAGTATGATGGCTTTAAGATGAAGGCTGCATGAAACATTTGAGGATGAGAAAAGAGTTTTGCCTTCTTTGTAATTCTCACCAGCCGATCTCTTCTTAACGATGAGGACAGACTCTCAAGGGCTGTAAGATGACGATTAAATGAGAAATTTGTCATAAGCATTCATTAATACTTCCTTTCCCTTTGTTTCTAATTTTCTCCAACCAATCGAGCCCACAAGCTCAGGACAGGATCCGGACAGCTTGAAAATGAAGATTCCATGAGAATTTTGTGCCCAGCCTTGATTAGGGCTGAGTTTTCCTTTCTTTGTACTTTTTACGAGCCCACGTCTTCTAATGGCACAAGACAGTTGGAGTTAAGCTGTGGGTAGGACGCCACGTCCTCAGGGTTATGGCTAGGCCACTTACAAGTGTGGTTCCTGTGTGCAGGCCACATGCAGTTAGAGTTAGGGAAGGGCAGAGCTCCCAGCCCTAGGTTAGCGTTCTCAGCGCTAGGGTTAGGGTTCATACGGGTAGGAATCCCGATCCTAGTGTTTCCTCGACCACAGGAAACGTAAGCCTCCGTGCAAGTGGCCTTCCCGTGGGAACCCTAATCCTAGGGTTCGGGCCTTACCCATAGACACCCTAAGGCAAGGATCCCCATCTGTAGGACCTCTATGCCTAAAGTGAGCTGGCCTAACCATTGGAACCCTTACTTCAACTGGCCTATGCCTAGAACCCTAACCCTAACGCCAAGTGGCCTACCCGTAAGCATCCTAATGCTAGGGCGGGAATCCCTTCCCACAGCAAGCCTATTTCAGCGTGGCTAACCCATAGGAACCATAACCCAACTCCCCTTGGTCTAGCAATGGGAACCCTACCCCTCAGTCCAAAGGGCCTAGCTCGGGAAACCCTGACGCTGACGCCAAGTGGGCTAAGGAGCCCTAACGCCTATCCCTAACTCCAACTGACCTACTCAGAGGAACTTTAACCCAATTGGCGGGGAGCCCTACCTTTTGCAAGCCTAACTCTCCCCAAAATTAGCAAATTTCTCCTGCAATCATCCTCCAAATGTAATTCCGATGCACTGCTGGCCATTTGGGAGAGATCCCTTCTTGAAAAATGCTCTCCAGGAGACATTAGTTCCAGGTAACAGCAAGGCACGAATGTCTCCAGGGATCGTTCTCTAAATGCTATCACGATGCACCGCTGGTGATTTGGCAGAGATCCGTTCATGACAAGTCCTAGGCTTGAGACATTCACTCCAGATCACAGCTAGCTACTCATTGCTCCTCAAATCATCTTTCAAAATGCATTCGGATGAAAGCCTGGCATTACCGTTAACGAAAAATGCTGTTCATTTGACATTCCTTCCAGGTTACTGCTAGGGACGAAATTCTCGGGAATCTTCCTCAAGAAGTCAGAGGGATGCACTGCCGGCTACCTGGCAGAGAGCCCTTTCAGAGAATTGCTACAAATGAAAAATGCATTCCAGATCACAGCTAGGTGCAAATTTCTCCCGCAATCATCCTCCAAATGTCATTCATTCGGAGGCTCTGCTGGTCATTTGGCAGAGATCCATTCGTGAAAATAGCTCAAGATGAAACATTCCAGATCAAAGCTTGGCACCACTGTCTCCAGGAATCGTCCCCCGAATGTCATTCGGAAGCCCTGCAGGTCATTTGGCAGCGATCCGTTGGTGAAAATATCATGTAGAAAAGCATTCCATGTCCCTGCTAGGGATGACTTTGCCCAAGGCAACTCGGACGCCTTGCTGCGCATTTGGGAGAGATCCATTCATGACAATTGCTAAACGTGAGCCATGAACTCCAGCTCCCTACTTGGCACATATTTCTGCTGGAATCGTCCTCCAAATGGCTTTCGGGTGCACCACGGGCCATTTGGCAGAGATCCGTTCGTGAAAATAGCTAAACATGAGACAATCATTCTGGATCTCAGCTAGGACTAATTTCTCCTGGCATCGTCCTCCAAATGCCGTTCGGATGCAGTGCTGGGAAGTTGGCAGCGAACCCTTCTTGAACGTTGCGAAACATGAGCTCTTCAGTCCAGATCACTGCTTGGCAGGAATGTCTCATGGAATCGTCCTCCAAATGTCGTTACGATGCACTGCTTACCATTTCCAGAGATCCAGCCAGGACAATTCCTAAAAACGAACTATTCAGTCCAGGTCACAGCTAGACACGAATATGCCCTGGCATCGTCCTCCAAGAGCCAGTCGGATACGCTGCTGGGCATTGGGCAGCTATCCATTCCTGAAAAATATTATTCACCTAGAAAAGCATTCCATGTCCCTGCTAGGGACGACTTTGTCCTAGAATCGACCTCCAAGTGCAAATCGGAGGCATTGCTGGTATTTGGCAGAGACCCTTCCTGAAAATTGCTAAACATGAGACATTCACTTCACATCACTGCTAGCCACCAATTTCTCCTGGAAGCATTCTCCAAATGCCTTTCGGATGCACTGCTTGCCATTTGGCAGAGCAGGAAAGAATTTTGCTTGCTTAATCTAGTTCGAGGACCGACCACTCCTAAATAATCAGGATAGTAGCCCAATGGCGCGAATATGAAGAGTCCCTGACAATTTGTCACAAGCACGGGTCACTAAGGATTTTCTCTTTCTTTGTAAGTTCCACGGAACCGATCTTTCCCTAATGCTCAGGACCTCTTTTAAACTGTTTGAAAATGAAAAGGCTCCGAGAAACGAGTCACCCGCAGGGATCACTAACGAGTTTTGTTTTGTTTGTAACGTTCATGATGCCCTCTCTTCCAAATGACCAAGAGAAACCTAGTGGCTTTTAGATGACGAGTCCGGGACAAAGTTTGTCTCAAGTGCTGTTCATTAATGACTTTCTCTCTAGTTCTCATTTTCCCTAACCGCTCTACTGCAAATGACAGTAAGGACAGACTCCTAAATGCTTTAAAAAAGGAGGCTTTCGGAAGTATTTGCCAAACCCCTAGTGGTCAAGAATGAGCTTAACCTTTCTTTAGGACAGGATCCTAAAAGCTGTAATGTGAAGATTCCGCGACAAATTTATCCCCCGCTAAGGTGAGCGAAGCGTTTTGCTTTGTTATTCATCTGCACGGAGCGAGCCTTCCAAATGAGGCCAGACTCCAAACTGTCTTAAGTTGAAGATTCCATAAGAAATGGCTCACAAGCACCGATCAGTAATGAGTTTCGCTTTCTTTTCAATGTCACCATGCGCTCCCTTCCAGATGATCTGGATAGACTCATAATGGCTTGAAGACTTGGATTCCGTGAGAAATTTCACAAAGCACTGATCACTACTGACTTTCTCTTGGTTTATCACTTTCACTGACCGATAAAGCCCATCTCTTCAGGACCCTCTCGTAACGCCTTTTAAATGAAGAGTCACAGATAACTTTTCCTCCAGCAATGATAAGTAATCAGGTTCTCTTTCTTTGCAGCTTTCTATGCCGAAGAATCAGGAGAGTAGTATGATGGCTTTAAGATGAAGGCTGCATGAAACATTTGAGGATGAGAAAAGAGTTTTGCCTTCTTTGTAATTCTCACCAGCCGATCTCTTCTTAACGATGAGGACAGACTCTCAAGGGCTGTAAGATGACGATTAAATGAGAAATTTGTCATAAGCATTCATTAACACTTCCTTTCCCTTTGTTTCTAATTTTCTCCAACCAATCGAGCCCACAAGCTCAGGACAGGATCCGGACAGCTTGAAAATGAAGATTCCATGAGAATTTTGTGCCCAGCCTTGATTAGGGCTGAGTTTTCCTTTCTTTGTACTTTTTACGAGCCCACGTCTTCTAATGGCACAAGACAGTTGGAGTTAAGCTGTGGGTAGGACGCCACGTCCTCAGGGTTATGGCTAGGCCACTTACAAGTGTGGTTCCTGTGTGCAGGCCACATGCAGTTAGAGTTAGGGAAGGGCAGAGCTCCCAGCCCTAGGTTAGCGTTCTCAGCGCTAGGGTTAGGGTTCATACGGGTAGGAATCCCGATCCTAGTGTTTCCTCGACCACAGGAAACGTAAGCCTCCGTGCAAGTGGCCTTCCCGTGGGAACCCTAATCCTAGGGTTCGGGCCTTACCCATAGACACCCTAAGGCAAGGATCCCCATCTGTAGGACCTCTATGCCTAAAGTGAGCTGGCCTAACCATTGGAACCCTTACTTCAACTGGCCTATGCCTAGAACCCTAACCCTAACGCCAAGTGGCCTACCCGTAAGCATCCTAATGCTAGGGCGGGAATCCCTTCCCACAGCAAGCCTATTTCAGCGTGGCTAACCCATAGGAACCATAACCCAACTCCCCTTGGTCTAGCAATGGGAACCCTACCCCTTAGTCCAAAGGGCCTAGCTCGGGAAACCCTGACGCTGACGCCAAGTGGGCTAAGGAGCCCTAACGCCTATCCCTAACTCCAACTGACCTACTCAGAGGAACTTTAACCCAATTGGCGGGGAGCCCTACCTTTTGCAAGCCTAACTCTCCCCAAAATTAGCAAATTTCTCCTGCAATCATCCTCCAAATGTAATTCCGATGCACTGCTGGCCATTTGGGAGACATCCCTTCTTGAAAAATGCTCTCCAGGAGACATTAGTTCCAGGTAACAGCAAGGCACGAATGTCTCCAGGGATCGTTCTCTAAATGCTATCACGATGCACCGCTGGTGATTTGGCAGAGATCTGTTCATGACAAGTCCTAGGCTTGAGACATTCACTCCAGATCACAGCTAGCTACTCATTGCTCCTCAAATCATCTTTCAAAATGCATTCGGATGAAAGCCTGGCATTACCGTTAACGAAAAATGCTGTTCATTTGACATTCCTTCCAGGTTACTGCTAGGGACAAAATTCTCGGGAATCTTCCTCAAGAAGTCAGAGGGATGCACTGCCGGCTACCTGGCAGAGAGCCCATTCAGAGAATTGCTACAAATGAAAAATGCATTCCAGATCACAGCTAGGTGCAAATTTCTCCCGCAATCATCCTCCAAATGTCATTCATTCGGAGGCTCTGCTGGTCATTTGGCAGAGATCCATTCGTGAAAATAGCTCAAGATGAAACATTCCAGATCAAAGCTTGGCACCAATGTCTCCAGGAATCGTCCCCCGAATGTCATTCGGAAGCCCTGCAGGTCATTTGGCAGCGATCCGTTGGTGAAAATATCATGTAGAAAAGCATTCCATGTCCCTGCTAGGGATGACTTTGCCCAAGGCAACTCGGACGCCTTGCTGCGCATTTGGGAGAGATCCATCCTGAAAATTGCTAAACATGAGACATTCACTTCACATCACTGCTAGCCACCAATTTCTCCTGGAAGCATTCTCCAAATGCCTTTCGGATGCACTGCTTGCCATTTGGCAGAGCAGGAAAGAATTTTGCTTGCTTAATCTAGTTCGAGGACCGACCACTCCTAAATAATCAGGATAGTAGCCCAATGGCGCGAATATGAAGAGTCCCTGACAATTTGTCACAAGCACGGGTCACTAAGGATTTTCTCTTTCTTTGTAAGTTCCACGGAACCGATCTTTCCCTAATGCTCAGGACCTCTTTTAAACTGTTTGAAAATGAAAAGGCTCCGAGAAACGAGTCACCCGCAGGGATCACTAACGAGTTTTGTTTTGTTTGTAACGTTCATGATGCCCTCTCTTCCAAATGACCAAGAGAAACCTAGTGGCTTTTAGATGACGAGTCCGGGACAAAGTTTGTCTCAAGTGCTGTTCATTAATGACTTTCTCTCTAGTTCTCATTTTCCCTAACCGCTCTACTGCAAATGACAGTAAGGACAGACTCCTAAATGTTTTAAAAAAGGAGGCTTTCGGAAGTATTTGCCAAACCCCTAGTGGTCAAGAATGAGTTTAACCTTTCTTTAGGACAGGATCCTAAAAGCTGTAATGTGAAGTTTCCGCGACAAATTGATCCCCCGCTAAGGTGAGCGAAGCGTTTTGCTTTGTTATTCATCTGCACGGAGCGAGCCTTCCAAATGAGGCCAGACTCCAAACTGTCTTAAGTTGAAGATTCCATAAGAAATGGCTCACAAGCACCGATCAGTAATGAGTTTCGCTTTCTTTTCAATGTCACCATGCGCTCCCTTCCAGATGATCTGGATAGACTCATAATGGCTTGAAGACTTGGATTCCGTGAGAAATTTCACAAAGCACTGATCACTACTGACTTTCTCTTGGTTTATCACTTTCACTGACCGATAAAGCCCATCTCTTCAGGACCCTCTCGTAACACCTTTTAAATGAAGAGTCACAGATAACTTTTCCTCCAGCAATGATAAGTAATCAGGTTCTCTTTCTTTGCAGCTTTCTATGCCGAAGAATCAGGAGAGTAGTATGATGGCTTTAAGATGAAGGCTGCATGAAACATTTGAGGATGAGAAAAGAGTTTTGCCTTCTTTGTAATTCTCACCAGCCGATCTCTTCTTAACGATGAGGACAGACTCTCAAGGGCTGTAAGATGACGATTAAATGAGAAATTTGTCATAAGCATTCATTAACACTTCCTTTCCCTTTGTTTCTAATTTTCTCCAACCAATCGAGCCCACAAGCTCAGGACAGGATCCGGACAGCTTGAAAATGAAGATTCCATGAGAATTTTGTGCCCAGCCTTGATTAGGGCTGAGTTTTCCTTTCTTTGTACTTTTTACGAGCCCACGTCTTCTAATGGCACAAGACAGTTGGAGTTAAGCTGTGGGTAGGACGCCACGTCCTCAGGGTTATGGCTAGGCCACTTACAAGTGTGGTTCCTGTGTGCAGGCCACATGCAGTTAGAGTTAGGGAAGGGCAGAGCTCCCAGCCCTAGGTTAGCGTTCTCAGCGCTAGGGTTAGGGTTCATACGGGTAGGAATCCCGATCCTAGTGTTTCCTCGACCACAGGAAACGTAAGCCTCCGTGCAAGTGGCCTTCCCGTGGGAACCCTAATCCTAGGGTTCGGGCCTTACCCATAGACACCCTAAGGCAAGGATCCCCATCTGTAGGACCTCTATGCCTAAAGTGAGCTGGCCTAAGCATTGGAACCCTTACTTCAACTGGCCTATGCCTAGAACCCTAACCCTAACGCCAAGTGGCCTACCCGTAAGCATCCTAATGCTAGGGCGGGAATCCCTTCCCACAGCAAGCCTATTTCAGCGTGGCTAACCCATAGGAACCATAACCCAACTCCCCTTGGTCTAGCAATGGGAACCCTACCCCTTAGTCCAAAGGGCCTAGCTCGGGAAACCCTGACGCTGACGCCAAGTGGGCTAAGGAGCCCTAACGCCTATCCCTAACTCCAACTGACCTACTCAGAGGAACTTTAACCCAATTGGCGGGGAGCCCTACCTTTTGCAAGCCTAACTCTCCCCAAAATTAGCAAATT
Source organism: Eretmochelys imbricata (assembly GCF_965152235.1). NCBI lineage: Eukaryota > Metazoa > Chordata > Testudines > Cheloniidae > Eretmochelys > Eretmochelys imbricata. The sequence continues at coordinate 184,759,491 of NC_135574.1, forward strand.
TCTCCTGCAATCATCCTCCAAATGTAATTCCGATGCACTGCTGGCCATTTGGGAGAGATCCCTTCTTGAAAAATGCTCTCCAGGACACATTAGTTCCAGGTAACAGCAAGGCACGAATGTCTCCAGGGATCGTTCTCTAAATGCTATCACGATGCACCGCTGGTGATTTGGCAGAGATCCGTTCATGACAAGTCCTAGGCTTGAGACATTCACTCCAGATCACAGCTAGCTACTCATTGCTCCTCAAATCATCTTTCAAAATGCATTCGGATGAAAGCCTGGCATTACCGTTAACGAAAAATGCTGTTCATTTGACATTCCTTCCAGGTTACTGCTAGGGACGAAATTCTCGGGAATCTTCCTCAAGAAGTCAGAGGGATGCACTGCCGGCTACCTGGCAGAGAGCCCTTTCAGAAAATTGCTACAAATGAAAAATGCATTCCAGATCACAGCTAGGTGCAAATTTCTCCCGCAATCATCCTCCAAATGTCATTCATTCGGAGGCTCTGCTGGTCATTTGGCAGAGATCCGTTCGTGAAAATAGCTCAAGATGAAACATTCCAGATCAAAGCTTGGCACCAATGTCTCCAGGAATCATCCCCCGAATGTCATTCGGAAGCCCTGCAGGTCATTTGGCAGCGATCCGTTGGTGAAAATATCATGTAGAAAAGCATTCCATGTCCCTGCTAGGGATGACTTTGCCCAAGGCAACTCGGACGCCTTGCTGCGCATTTGGGAGAGATCCATTCATGACAATTGCTAAACGTGAGCCATGAACTCCAGATCCCTACTTGGCACATATTTCTGCTGGAATCGTCCTCCAAATGGCTTTCGGGTGCACCACGGGCCATTTGGCAGAGATCCGTTCGTGAAAATAGCTAAACATGAGACAATCATTCTGGATCTCAGCTAGGACTAATTTCTCCTGGCATCGTCCTCCAAATGCCGTTCGGATGCAGTGCTGGGAAGTTGGCAGCGAACCCTTCTTGAACGTTGCTAAACATGAGCTCTTCAGTCCAGATCACTGCTTGGCAGGAATGTCTCATGGAATCGTCCTCCAAATGTCGTTACGATGCACTGCTTACCATTTCCAGAGATCCAGCCAGGACAATTCCTAAAAACGAACTATTCAGTCCAGGTCACAGCTAGACACGAATATGCCCTGGCATCGTCCTCCAAGAGCCAGTCGGATACGCTGCTGGGCATTGGGCAGCTATCCAGTCCTGAAAAATATTATTCACCTAGAAAAGCATTCCATGTCCCTGCTAGGGACGACTTTGTCCTAGAATCGACCTCCAAGTGCAAATCGGAGGCATTGCTGGTATTTGGCAGAGACCCTTCCTGAAAATTGCTAAACATGAGACATTCACTTCACATCACTGCTAGCCACCAATTTCTCCTGGAAGCATTCTCCAAATGCCTTTCGGATGCACTGCTTGCCATTTGGCAGAGCAGGAAAGAATTTTGCTTGCTTAATCTAGTTCGAGGACCGACCACTCCTAAATAATCAGGATAGTAGCCCAATGGCGCGAATATGAAGAGTCCCTGACAATTTGTCACAAGCACGGGTCACTAAGGATTTTCTCTTTCTTTGTAAGTTCCACGGAACCGATCTTTCCCTAATGCTCAGGACCTCTTTTAAACTGTTTGAAAATGAAAAGGCTCCGAGTAACGAGTCACCCGCAGGGATCACTAACGAGTTTTGTTTTGTTTGTAACGTTCATGATGCCCTCTCTTCCAAATGACCAAGAGAAACCTAGTGGCTTTTAGATGACGAGTCCGGGACAAAGTTTGTCTCAAGTGCTGTTCATTAATGACTTTCTCTCTAGTTCTCATTTTCCCTAACCGCTCTACTGCAAATGACAGTAAGGACAGACTCCTAAATGCTTTAAAAAAGGAGGCTTTCGGAAGTATTTGCCAAACCCCTAGTGGTCAAGAATGAGTTTAACCTTTCTTTAGGACAGGATCCTAAAAGCTGTAATGTGAAGATTCCGCGACAAATTGATCCCCCGCTAAGGTGAGCGAAGCGTTTTGCTTTGTTATTCATCTGCACGGAGCGAGCCTTCCAAATGAGGCCAGACTCCAAACTCTCTTAAGTTGAAGATTCCATAAGAAATGGCTCACAAGCACCGATCAGTAATGAGTTTCGCTTTCTTTTCAATGTCACCATGCGCTCCCTTCCAGATGATCTGGATAGACTCATAATGGCTTGAAGACTTGGATTCCGTGAGAAATTTCACAAAGCACTGATCACTACTGACTTTCTCTTGGTTTATCACTTTCACTGACCGATAAAGCCCATCTCTTCAGGACCCTCTCGTAACACCTTTTAAATGAAGAGTCACAGATAACTTTTCCTCCAGCAATGATAAGTAATCAGGTTCTCTTTCTTTGCAGCTTTCTATGCCGAAGAATCAGGAGAGTAGTATGATGGCTTTAAGATGAAGGCTGCATGAAACATTTGAGGATGAGAAAAGAGTTTTGCCTTCTTTGTAATTCTCACCAGCCGATCTCTTCTTAACGATGAGGACAGACTCTCAAGGGCTGTAAGATGACGATTAAATGAGAAATTTGTCAGAAGCATTCATTAACACTTCCTTTCCCTTTGTTTCTAATTTTCTCCAACCAATCGAGCCCACAAGCTCAGGACAGGATCCGGACAGCTTGAAAATGAAGATTCCATGAGAATTTTGTGCCCAGCCTTGATTAGGGCTGAGTTTTCCTTTCTTTGTACTTTTTACGAGCCCACGTCTTCTAATGGCACAAGACAGTTGGAGTTAAGCTGTGGGTAGGACGCCACGTCCTCAGGGTTATGGCTAGGCCACTTACAAGTGTGGTTCCTGTGTGCAGGCCACATGCAGTTAGAGTTAGGGAAGGGCAGAGCTCCCAGCCCTAGGTTAGCGTTCTCAGCGTTAGGGTTCATACGGGTAGGAATCCCGATCCTAGTGTTTCCTCGACCACAGGAAACGTAAGCCTCCGTGCAAGTGGCCTTCCCGTGGGAACCCTAATCCTAGGGTTCGGGCCTTACCCATAGACACCCTAAGGCAAGGATCCCCATCTGTAGGACCTCTATGCCTAAAGTGAGCTGGCCTAACCATTGGAACCCTTACTTCAACTGGCCTATGCCTAGAACCCTAACCCTAACGCCAAGTGGCCTACCCGTAAGCATCCTAATGCTAGGGCGGGAATCCCTTCCCACAGCAAGCCTATTTCAGCGTGGCTAACCCATAGGAACCATAACCCAACTCCCCTTGGTCTAGCAATGGGAACCCTACCCCTTAGTCCAAAGGGCCTAGCTCGGGAAACCCTGACGCTGACGCCAAGTGGGCTAAGGAGCCCTAACGCCTATCCCTAACTCCAACTGACCTACTCAGAGGAACTTTAACCCAATTGGCGGGGAGCCCTACCTTTTGCAAGCCTAACTCTCCCCAAAATTAGCAAATTTCTCCTGCAATCATCCTCCAAATGTAATTCCGATGCACTGCTGGCCATTTGGGAGACATCCCTTCTTGAAAAATGCTCTCCAGGAGACATTAGTTCCAGGTAACAGCAAGGCACGAATGTCTCCAGGGATCGTTCTCTAAATGCTATCACGATGCACCGCTGGTGATTTGGCAGAGATCCGTTCATGACAAGTCCTAGGCTTGAGACATTCACTCCAGATCACAGCTAGCTACTCATTGCTCCTCAAATCATCTTTCAAAATGCATTCGGATGAAAGCCTGGCATTACCGTTAACGAAAAATGCTGTTCATTTGACATTCCTTCCAGGTTACTGCTAGGGACGAAATTCTCGGGAATCTTCCTCAAGAAGTCAGAGGGATGCACTGCCGGCTACCTGGCAGAGAGCCCTTTCAGAAAATTGCTACAAATGAAAAATGCATTCCAGATCACAGCTAGGTGCAAATTTCTCCCGCAATCATCCTCCAAATGTCATTCATTCGGAGGCTCTGCTGGTCATTTGGCAGAGATCCGTTCGTGAAAATAGCTCAAGATGAAACATTCCAGATCAAAGCTTGGCACCAATGTCTCCAGGAATCGTCCCCCGAATGTCATTCGGAAGCCCTGCAGGTCATTTGGCAGCGATCCGTTGGTGAAAATATCATGTAGAAAAGCATTCCATGTCCCTGCTAGGGATGACTTTGCCCAAGGCAACTCGGACGCCTTGCTGCGCATTTGGGAGAGATCCATTCATGACAATTGCTAAACGTGAGCCATGAACTCCAGATCCCTACTTGGCACATATTTCTGCTGGAATCGTCCTCCAAATGGCTTTCGGGTGCACCACGGGCCATTTGGCAGAGATCCGTTCGTGAAAATAGCTAAACATGAGACAATCATTCTGGATCTCAGCTAGGACTAATTTCTCCTGGCATCGTCCTCCAAATGCCGTTCGGATGCAGTGCTGGGAAGTTGGCAGCGAACCCTTCTTGAACGTTGCTAAACATGAGCTCTTCAGTCCAGATCACTGCTTGGCAGGAATGTCTCTTGGAATCGTCCTCCAAATGTCGTTACGATGCACTGCTTACCATTTCCAGAGATCCAGCCAGGACAATTCCTAAAAACGAACTATTCAGTCCAGGTCACAGCTAGACACGAATATGCCCTGGCATCGTCCTCCAAGAGCCAGTCGGATACGCTGCTGGGCATTGGGCAGCTATCCAGTCCTGAAAAATATTATTCACCTAGAAAAGCATTCCATGTCCCTGCTAGGGACGACTTTGTCCTAGAATCGACCTCCAAGTGCAAATCGGAGGCATTGCTGGTATTTGGCAGAGACCCTTCCTGAAAATTGCTAAACATGAGACATTCAGTTCACATCACTGCTAGCCACCAATTTCTCCTGGAAGCATTCTCCAAATGCCTTTCGGATGCACTGCTTGCCATTTGGCAGAGCAGGAAAGAATTTTGCTTGCTTAATCTAGTTCGAGGACCGACCACTCCTAAATAATCAGGATAGTAGCCCAATGGCGCGAATATGAAGAGTCCCTGACAATTTGTCACAAGCACGGGTCACTAAGGATTTTCTCTTTCTTTGTAAGTTCCACAGAACCGATCTTTCCGTAATGCTCAGGACCTCTTTTAAACTGTTTGAAAATGAAAAGGCTCCGAGAAACGAGTCACCCGCAGGGATCACTAACGAGTTTTGTTTTGTTTGTAACGTTCATGATGCCCTCTCTTCCAAATGACCAAGAGAAACCTAGTGGCTTTTAGATGACGAGTCCGGGACAAAGTTTGTCTCAAGTGCTGTTCATTAATGACTTTCTCTCTAGTTCTCATTTTCCCTAACCGCTCTACTGCAAACGACAGTAAGGACAGACTCCTAAATGCTTTAAAAAAGGAGGCTTTCAGAAGTATTTGCCAAACCCCTAGTGGTCAAGAATGAGTTTAACCTTTCTTTAGGACAGGATCCTAATAGCTGTAATGTGAAGATTCCGCGACAAATTGATCCCCCGCTAAGGTGAGCGAAGCGTTTTGCTTTGTTATTCATCTGCACGGAGCGAGCCTTCCAAATGAGGCCAGACTCCAAACTGTCTTAAGTTGAAGATTCCATAAGAAATGGCTCACAAGCACCGATCAGTAATGAGTTTCGCTTTCTTTTCAATGTCACCATGCGCTCCCTTCCAGATGATCTGGATAGACTCATAATGGCTTGAAGACTTGGATTCCGTGAGAAATTTCACAAAGCACTGATCACTACTGACTTTCTCTTGGTTTATCACTTTCACTGACCGATAAAGCCCATCTCTTCAGGACCCTCTCGTAACACCTTTTAAATGAAGAGTCACAGATAACTTTTCCTCCAGCAATGATAAGTAATCAGGTTCTCTTTCTTTGCAGCTTTCTATGCCGAAGAATCAGGAGAGTAGTATGATGGCTTTAAGATGAAGGCTGCATGAAACATTTGAGGATGAGAAAAGAGTTTTGCCTTCTTTGTAATTCTCACCAGCCGATCTCTTCTTAACGATGAGGACAGACTCTCAAGGGCTGTAAGATGACGATTAAATGAGAAATTTGTCATAAGCATTCATTAACACTTCCTTTCCCTTTGTTTCTAATTTTCTCCAACCAATCGAGCCCACAAGCTCAGGACAGGATCCGGACAGCTTGAAAATGAAGATTCCCTGAGAATTTTGTGCCCAGCCTTGATTAGGGCTGAGTTTTCCTTTCTTTGTACTTTTTACGAGCCCACGTCTTCTAATGGCACAAGACAGTTGGAGTTAAGCTGTGGGTAGGACGCCACGTCCTCAGGGTTATGGCTAGGCCACTTACAAGTGTGGTTCCTGTGTGCAGGCCACATGCAGTTAGAGTTAGGGAAGGGCAGAGCTCCCAGCCCTAGGTTAGCGTTCTCAGCGTTAGGGTTCATACGGGTAGGAATCCCGATCCTAGTGTTTCCTCGACCACAGGAAACGTAAGCCTCCGTGCAAGTGGCCTTCCCGTGGGAACCCTAATCCTAGGGTTCGGGCCTTACCCATAGACACCCTAAGGCAAGGATCCCCATCTGTAGGACCTCTATGCCTAAAGTGAGCTGGCCTAACCATTGGAACCCTTACTTCAACTGGCCTATGCCTAGAACCCTAACCCTAACGCCAAGTGGCCTACCCGTAAGCATCCTAATGCTAGGGCGGGAATCCCTTCCCACAGCAAGCCTATTTCAGCGTGGCTAACCCATAGGAACCATAACCCAACTCCCCTTGGTCTAGCAATGGGAACCCTACCCCTTAGTCCAAAGGGCCTAGCTCGGGAAACCCTGACGCTGACGCCAAGTGGGCTAAGGAGCCCTAACGCCTATCCCTAACTCCAACTGACCTACTCAGAGGAACTTTAACCCAATTGGCGGGGAGCCCTACCTTTTGCAAGCCTAACTCTCCCCAAAATTAGCAAATTTCTCCTGCAATCATCCTCCAAATGTAATTCCGATGCACTGCTGGCCATTTGGGAGACATCCCTTCTTGAAAAATGCTCTCCAGGAGACATTAGTTCCAGGTAACAGCAAGGCACGAATGTCTCCAGGGATCGTTCTCTAAATGCTATCACGATGCACCGCTGGTGATTTGGCAGAGATCCGTTCATGACAAGTCCTAGGCTTGAGACATTCACTCCAGATCACAGCTAGCTACTCATTGCTCCTCAAATCATCTTTCAAAATGCATTCGGATGAAAGCCTGGCATTACCGTTAACGAAAAATGCTGTTCATTTGACATTCCTTCCAGGTTACTGCTAGGGACGAAATTCTCGGGAATCTTCCTCAAGAAGTCAGAGGGATGCACTGCCGGCTACCTGGCAGAGAGCCCTTTCAGAAAATTGCTACAAATGAAAAATGCATTCCAGATCACAGCTAGGTGCAAATTTCTCCCGCAATCATCCTCCAAATGTCATTCATTCGGAGGCTCTGCTGGTCATTTGGCAGAGATCCGTTCGTGAAAATAGCTCAAGATGAAACATTCCAGATCAAAGCTTGGCACCAATGTCTCCAGGAATCGTCCCCCGAATGTCATTCGGAAGCCCTGCAGGTCATTTGGCAGCGATCCGTTGGTGAAAATATCATGTAGAAAAGCATTCCATGTCCCTGCTAGGGATGACTTTGCCCAAGGCAACTCGGACGCCTTGCTGCGCATTTGGGAGAGATCCATTCATGACAATTGCTAAACGTGAGCCATGAACTCCAGCTCCCTACTTGGCACATATTTCTGCTGGAATCGTCCTCCAAATGGCTTTCGGGTGCACCACGGGCCATTTGGCAGAGATCCGTTCGTGAAAATAGCTAAACATGAGACAATCATTCTGGATCTCAGCTAGGACTAATTTCTCCTGGCATCGTCCTCCAAATGCCGTTCGGATGCAGTGCTGGGAAGTTGGCAGCGAACCCTTCTTGAACGTTGCTAAACATGAGCTCTTCAGTCCAGATCACTGCTTGGCAGGAATGTCTCATGGAATCGTCCTCCAAATGTCGTTACGATGCACTGCTTACCATTTCCAGAGATCCAGCCAGGACAATTCCTAAAAACGAACTATTCAGTCCAGGTCACAGCTAGACACGAATATGCCCTGGCATCGTCCTCCAAGAGCCAGTCGGATACGCTGCTGGGCATTGGGCAGCTATCCAGTCCTGAAAAATATTATTCACCTAGAAAAGCATTCCATGTCCCTGCTAGGGACGACTTTGTCCTAGAATCGACCTCCAAGTGCAAATCGGAGGCATTGCTGGTATTTGGCAGAGACCCTTCCTGAAAATTGCTAAACATGAGACATTCACTTCACATCACTGCTAGCCACCAATTTCTCCTGGAAGCATTCTCCAAATGCCTTTCGGATGCACTGCTTGCCATTTGGCAGAGCAGGAAAGAATTTTGCTTGCTTAATCTAGTTCGAGGACCGACCACTCCTAAATAATCAGGATAGTAGCCCAATGGCGCGAATATGAAGAGTCCCTGACAATTTGTCACAAGCACGGGTCACTAAGGATTTTCTCTTTCTTTGTAAGTTCCACGGAACCGATCTTTCCCTAATGCTCAGGACCTCTTTTAAACTGTTTGAAAATGAAAAGGCTCCGAGAAACGAGTCACCCGCAGGGATCACTAACGAGTTTTGTTTTGTTTGTAACGTTCATGATGCCCTCTCTTCCAAATGACCAAGAGAAACCTAGTGGCTTTTAGATGACGAGTCCGGGACAAAGTTTGTCTCAAGTGCTGTTCATTAATGACTTTCTCTCTAGTTCTCATTTTCCCTAACCGCTCTACTGCAAACGACAGTAAGGACAGACTCCTAAATGCTTTAAAAAAGGAGGCTTTCAGAAGTATTTGCCAAACCCCTAGTGGTCAAGAATGAGTTTAACCTTTCTTTAGGACAGGATCCTAAAAGCTGTAATGTGAAGATTCCGCGACAAATTGATCCCCCGCTAAGGTGAGCGAAGCGTTTTGCTTTGTTATTCATCTGCACGGAGCGAGCCTTCCAAATGAGGCCAGACTCCAAACTGTCTTAAGTTGAAGATTCCATAAGAAATGGCTCACAAGCACCGATCAGTAATGAGTTTCGCTTTCTTTTCAATGTCACCATGCGCTCCCTTCCAGATGATCTGGATAGACTCATAATGGCTTGAAGACTTGGATTCCGTGAGAAATTTCACAAAGCACTGATCACTACTGACTTTCTCTTGGTTTATCACTTTCACTGACCGATAAAGCCCATCTCTTCAGGACCCTCTCGTAACACCTTTTAAATGAAGAGTCACAGATAACTTTTCCTCCAGCAATGATAAGTAATCAGGTTCTCTTTCTTTGCAGCTTTCTATGCCGAAGAATCAGGAGAGTAGTATGATGGCTTTAAGATGAAGGCTGCATGAAACATTTGAGGATGAGAAAAGAGTTTTGCCTTCTTTGTAATTCTCACCAGCCGATCTCTTCTTAACGATGAGGACAGACTCTCAAGGGCTGTAAGATGACGATTAAATGAGAAATTTGTCATAAGCATTCATTAACACTTCCTTTCCCTTTGTTTCTAATTTTCTCCAACCAATCGAGCCCACAAGCTCAGGACAGGATCCGGACAGCTTGAAAATGAAGATTCCATGAGAATTTTGTGCCCAGCCTTGATTAGGGCTGAGTTTTCCTTTCTTTGTACTTTTTACGAGCCCACGTCTTCTAATGGCACAAGACAGTTGGAGTTAAGCTGTGGGTAGGACGCCACGTCCTCAGGGTTATGGCTAGGCCACTTACAAGTGTGGTTCCTGTGTGCAGGCCACATGCAGTTAGAGTTAGGGAAGGGCAGAGCTCCCAGCCCTAGGTTAGCGTTCTCAGCGCTAGGGTTAGGGTTCATACGGGTAGGAATCCCGATCCTAGTGTTTCCTCGACCACAGGAAACGTAAGCCTCCGTGCAAGTGGCCTTCCCGTGGGAACCCTAATCCTAGGGTTCGGGCCTTACCCATAGACACCCTAAGGCAAGGATCCCCATCTGTAGGACCTCTATGCCTAAAGTGAGCTGGCCTAACCATTGGAACCCTTACTTCAACTGGCCTATGCCTAGAACCCTAACCCTAACGCCAAGTGGCCTACCCGTAAGCATCCTAATGCTAGGGCGGGAATCCCTTCCCACAGCAAGCCTATTTCAGCGTGGCTAACCCATAGGAACCATAACCCAACTCCCCTTGGTCTAGCAATGGGAACCCTACCCCTTAGTCCAAAGGGCCTAGCTCGGGAAACCCTGACGCTGACGCCAAGTGGGCTAAGGAGCCCTAACGCCTATCCCTAACTCCAACTGACCTACTCAGAGGAACTTTAACCCAATTGGCGGGGAGCCCTACCTTTTGCAAGCCTAACTCTCCCCAAAATTAGCAAATTTCTCCTGCAATCATCCTCCAAATGTAATTCCGATGCACTGCTGGCCATTTGGGAGACATCCCTTCTTGAAAAATGCTCTCCAGGAGACATTAGTTCCAGGTAACAGCAAGGCACGAATGTCTCCAGGGATCGTTCTCTAAATGCTATCACGATGCACCGCTGGTGATTTGGCAGAGATCCGTTCATGACAAGTCCTAGGCTTGAGACATTCACTCCAGATCACAGCTAGCTACTCATTGCTCCTCAAATCATCTTTCAAAATGCATTCGGATGAAAGCCTGGCATTACCGTTAACGAAAAATGCTGTTCATTTGACATTCCTTCCAGGTTACTGCTAGGGACGAAATTCTCGGGAATCTTCCTCAAGAAGTCAGAGGGATGCACTGCCGGCTACCTGGCAGAGAGCCCTTTCAGAAAATTGCTACAAATGAAAAATGCATTCCAGATCACAGCTAGGTGCAAATTTCTCCCGCAATCATCCTCCAAATGTCATTCATTCGGAGGCTCTGCTGGTCATTTGGCAGAGATCCGTTCGTGAAAATAGCTCAAGATGAAACATTCCAGATCAAAGCTTGGCACCAATGTCTCCAGGAATCGTCCCCCGAATGTCATTCGGAAGCCCTGCAGGTCATTTGGCAGCGATCCGTTGGTGAAAATATCATGTAGAAAAGCATTCCATGTCCCTGCTAGGGATGACTTTGCCCAAGGCAACTCGGACGCCTTGCTGCGCATTTGGGAGAGATCCATTCATGACAATTGCTAAACGTGAGCCATGAACTCCAGATCCCTACTTGGCACATATTTCTGCTGGAATCGTCCTCCAAATGGCTTTCGGGTGCACCACGGGCCATTTGGCAGAGATCCGTTCGTGAAAATAGCTAAACATGAGACAATCATTCTGGATCTCAGCTAGGACTAATTTCTCCTGGCATCGTCCTCCAAATGCCGTTCGGATGCAGTGCTGGGAAGTTGGCAGCGAACCCTTCTTGAACGTTGCTAAACATGAGCTCTTCAGTCCAGATCACTGCTTGGCAGGAATGTCTCATGGAATCGTCCTCCAAATGTCGTTACGATGCACTGCTTACCATTTCCAGAGATCCAGCCAGGACAATTCCTAAAAACGAACTATTCAGTCCAGGTCACAGCTAGACACGAATATGCCCTGGCATCGTCCTCCAAGAGCCAGTCGGATACGCTGCTGGGCATTGGGCAGCTATCCAGTCCTGAAAAATATTATTCACCTAGAAAAGCATTCCATGTCCCTGCTAGGGACGACTTTGTCCTAGAATCGACCTCCAAGTGCAAATCGGAGGCATTGCTGGTATTTGGCAGAGAGCCTTCCTGAAAATTGCTAAACATGAGACATTCACTTCACATCACTGCTAGCCACCAATTTCTCCTGGAAGCATTCTCCAAATGCCTTTCGGATGCACTGCTTGCCATTTGGCAGAGCAGGAAAGAATTTTGCTTGCTTAATCTAGTTCGAGGACCGACCACTCCTAAATAATCAGGATAGTAGCCCAATGGCGCGAATATGAAGAGTCCCTGACAATTTGTCACAAGCACGGGTCACTAAGGATTTTCTCTTTCTTTGTAAGTTCCACGGAACCGATCTTTCCCTAATGCTCAGGACCTCTTTTAAACTGTTTGAAAATGAAAAGGCTCCGAGAAACGAGTCACCCGCAGGGATCATTAACGAGTTTTGTTTTGTTTGTAACGTTCATGATGCCCTCTCTTCCAAATGACCAAGAGAAACCTAGTGGCTTTTAGATGACGAGTCCGGGACAAAGTTTGTCTCAAGTGCTGTTCATTAATGACTTTCTCTCTAGTTCTCATTTTCCCTAACCGCTCTACTGCAAACGACAGTAAGGACAGACTCCTAAATGCTTTAAAAAAGGAGGCTTTCAGAAGTATTTGCCAAACCCCTAGTGGTCAAGAATGAGTTTAACCTTTCTTTAGGACAGGATCCTAAAAGCTGTAATGTGAAGATTCCGCGACAAATTGATCCCCCGCTAAGGTGAGCGAAGCGTTTTGCTTTGTTATTCATCTGCACGGAGCGAGCCTTCCAAATGAGGCCAGACTCCAAACTGTCTTAAGTTGAAGATTCCATAAGAAATGGCTCACAAGCACCGATCAGTAATGAGTTTCGCTTTCTTTTCAATGTCACCATGCGCTCCCTTCCAGATGATCTGGATAGACTCATAATGGCTTGAAGACTTGGATTCCGTGAGAAATTTCACAAAGCACTGATCACTACTGACTTTCTCTTGGTTTATCACTTTCACTGACCGATAAAGCCCATCTCTTCAGGACCCTCTCGTAACACCTTTTAAATGAAGAGTCACAGATAACTTTTCCTCCAGCAATGATAAGTAATCAGGTTCTCTTTCTTTGCAGCTTTCTATGCCGAAGAATCAGGAGAGTAGTATGATGGCTTTAAGATGAAGGCTGCATGAAACATTTGAGGATGAGAAAAGAGTTTTGCCTTCTTTGTAATTCTCACCAGCCGATCTCTTCTTAACGATGAGGACAGACTCTCAAGGGCTGTAAGATGACGATTAAATGAGAAATTTGTCATAAGCATTCATTAACACTTCCTTTCCCTTTGTTTCTAATTTTCTCCAACCAATCGAGCCCACAAGCTCAGGACAGGATCCGGACAGCTTGAAAATGAAGATTCCATGAGAATTTTGTGCCCAGCCTTGATTAGGGCTGAGTTTTCCTTTCTTTGTACTTTTTACGAGCCCACGTCTTCTAATGGCACAAGACAGTTGGAGTTAAGCTGTGGGTAGGACGCCACGTCCTCAGGGTTATGGCTAGGCCACTTACAAGTGTGGTTCCTGTGTGCAGGCCACATGCAGCTAGAGTTAGGGAAGGGCAGAGCTCCCAGCCCTAGGTTAGCGTTCTCAGCGCTAGGGTTAGGGTTCATACGGGAAGGAATCCCGATTCTAGTGTTTCCTCGACCACAGGAAACGTAAGCCTCCGTGCAAGTGGCCTTCCCGTGGGAACCCTAATCCTAGGGTTCGGGCCTTACCCATAGACACCCTAAGGCAAGGATCCCCATCTGTAGGACCTCTATGCCTAAAGTGAGCTGGCCTAACCATTGGAACCCTTACTTCAACTGGCCTATGCCTAGAACCCTAACCCTAATGCCAAGTGGCCTACCCGTAAGCATCCTAATGCTAGGGCGGGAATCCCTTCCCACAGCAAGCCTATTTCAGCGTGGCTAACCCATAGGAACCATAACCCAACTCCCCTTGGTCTAGCAATGGGAACCCTACCCCTTAGTCCAAAGGGCCTAGCTCGGGAAACCCTGACGCTGACGCCAAGTGGGCTAAGGAGCCCTAACGCCTATCCCTAACTCCAACTGACCTACTCAGAGGAACTTTAACCCAATTGGCGGGGAGCCCTACCTTTTGCAAGCCTAACTCTCCCCAAAATTAGCAAATTTCTCCTGCAATCATCCTCCAAATGTAATTCCGATGCACTGCTGGCCATTTGGGAGACATCCCTTCTTGAAAAATGCTCTCCAGGAGACATTAGTTCCAGGTAACAGCAAGGCACGAATGTCTCCAGGGATCGTTCTCTAAATGCTATCACGATGCACCGCTGGTGATTTGGCAGAGATCTGTTCATGACAAGTCCTAGGCTTGAGACATTCACTCCAGATCACAGCTAGCTACTCATTGCTCCTCAAATCATCTTTCAAAATGCATTCGGATGAAAGCCTGGCATTACCGTTAACGAAAAATGCTGTTCATTTGACATTCCTTCCAGGTTACTGCTAGGGACGAAATTCTCGGGAATCTTCCTCAAGAAGTCAGAGGGATGCACTGCCGGCTACCTGGCAGAGAGCCCTTTCAGAGAATTGCTACAAATGAAAAATGCATTCCAGATCACAGCTAGGTGCAAATTTCTCCCGCAATCATCCTCCAAATGTCATTCATTCGGAGGCTCTGCTGGTCATTTGGCAGAGATCCATTCGTGAAAATAGCTCAAGATGAAACATTCCAGATCAAAGCTTGGCACCAATGTCTCCAGGAATCGTCCCCCGAATGTCATTCGGAAGCCCTGCAGATCATTTGGCAGCGATCCGTTGGTGAAAATATCATGTAGAAAAGCATTCCATGTCCCTGCTAGGGATGACTTTGCCCAAGGCAACTCGGACGCCTTGCTGCGCATTTGGGAGAGATCCATTCATGACAATTGCTAAACGTGAGCCATGAACTCCAGATCCCTACTTGGCACATATTTCTGCTGGAATCGTCCTCCAAATGGCTTTCGGGTGCACCACGGGCCATTTGGCAGAGATCCGTTCGTGAAAATAGCTAAACATGAGACAATCATTCTGGATCTCAGCTAGGACTAATTTCTCCTGGCATCGTCCTCCAAATGCCGTTCGGATGCAGTGCTGGGAAGTTGGCAGCGAACCCTTCTTGAACGTTGCTAAACATGAGCTCTTCAGTCCAGATCACTGCTTGGCAGGAATGTCTCTTGGAATCGTCCTCCAAATGTCGTTACGATGCACTGCTTACCATTTCCAGAGATCCAGCCAGGACAATTCCTAAAAACGAACTATTCAGTCCAGGTCACAGCTAGACACGAATATGCCCTGGCATCGTCCTCCAAGAGCCAGTCGGATACGCTGCTGGGCATTGGGCAGCTATCCAGTCCTGAAAAATATTATTCACCTAGAAAAGCATTCCATGTCCCTGCTAGGGACGACTTTGTCCTAGTATCGACCTCCAAGTGCAAATCGGAGGCATTGCTGGTATTTGGCAGAGAGCCTTCCTGAAAATTGCTAAACATGAGACATTCACTTCACATCACTGCTAGCCACCAATTTCTCCTGGAAGCATTCTCCAAATGCCTTTCGGATGCACTGCTTGCCATTTGGCAGAGCAGGAAAGAATTTTGCTTGCTTAATCTAGTTCGAGGACCGACCACTCCTAAATAATCAGGATAGTAGCCCAATGGCGCGAATATGAAGAGTCCCTGACAATTTGTCACAAGCACGGGTCACTAAGGATTTTCTCTTTCTTTGTAAGTTCCACGGAACCGATCTTTCCCTAATGCTCAGGACCTCTTTTAAACTGTTTGAAAATGAAAAGGCTCCGAGAAACGAGTCACCCGCAGGGATCACTAACGAGTTTTGTTTTGTTTGTAACGTTCATGATGCCCTCTCTTCCAAATGACCAAGAGAAACCTAGTGGCTTTTAGATGACGAGTCCGGGACAAAGTTTGTCTCAAGTGCTGTTCATTAATGACTTTCTCTCTAGTTCCCATTTTCCCTAACCGCTCTACTGCAAACGACAGTAAGGACAGACTCCTAAATGCTTTAAAAAAGGAGGCTTTCAGAAGTATTTGCCAAACCCCTAGTGGTCAAGAATGAGTTTAACCTTTCTTTAGGACAGGATCCTAAAAGCTGTAATGTGAAGATTCCGCGACAAATTGATCCCCCGCTAAGGTGAGCGAAGCGTTTTGCTTTGTTATTCATCTGCACGGAGCGAGCCTTCCAAATGAGGCCAGACTCCAAACTCTCTTAAGTTGAAGATTCCATAAGAAATGGCTCACAAGCACCGATCAGTAATGAGTTTCGCTTTCTTTTCAATGTCACCATGCGCTCCCTTCCAGATGATCTGGATAGACTCATAATGGCTTGAAGACTTGGATTCCGTGAGAAATTTCACAAAGCACTGATCACTACTGACTTTCTCTTGGTTTATCACTTTCACTGACCGATAAAGCCCATCTCTTCAGGACCCTCTCGTAACACCTTTTAAATGAAGAGTCACAGATAACTTTTCCTCCAGCAATGATAAGTAATCAGGTTCTCTTTCTTTGCAGCTTTCTATGCCGAAGAATCAGGAGAGTAGTATGATGGCTTTAAGATGAAGGCTGCATGAAACATTTGAGGATGAGAAAAGAGTTTTGCCTTCTTTGTAATTCTCACCAGCCGATCTCTTCTTAACGATGAGGACAGACTCTCAAGGGCTGTAAGATGACGATTAAATGAGAAATTTGTCATAAGCATTCATTAACACTTCCTTTCCCTTTGTTTCTAATTTTCTCCAACCAATCGAGCCCACAAGCTCAGGACAGGATCCGGACAGCTTGAAAATGAAGATTCCATGAGAATTTTGTGCCCAGCCTTGATTAGGGCTGAGTTTTCCTTTCTTTGTACTTTTTACGAGCCCACGTCTTCTAATGGCACAAGACAGTTGGAGTTAAGCTGTGGGTAGGACGCCACGTCCTCAGGGTTATGGCTAGGCCACTTACAAGTGTGGTTCCTGTGTGCAGGCCACATGCAGTTAGAGTTAGGGAAGGGCAGAGCTCCCAGCCCTAGGTTAGCGTTCATACGGGTAGGAATCCCGATCCTAGTGTTTCCTCGACCACAGGAAACGTAAGCCTCTGTGCAAGTGGCCTTCCCGTGGGAACCCTAATCCTAGGGTTCGGGCCTTACCCATAGACACCCTAAGGCAAGGATCCCCATCTGTAGGACCTCTATGCCTAAAGTGAGCTGGCCTAACCATTGGAACCCTTACTTCAACTGGCCTATGCCTAGAACCCTAACCCTAACGCCAAGTGGCCTACCCGTAAGCATCCGAATGCTAGGGCGGGAATCCCTTCCCACAGCAAGCCTATTTCAGCGTGGCTAACCCATAGGAACCATAACCCAACTCCCCTTGGTCTAGCAATGGGAACCCTACCCCTTAGTCCAAAGGGCCTAGCTCGGGAAACCCTGACGCTGACGCCAAGTGGGCTAAGGAGCCCTAACGCCTATCCCTAACTCCAACTGACCTACTCAGAGGAACTTTAACCCAATTGGCGGGGAGCCCTACCTTTTGCAAGCCTAACTCTCCCCAAAATTAGCAAATTTCTCCTGCAATCATCCTCCAAATGTAATTCCGATGCACTGCTGGCCATTTGGGAGAGATCCCTTCTTGAAAAATGCTCTCCAGGAGACATTAGTTCCAGGTAACAGCAAGGCACGAATGTCTCCAGGGATCGTTCTCTAAATGCTATCACGATGCACCGCTGGTGATTTGGCAGAGATCCGTTCATGACAAGTCCTAGGCTTGAGACATTCACTCCAGATCACAGCTAGCTACTCATTGCTCCTCAAATCATCTTTCAAAATGCATTCGGATGAAAGCCTGGCATTACCGTTAACGAAAAATGCTGTTCATTTGACATTCCTTCCAGGTTACTGCTAGGGACGAAATTCTCGGGAATCTTCCTCAAGAAGTCAGAGGGATGCACTGCCGGCTACCTGGCAGAGAGCCCTTTCAGAAAATTGCTACAAATGAAAAATGCATTCCAGATCACAGCTAGGTGCAAATTTCTCCCGCAATCATCCTCCAAATGTCATTCATTCGGAGGCTCTGCTGGTCATTTGGCAGAGATCCGTTCGTGAAAATAGCTCAAGATGAAACATTCCAGATCAAAGCTTGGCACCAATGTCTCCAGGAATCGTCCCCCGAATGTCATTCGGAAGCCCTGCAGGTCATTTGGCAGCGATCCGTTGGTGAAAATATCATGTAGAAAAGCATTCCATGTCCCTGCTAGGGATGACTTTGCCCAAGGCAACTCGGACGCCTTGCTGCGCATTTGGGAGAGATCCATTCATGACAATTGCTAAACGTGAGCCATGAACTCCAGATCCCTACTTGGCATATATTTCTGCTGGAATCGTCCTCCAAATGGCTTTCGGGTGCACCACGGGCCATTTGGCAGAGATCCGTTCGTGAAAATAGCTAAACATGAGACAATCATTCTGGATCTCAGCTAGGACTAATTTCTCCTGGCATCGTCCTCCAAATGCCGTTCGGATGCAGTGCTGGGAAGTTGGCAGCGAACCCTTCTTGAACGTTGCTAAACATGAGCTCTTCAGTCCAGATCACTGCTTGGCAGGAATGTCTCTTGGAATCGTCCTCCAAATGTCGTTACGATGCACTGCTTACCATTTCCAGAGATCCAGCCAGGACAATTCCTAAAAACGAACTATTCAGTCCAGGTCACAGCTAGACACGAATATGCCCTGGCATCGTCCTCCAAGAGCCAGTCGGATACGCTGCTGGGCATTGGGCAGCTATCCAGTCCTGAAAAATATTATTCACCTAGAAAAGCATTCCATGTCCCTGCTAGGGACGACTTTGTCCTAGAATCGACCTCCAAGTGCAAATCGGAGGCATTGCTGGTATTTGGCAGAGAGCCTTCCTGAAAATTGCTAAACATGAGACATTCACTTCACATCACTGCTAGCCACCAATTTCTCCTGGAAGCATTCTCCAAATGCCTTTCGGATGCACTGCTTGCCATTTGGCAGAGCAGGAAAGAATTTTGCTTGCTTAATCTAGTTCGAGGACCGACCACTCCTAAATAATCAGGATAGTAGCCCAATGGCGCGAATATGAAGAGTCCCTGACAATTTGTCACAAGCACGGGTCACTAAGGATTTTCTCTTTCTTTGTAAGTTCCACGGAACCGATCTTTCCCTAATGCTCAGGACCTCTTTTAAACTGTTTGAAAATGAAAAGGCTCCGAGAAACGAGTCACCCGCAGGGATCACTAACGAGTTTTGTTTTGTTTGTAACGTTCATGATGCCCTCTCTTCCAAATGACCAAGAGAAACCTAGTGGCTTTTAGATGACGAGTCCGGGACAAAGTTTGTCTCAAGTGCTGTTCATTAATGACTTTCTCTCTAGTTCTCATTTTCCCTAACCGCTCTACTGCAAATGACAGTAAGGACAGACTCCTAAATGCTTTAAAAAAGGAGGCTTTCGGAAGTATTTGCCAAACCCCTGTGGTCAAGAATGAGTTTAACCTTTCTTTAGGACAGGATCCTAAAAGCTGTAATGTGAAGATTCCGCGACAAATTGATCCCCCGCTAAGGTGAGCGAAGCGTTTTGCTTTGTTATTCATCTGCACGGAGCGAGCCTTCCAAATGAGGCCAGACTCCAAACTGTCTTAAGTTGAAGATTCCATAAGAAATGGCTCACAAGCACCGATCAGTAATGAGTTTCGCTTTCTTTTCAATGTCACCATGCGCTCCCTTCCAGATGATCTGGATAGACTCATAATGGCTTGAAGACTTGGATTCCGTGAGAAATTTCACAAAGCACTGATCACTACTGACTTTCTCTTGGTTTATCACTTTCACTGACCTATAAAGCCCATCTCTTCAGGACCCTCTCGTAACACCTTTTAAATGAAGAGTCACAGATAACTTTTCCTCCAGCAATGATAAGTAATCAGGTTCTCTTTCTTTGCAGCTTTCTATGCCGAAGAATCAGGAGAGTAGTATGATGGCTTTAAGATGAAGGCTGCATGAAACATTTGAGGATGAGAAAAGAGTTTTGCCTTCTTTGTAATTCTCACCAGCCGATCTCTTCTTAACGATGAGGACAGACTCTCAAGGGCTGTAAGATGACGATTAAATGAGAAATTTGTCATAAGCATTCATTAACACTTCCTTTCCCTTTGTTTCTAATTTTCTCCAACCAATCGAGCCCACAAGCTCAGGACAGGATCCGGACAGCTTGAAAATGAAGATTCCATGAGAATTTTGTGCCCAGCCTTGATTAGGGCTGAGTTTTCCTTTCTTTGTACTTTTTACGAGCCCACGTCTTCTAATGGCACAAGACAGTTGGAGTTAAGCTGTGGGTAGGACGCCACGTCCTCAGGGTTATGGCTAGGCCACTTACAAGTGTGGTTCCTGTGTGCAGGCCACATGCAGTTAGAGTTAGGGAAGGGCAGAGCTCCCAGCCCTAGGTTAGCGTTCTCAGCGCTAGGGTTAGGGTTCATACGGGTAGGAATCCCGATCCTAGTGTTTCCTCGACCACAGGAAACGTAAGCCTCTGTGCAAGTGGCCTTCCCGTGGGAACCCTAATCCTAGGGTTCGGGCCTTACCCATAGACACCCTAAGGCAAGGATCCCCATCTGTAGGACCTCTATGCCTAAAGTGAGCTGGCCTAACCATTGGAACCCTTACTTCAACTGGCCTATGCCTAGAACCCTAACCCTAACGCCAAGTGGCCTACCCGTAAGCATCCTAATGCTAGGGCGGGAATCCCTTCCCACAGCAAGCCTATTTCAGCGTGGCTAACCCATAGGAACCATAACCCAACTCCCCTTGGTCTAGCAATGGGAACCCTACCCCTTAGTCCAAAGGGCCTAGCTCGGGAAACCCTGACGCTGACGCCAAGTGGGCTAAGGAGCCCTAACGCCTATCCCTAACTCCAACTGACCTACTCAGAGGAACTTTAACCCAATTGGCGGGGAGCCCTACCTTTTGCAAGCCTAACTCTCCCCAAAATTAGCAAATTTCTCCTGCAATCATCCTCCAAATGTAATTCCGATGCACTGCTGGCCATTTGGGAGAGATCCCTTCTTGAAAAATGCTCTCCAGGAGACATTAGTTCCAGGTAACAGCAAGGCACGAATGTCTCCAGGGATCGTTCTCTAAATGCTATCACGATGCACCGCTGGTGATTTGGCAGAGATCCGTTCATGACAAGTCCTAGGCTTGAGACATTCACTCCAGATCACAGCTAGCTACTCATTGCTCCTCAAATCATCTTTCAAAATGCATTCGGATGAAAGCCTGGCATTACCGTTAACGAAAAATGCTGTTCATTTGACATTCCTTCCAGGTTACTGCTAGGGACGAAATTCTCGGGAATCTTCCTCAAGAAGTCAGAGGGATGCACTGCCGGCTACCTGGCAGAGAGCCCTTTCAGAAAATTGCTACAAATGAAAAATGCATTCCAGATCACAGCTAGGTGCAAATTTCTCCCGCAATCATCCTCCAAATGTCATTCATTCGGAGGCTCTGCTGGTCATTTGGCAGAGATCCGTTCGTGAAAATAGCTCAAGATGAAACATTCCAGATCAAAGCTTGGCACCAATGTCTCCAGGAATCGTCCCCCGAATGTCATTCGGAAGCCCTGCAGGTCATTTGGCAGCGATCCGTTGGTGAAAATATCATGTAGAAAAGCATTCCATGTCCCTGCTAGGGATGACTTTGCCCAAGGCAACTCGGACGCCTTGCTGCGCATTTGGGAGAGATCCATTCATGACAATTGCTAAACGTGAGCCATGAACTCCAGATCCCTACTTGGCACATATTTCTGCTGGAATCGTCCTCCAAATGGCTTTCGGGTGCACCACGGGCCATTTGGCAGAGATCCGTTCGTGAAAATAGCTAAACATGAGACAATCATTCTGGATCTCAGCTAGGACTAATTTCTCCTGGCATCGTCCTCCAAATGCCGTTCGGATGCAGTGCTGGGAAGTTGGCAGCGAACCCTTCTTGAACGTTGCTAAACATGAGCTCTTCAGTCCAGATCACTGCTTGGCAGGAATGTCTCATGGAATCGTCCTCCAAATGTCGTTACGATGCACTGCTTACCATTTCCAGAGATCCAGCCAGGACAATTCCTAAAAACGAACTATTCAGTCCAGGTCACAGCTAGACACGAATATGCCCTGGCATCGTCCTCCAAGAGCCAGTCGGATACGCTGCTGGGCATTGGGCAGCTATCCAGTCCTGAAAAATATTATTCACCTAGAAAAGCATTCCATGTCCCTGCTAGGGACGACTTTGTCCTAGAATCGACCTCCAAGTGCAAATCGGAGGCATTGCTGGTATTTGGCAGAGACCCTTCCTGAAAATTGCTAAACACGAGACATTCACTTCACATCACTGCTAGCCACCAATTTCTCCTGGAAGCATTCTCCAAATGCCTTTCGGATGCACTGCTTGCCATTTGGCAGAGCAGGAAAGAATTTTGCTTGCTTAATCTAGTTCGAGGACCGACCACTCCTAAATAATCAGGATAGTAGCCCAATGGCGCGAATATGAAGAGTCCCTGACAATTTGTCACAAGCACGGGTCACTAAGGATTTTCTCTTTCTTTGTAAGTTCCACGGAACCGATCTTTCCCTAATGCTCAGGACCTCTTTTAAACTGTTTGAAAATGAAAAGGCTCCGAGAAACGAGTCACCCGCAGGGATCACTAACGAGTTTTGTTTTGTTTGTAACGTTCATGATGCCCTCTCTTCCAAATGACCAAGAGAAACCTAGCGGCTTTTAGATGACGAGTCCGGGACAAAGTTTGTCTCAAGTGCTGTTCATTAATGACTTTCTCTCTAGTTCTCATTTTCCCTAACCGCTCTACTGCAAATGACAGTAAGGACAGACTCCTAAATGCTTTAAAAAAGGAGGCTTTCAGAAGTATTTGCCAAACCCCTAGTGGTCAAGAATGAGTTTAACCTTTCTTTAGGACAGGATCCTAAAAGCTGTAATGTGAAGATTCCGCGACAAATTGATCCCCCGCTAAGGTGAGCGAAGCGTTTTGCTTTGTTATTCATCTGCACGGAGCGAGCCTTCCAAATGAGGCCAGACTCCAAACTGTCTTCAGTTGAAGATTCCTTAAGAAATGGCTCACAAGCACCGATCAGTAATGAGTTTCGCTTTCTTTTCAATGTCACCATGCGCTCCCTTCCAGATGATCTGGATAGACTCATAATGGCTTGAAGACTTGGATTCCGTGAGAAATTTCACAAAGCACTGATCACTACTGACTTTCTCTTGGTTTATCACTTTCACTGACCGATAAAGCCCATCTCTTCAGGACCCTCTCGTAACGCCTTTTAAATGAAGAGTCACAGATAACTTTTCCTCCAGCAACGATAAGTAATCAGGTTCTCTTTCTTTGCAGCTTTCTATGCCGAAGAATCAGGAGAGTAGTATGATGGCTTTAAGATGAAGGCTGCATGAAACATTTGAGGATGAGAAAAGAGTTTTCCCTTCTTTGTAATTCTCACCAGCCGATCTCTTCTTAACGATGAGGACAGACTCTCAAGGGCTGTAAGATGACGATTAAATGAGAAATTTGTCATAAGCATTCATTAACACTTCCTTTCCCTTTGTTTCTAATTTTCTCCAACCAATCGAGCCCACAAGCTCAGGACAGGATCCGGACAGCTTGAAAATGAAGATTCCCTGAGAATTTTGTGCCCAGCCTTGATTAGGGCTGAGTTTTCCTTTCTTTGTACTTTTTACGAGCCCACGTCTTCTAATGGCACAAGACAGTTGGAGTTAAGCTGTGGGTAGGACGCCACGTCCTCAGGGTTATGGCTAGGCCACTTACAAGTGTGGTTCCTGTGTGCAGGCCACATGCAGTTAGAGTTAGGGAAGGGCAGAGCTCCCAGCCCTAGGTTAGCGTTCTCAGCGCTAGGGTTAGGGTTCATACGGGTAGGAATCCCGATCCTAGTGTTTCCTCGACCACAGGAAACGTAAGCCTCCGTGCAAGTGGCCTTCCCGTGGGAACCCTAATCCTAGGGTTCGGGCCTTACCCATAGACACCCTAAGGCAAGGATCCCCATCTGTAGGACCTCTATGCCTAAAGTGAGCTGGCCTAACCATTGGAACCCTTACTTCAACTGGCCTATGCCTAGAACCCTAACCCTAACGCCAAGTGGCCTACCCGTAAGCATCCTAATGCTAGGGCGGGAATCCCTTCCCACAGCAAGCCTATTTCAGCGTGGCTAACCCATAGGAACCATAACCCAACTCCCCTTGGTCTAGCAATGGGAACCCTACCCCTTAGTCCAAAGGGCCTAGCTCGGGAAACCCTGACGCTGACGCCAAGTGGGCTAAGGAGCCCTAACGCCTATCCCTAACTCCAACTGACCTACTCAGAGGAACTTTAACCCAATTGGCGGGGAGCCCTACCTTTTGCAAGCCTAACTCTCCCCAAAATTAGCAAATTTCTCCTGCAATCATCCTCCAAATGTAATTCCGATGCACTGCTGGCCATTTGGGAGACATCCCTTCTTGAAAAATGCTCTCCAGGAGACATTAGTTCCAGGTAACAGCAAGGCACGAATGTCTCCAGGGATCGTTCTCTAAATGCTATCACGATGCACCGCTGGTGATTTGGCAGAGATCTGTTCATGACAAGTCCTAGGCTTGAGACATTCACTCCAGATCACAGCTAGCTACTCATTGCTCCTCAAATCATCTTTCAAAATGCATTCGGATGAAAGCCTGGCATTACCGTTAACGAAAAATGCTGTTCATTTGACATTCCTTCCAGGTTACTGCTAGGGACGAAATTCTCGGGAATCTTCCTCAGGAAGTCAGAGGGATGCACTGCCGGCTACCTGGCAGAGAGCCCTTTCAGAGAATTGCTACAAATGAAAAATGCATTCCAGATCACAGCTAGGTGCAAATTTCTCCCGCAATCATCCTCCAAATGTAATTCATTCGGAGGCTCTGCTGGTCATTTGGCAGAGATCCGTTCGTGAAAATAGCTCAAGATGAAACATTCCAGATCAAAGCTTGGCACCAATGTCTCCAGGAATCGTCCCCCGAATGTCATTCGGAAGCCCTGCAGGTCATTTGGCAGCGATCCGTTGGTGAAAATATCATGTAGAAAAGCATTCCATGTCCCTGCTAGGGATGACTTTGCCCAAGGCAACTCGGACGCCTTGCTGCGCATTTGGGAGAGATCCATTCATGACAATTGCTAAACGTGAGCCATGAACTCCAGATCCCTACTTGGCACATATTTCTGCTGGAATCGTCCTCCAAATGGCTTTCGGGTGCACCACGGGCCATTTGGCAGAGATCCGTTCGTGAAAATAGCTAAACATGAGACAATCATTCTGGATCTCAGCTAGGACTAATTTCTCCTGGCATCGTCCTCCAAATGCCGTTCGGATGCAGTGCTGGGAAGTTGGCAGCGAACCCTTCTTGAACGTTGCTAAACATGAGCTCTTCAGTCCAGATCACTGCTTGGCAGGAATGTCTCATGGAATCGTCCTCCAAATGTCGTTACGATACACTGCTTACCATTTCCAGAGATCCAGCCAGGACAATTCCTAAAAACGAACTATTCAGTCCAGGTCACAGCTAGACACGAATATGCCCTGGCATCGTCCTCCAAGAGCCAGTCGGATACGCTGCTGGGCATTGGGCAGCTATCCATTCCTGAAAAATATTATTCACCTAGAAAAGCATTCCATGTCCCTGCTAGGGACGACTTTGTCCTAGAATCGACCTCCAAGTGCAAATCGGAGGCATTGCTGGTATTTGGCAGAGACCCTTCCTGAAAATTGCTAAACATGAGACATTCACTTCACATCACTGCTAGCCACCAATTTCTCCTGGAATCATTCTCCAAATGCCTTTCGGATGCACTGCTTGCCATTTGGCAGAGCAGGAAAGAATTTTGCTTGCTTAATCTAGTTCGAGGACCGACCACTCCTAAATAATCAGGATAGTAGCCCAATGGCGCGAATATGAAGAGTCCCTGACAATTTGTCACAAGCACGGGTCACTAAGGATTTTCTCTTTCTTTGTAAGTTCCACGGAACCGATCTTTCCCGAATGCTCAGGACCTCTTTTAAACTGTTTTAAAATGAAAAGGCTCCGAGAAACGAGTCACCCGCAGGGATCACTAACGTGTTTTGTTTTGTTTGTAACGTTCATGATGCCCTCTCTTCCAAATGACCAAGAGAAACCTAGTGGCTTTTAGATGACGAGTCCGTGACAAAGTTTGTCTCAAGTGCTGTTCATTAATGACTTTCTCTCTAGTTCTCATTTTCCCTAACCGCTCTACTGCAAATGACAGTAAGGACAGACTCCTAAATGCTTTAAAAAAGGAGGCTTTCAGAAGTATTTGCCAAACCCCTAGTGGTCAAGAATGAGTTTAACCTTTCTTTAGGACAGGATCTTAAAGCTGTAATGTGAAGATTCCGCGACAAATTTATCCCCCGCTAAGGTGAGCGAAGCGTTTTGCTTTGTTATTCATCTGCACGGAGCGAGCCTTCCAAATGAGGCCAGACTCCAAACTGTCTTAAGTTGAAGATTCCATAAGAAATGGCTCACAAGCACCGATCAGTAATGAGTTTCGCTTTCTTTTCAATGTCACCATGCGCTCCCTTCCAGATGATCTGGATAGACTCATAATGGCTTGAAGGCTTGGATTCCGTGAGAAATTTCACAAAGCACTGATCACTACTGACTTTCTCTTGGTTTATCACTTTCACTGACCGATAAAGCCCATCTCTTCAGGACCCTCTCGTAACGCCTTTTAAATGAAGAGTCACAGATAACTTTTCCTCCAGCAATGATAAGTAATCAGGTTCTCTTTCTTTGCAGCTTTCTATGCCGAAGAATCAGGAGAGTAGTATGATGGCTTTAAAATGAAGGCTGCATGAAACATTTGAGGATGAGAAAAGAGTTTTGCCTTCTTTGTAATTCTCACCAGCCGATCTCTTCTTAACGATGAGGACAGACTCTCAAGGGCTGTAAGATGACGATTAAATGAGAAATTTGTCATAAGCATTCATTAATACTTCCTTTCCCTTTGTTTCTAATTTTCTCCAACCAATCGAGCCCACAAGCTCAGGACAGGATCCGGACAGCTTGAAAATGAAGATTGCATGAGAATTTTGTGCCCAGCCTTGATTAGGGCTGAGTTTTCCTTTCTTTGTACTTTTTACGAGCCCACGTCTTCTAATGGCACAAGACAGTTGGAGTTAAGCTGTGGGTAGGACGCCACGTCCTCAGGGTTATGGCTAGGCCACTTACAAGTGTGGTTCCTGTGTGCAGGCCACATGCAGTTAGAGTTAGGGAAGGGCAGAGCTCCCAGCCCTAGGTTAGCGTTCTCAGCGCTAGGGTTAGGGTTCATACGGGTAGGAATCCCGATCCTAGTGTTTCCTCGACCACAGGAAACGTAAGCCTCCGTGCAAGTGGCCTTCCCGTGGGAACCCTAATCCTAGGGTTCGGGCCTTACCCATAGACACCCTAAGGCAAGGATCCCCATCTGTAGGACCTCTATGCCTAAAGTGAGCTGGCCTAACCATTGGAACCCTTACTTCAACTGGCCTATGCCTAGAACCCTAACCCTAACGCCAAGTGGCCTACCCGTAGGCATCCTAATGCTAGGGCGGGAATCCCTTCCCACAGCAAGCCTATTTCAGCGTGGCTAACCCATAGGAACCATAACCCAACTCCCCTTGGTCTAGCAATGGGAACCCTACCCCTTAGTCCAAAGGGCCTAGCTCGGGAAACCCTGACGCTGACGCCAAGTGGGCTAAGGAGCCCTAACGCCTATCCCTAACTCCAACTGACCTACTCAGAGGAACTTTAACCCAATTGCCAGGGAGCCCTACCTTTTGCAAGCCTAACTCTCCCCAAAATTAGCAAATTTCTCCTGCAATCATCCTCCAAATGTCATTCATTCGGAGGCTCTGCTGGTCATTTGGCAGAGATCCGTTCGTGAAAATAGCTCAAGATGAAACATTCCAGATCAAAGCTTGGCACCAATGTCTCCAGGAATCGTCCCCCGAATGTCATTCGGAAGCCCTGCAGGTCATTTGGCAGCGATCCGTTGGTGAAAATATCATGTAGAAAAGCATTCCATGTCCCTGCTAGGGATGACTTTGCCCAAGGCAACTCGGACGCCTTGCTGCGCATTTGGGAGAGATCCATTCATGACAATTGCTAAACGTGAGCCATGAACTCCAGATCCCTACTTGGCACATATTTCTGCTGGAATCGTCCTCCAAATGGCTTTCGGGTGCACCACGGGCCATTTGGCAGAGATCCGTTCGTGAAAATAGCTAAACATGAGACAATCATTCTGGATCTCAGCTAGGACTAATTTCTCCTGGCATCGTCCTCCAAATGCCGTTCGGATGCAGTGCTGGGAAGTTGGCAGCGAACCCTTCTTGAACGTTGCTAAACATGAGCTCTTCAGTCCAGATCACTGCTTGGCAGGAATGTCTCATGGAATCGTCCTCCAAATGTCGTTACGATGCACTGCTTACCATTTCCAGAGATCCAGCCAGGACAATTCCTAAAAACGAACTATTCAGTCCAGGTCACAGCTAGACACGAATATGCCCTGGCATCGTCCTCCAAGAGCCAGTCGGATACGCTGCTGGGCATTGGGCAGCTATCCAGTCCTGAAAAATATTATTCACCTAGAAAAGCATTCCATGTCCCTGCTAGGGACGACTTTGTCCTAGAATCGACCTCCAAGTGCAAATCGGAGGCATTGCTGGTATTTGGCAGAGACCCTTCCTGAAAATTGCTAAACACGAGACATTCACTTCACATCACTGCTAGCCACCAATTTCTCCTGGAAGCATTCTCCAAATGCCTTTCGGATGCACTGCTTGCCATTTGGCAGAGCAGGAAAGAATTTTGCTTGCTTAATCTAGTTCGAGGACCGACCACTCCTAAATAATCAGGATAGTAGCCCAATGGCGCGAATATGAAGAGTCCCTGACAATTTGTCACAAGCACGGGTCACTAAGGATTTTCTCTTTCTTTGTAAGTTCCACGGAACCGATCTTTCCCTAATGCTCAGGACCTCTTTTAAACTGTTTTAAAATGAAAAGGCTCCGAGAAACGAGTCACCCGCAGGGATCACTAACGAGTTTTGTTTTGTTTGTAACGTTCATGATGCCCTCTCTTCCAAATGACCAAGAGAAACCTAGCGGCTTTTAGATGACGAGTCCGGGACAAAGTTTGTCTCAAGTGCTGTTCATTAATGACTTTCTCTCTAGTTCTCATTTTCCCTAACCGCTCTACTGCAAATGACAGTAAGGACAGACTCCTAAATGCTTTAAAAAAGGAGGCTTTCAGAAGTATTTGCCAAACCCCTAGTGGTCAAGAATGAGTTTAACCTTTCTTTAGGACAGGATCCTAAAAGCTGTAATGTGAAGATTCCGCGACAAATTGATCCCCCGCTAAGGTGAGCGAAGCGTTTTGCTTTGTTATTCATCTGCACGGAGCGAGCCTTCCAAATGAGGCCAGACTCCAAACTGTCTTCAGTTGAAGATTCCTTAAGAAATGGCTCACAAGCACCGATCAGTAATGAGTTTCGCTTTCTTTTCAATGTCACCATGCGCTCCCTTCCAGATGATCTGGATAGACTCATAATGGCTTGAAGACTTGGATTCCGTGAGAAATTTCACAAAGCACTGATCACTACTGACTTTCTCTTGGTTTATCACTTTCACTGACCGATAAAGCCCATCTCTTCAGGACCCTCTCGTAACGCCTTTTAAATGAAGAGTCACAGATAACTTTTCCTCCAGCAACGATAAGTAATCAGGTTCTCTTTCTTTGCAGCTTTCTATGCCGAAGAATCAGGAGAGTAGTATGATGGCTTTAAGATGAAGGCTGCATGAAACATTTGAGGATGAGAAAAGAGTTTTCCCTTCTTTGTAATTCTCACCAGCCGATCTCTTCTTAACGATGAGGACAGACTCTCAAGGGCTGTAAGATGACGATTAAATGAGAAATTTGTCATAAGCATTCATTAACACTTCCTTTCCCTTTGTTTCTAATTTTCTCCAACCAATCGAGCCCACAAGCTCAGGACAGGATCCGGACAGCTTGAAAATGAAGATTCCCTGAGAATTTTGTGCCCAGCCTTGATTAGGGCTGAGTTTTCCTTTCTTTGTACTTTTTACGAGCCCACGTCTTCTAATGGCACAAGACAGTTGGAGTTAAGCTGTGGGTAGGACGCCACGTCCTCAGGGTTATGGCTAGGCCACTTACAAGTGTGGTTCCTGTGTGCAGGCCACATGCAGTTAGAGTTAGGGAAGGGCAGAGCTCCCAGCCCTAGGTTAGCGTTCTCAGCGCTAGGGTTAGGGTTCATACGGGTAGGAATCCCGATCCTAGTGTTTCCTCGACCACAGGAAACGTAAGCCTCCGTGCAAGTGGCCTTCCCGTGGGAACCCTAATCCTAGGGTTCGGGCCTTACCCATAGACACCCTAAGGCAAGGATCCCCATCTGTAGGACCTCTATGCCTAAAGTGAGCTGGCCTAACCATTGGAACCCTTACTTCAACTGGCCTATGCCTAGAACCCTAACCCTAACGCCAAGTGGCCTACCCGTAAGCATCCTAATGCTAGGGCGGGAATCCCTTCCCACAGCAAGCCTATTTCAGCGTGGCTAACCCATAGGAACCATAACCCAACTCCCCTTGGTCTAGCAATGGGAACCCTACCCCTTAGTCCAAAGGGCCTAGCTCGGGAAACCCTGACGCTGACGCCAAGTGGGCTAAGGAGCCCTAACGCCTATCCCTAACTCCAACTGACCTACTCAGAGGAACTTTAACCCAATTGGCGGGGAGCCCTACCTTTTGCAAGCCTAACTCTCCCCAAAATTAGCAAATTTCTCCTGCAATCATCCTCCAAATGTAATTCCGATGCACTGCTGGCCATTTGGGAGACATCCCTTCTTGAAAAATGCTCTCCAGGAGACATTAGTTCCAGGTAACAGCAAGGCACGAATGTCTCCAGGGATCGTTCTCTAAATGCTATCACGATGCACCGCTGGTGATTTGGCAGAGATCTGTTCATGACAAGTCCTAGGCTTGAGACATTCACTCCAGATCACAGCTAGCTACTCATTGCTCCTCAAATCATCTTTCAAAATGCATTCGGATGAAAGCCTGGCATTACCGTTAACGAAAAATGCTGTTCATTTGACATTCCTTCCAGGTTACTGCTAGGGACGAAATTCTCGGGAATCTTCCTCAGGAAGTCAGAGGGATGCACTGCCGGCTACCTGGCAGAGAGCCCTTTCAGAGAATTGCTACAAATGAAAAATGCATTCCAGATCACAGCTAGGTGCAAATTTCTCCCGCAATCATCCTCCAAATGTAATTCATTCGGAGGCTCTGCTGGTCATTTGGCAGAGATCCGTTCGTGAAAATAGCTCAAGATGAAACATTCCAGATCAAAGCTTGGCACCAATGTCTCCAGGAATCGTCCCCCGAATGTCATTCGGAAGCCCTGCAGGTCATTTGGCAGCGATCCGTTGGTGAAAATATCATGTAGAAAAGCATTCCATGTCCCTGCTAGGGATGACTTTGCCCAAGGCAACTCGGACGCCTTGCTGCGCATTTGGGAGAGATCCATTCATGACAATTGCTAAACGTGAGCCATGAACTCCAGATCCCTACTTGGCACATATTTCTGCTGGAATCGTCCTCCAAATGGCTTTCGGGTGCACCACGGGCCATTTGGCAGAGATCCGTTCGTGAAAATAGCTAAACATGAGACAATCATTCTGGATCTCAGCTAGGACTAATTTCTCCTGGCATCGTCCTCCAAATGCCGTTCGGATGCAGTGCTGGGAAGTTGGCAGCGAACCCTTCTTGAACGTTGCTAAACATGAGCTCTTCAGTCCAGATCACTGCTTGGCAGGAATGTCTCATGGAATCGTCCTCCAAATGTCGTTACGATACACTGCTTACCATTTCCAGAGATCCAGCCAGGACAATTCCTAAAAACGAACTATTCAGTCCAGGTCACAGCTAGACACGAATATGCCCTGGCATCGTCCTCCAAGAGCCAGTCGGATACGCTGCTGGGCATTGGGCAGCTATCCATTCCTGAAAAATATTATTCACCTAGAAAAGCATTCCATGTCCCTGCTAGGGACGACTTTGTCCTAGAATCGACCTCCAAGTGCAAATCGGAGGCATTGCTGGTATTTGGCAGAGACCCTTCCTGAAAATTGCTAAACATGAGACATTCACTTCACATCACTGCTAGCCACCAATTTCTCCTGGAATCATTCTCCAAATGCCTTTCGGATGCACTGCTTGCCATTTGGCAGAGCAGGAAAGAATTTTGCTTGCTTAATCTAGTTCGAGGACCGACCACTCCTAAATAATCAGGATAGTAGCCCAATGGCGCGAATATGAAGAGTCCCTGACAATTTGTCACAAGCACGGGTCACTAAGGATTTTCTCTTTCTTTGTAAGTTCCACGGAACCGATCTTTCCCGAATGCTCAGGACCTCTTTTAAACTGTTTTAAAATGAAAAGGCTCCGAGAAACGAGTCACCCGCAGGGATCACTAACGTGTTTTGTTTTGTTTGTAACGTTCATGATGCCCTCTCTTCCAAATGACCAAGAGAAACCTAGTGGCTTTTAGATGACGAGTCCGTGACAAAGTTTGTCTCAAGTGCTGTTCATTAATGACTTTCTCTCTAGTTCTCATTTTCCCTAACCGCTCTACTGCAAATGACAGTAAGGACAGACTCCTAAATGCTTTAAAAAAGGAGGCTTTCAGAAGTATTTGCCAAACCCCTAGTGGTCAAGAATGAGTTTAACCTTTCTTTAGGACAGGATCTTAAAGCTGTAATGTGAAGATTCCGCGACAAATTTATCCCCCGCTAAGGTGAGCGAAGCGTTTTGCTTTGTTATTCATCTGCACGGAGCGAGCCTTCCAAATGAGGCCAGACTCCAAACTGTCTTAAGTTGAAGATTCCATAAGAAATGGCTCACAAGCACCGATCAGTAATGAGTTTCGCTTTCTTTTCAATGTCACCATGCGCTCCCTTCCAGATGATCTGGATAGACTCATAATGGCTTGAAGGCTTGGATTCCGTGAGAAATTTCACAAAGCACTGATCACTACTGACTTTCTCTTGGTTTATCACTTTCACTGACCGATAAAGCCCATCTCTTCAGGACCCTCTCGTAACGCCTTTTAAATGAAGAGTCACAGATAACTTTTCCTCCAGCAATGATAAGTAATCAGGTTCTCTTTCTTTGCAGCTTTCTATGCCGAAGAATCAGGAGAGTAGTATGATGGCTTTAAAATGAAGGCTGCATGAAACATTTGAGGATGAGAAAAGAGTTTTGCCTTCTTTGTAATTCTCACCAGCCGATCTCTTCTTAACGATGAGGACAGACTCTCAAGGGCTGTAAGATGACGATTAAATGAGAAATTTGTCATAAGCATTCATTAATACTTCCTTTCCCTTTGTTTCTAATTTTCTCCAACCAATCGAGCCCACAAGCTCAGGACAGGATCCGGACAGCTTGAAAATGAAGATTCCATGAGAATTTTGTGCCCAGCCTTGATTAGGGCTGAGTTTTCCTTTCTTTGTACTTTTTACGAGCCCACGTCTTCTAATGGCACAAGACAGTTGGAGTTAAGCTGTGGGTAGGACGCCACGTCCTCAGGGTTATGGCTAGGCCACTTACAAGTGTGGTTCCTGTGTGCAGGCCACATGCAGTTAGAGTTAGGGAAGGGCAGAGCTCCCAGCCCTAGGTTAGCGTTCTCAGCGCTAGGGTTAGGGTTCATACGGGTAGGAATCCCGATCCTAGTGTTTCCTCGACCACAGGAAACGTAAGCCTCCGTGCAAGTGGCCTTCCCGTGGGAACCCTAATCCTAGGGTTCGGGCCTTACCCATAGACACCCTAAGGCAAGGATCCCCATCTGTAGGACCTCTATGCCTAAAGTGAGCTGGCCTAACCATTGGAACCCTTACTTCAACTGGCCTATGCCTAGAACCCTAACCCTAACGCCAAGTGGCCTACCCGTAGGCATCCTAATGCTAGGGCGGGAATCCCTTCCCACAGCAAGCCTATTTCAGCGTGGCTAACCCATAGGAACCATAACCCAACTCCCCTTGGTCTAGCAATGGGAACCCTACCCCTTAGTCCAAAGGGCCTAGCTCGGGAAACCCTGACGCTGACGCCAAGTGGGCTAAGGAGCCCTAACGCCTATCCCTAACTCCAACTGACCTACTCAGAGGAACTTTAACCCAATTGCCAGGGAGCCCTACCTTTTGCAAGCCTAACTCTCCCCAAAATTAGCAAATTTCTCCTGCAATCATCCTCCAAATGTCATTCATTCGGAGGCTCTGCTGGTCATTTGGCAGAGATCCGTTCGTGAAAATAGCTCAAGATGAAACATTCCAGATCAAAGCTTGGCACCAATGTCTCCAGGAATCGTCCCCCGAATGTCATTCGGAAGCCCTGCAGGTCATTTGGCAGCGATCCGTTGGTGAAAATATCATGTAGAAAAGCATTCCATGTCCCTGCTAGGGATGACTTTGCCCAAGGCAACTCGGACGCCTTGCTGCGCATTTGGGAGAGATCCATTCATGACAATTGCTAAACGTGAGCCATGAACTCCAGATCCCTACTTGGCACATATTTCTGCTGGAATCGTCCTCCAAATGGCTTTCGGGTGCACCACGGGCCATTTGGCAGAGATCCGTTCGTGAAAATAGCTAAACATGAGACAATCATTCTGGATCTCAGCTAGGACTAATTTCTCCTGGCATCGTCCTCCAAATGCCGTTCGGATGCAGTGCTGGGAAGTTGGCAGCGAACCCTTCTTGAACGTTGCTAAACATGAGCTCTTCAGTCCAGATCACTGCTTGGCAGGAATGTCTCATGGAATCGTCCTCCAAATGTCGTTACGATGCACTGCTTACCATTTCCAGAGATCCAGCCAGGACAATTCCTAAAAACGAACTATTCAGTCCAGGTCACAGCTAGACACGAATATGCCCTGGCATCGTCCTCCAAGAGCCAGTCGGATACGCTGCTGGGCATTGGGCAGCTATCCAGTCCTGAAAAATATTATTCACCTAGAAAAGCATTCCATGTCCCTGCTAGGGACGACTTTGTCCTAGAATCGACCTCCAAGTGCAAATCGGAGGCATTGCTGGTATTTGGCAGAGACCCTTCCTGAAAATTGCTAAACATGAGACATTCACTTCACATCACTGCTAGCCACCAATTTCTCCTGGAATCATTCTCCAAATGCCTTTCGGATGCACTGCTTGCCATTTGGCAGAGCAGGAAAGAATTTTGCTTGCTTAATCTAGTTCGAGGACCGACCACTCCTAAATAATCAGGATAGTAGCCCAATGGCGCGAATATGAAGAGTCCCTGACAATTTGTCACAAGCACGGGTCACTAAGGATTTTCTCTTTCTTTGTAAGTTCCACGGAACCGATCTTTCCCGAATGCTCAGGACCTCTTTTAAACTGTTTTAAAATGAAAAGGCTCCGAGAAACGAGTCACCCGCAGGGATCACTAACGTGTTTTGTTTTGTTTGTAACGTTCATGATGCCCTCTCTTCCAAATGACCAAGAGAAACCTAGTGGCTTTTAGATGACGAGTCCGTGACAAAGTTTGTCTCAAGTGCTGTTCATTAATGACTTTCTCTCTAGTTCTCATTTTCCCTAACCGCTCTACTGCAAATGACAGTAAGGACAGACTCCTAAATGCTTTAAAAAAGGAGGCTTTCAGAAGTATTTGCCAAACCCCTAGTGGTCAAGAATGAGTTTAACCTTTCTTTAGGACAGGATCTTAAAGCTGTAATGTGAAGATTCCGCGACAAATTTATCCCCCGCTAAGGTGAGCGAAGCGTTTTGCTTTGTAATTCATCTGCACGGAGCGAGCCTTCCAAATGAGGCCAGACTCCAAACTGTCTTAAGTTGAAGATTCCATAAGAAATGGCTCACAAGCACCGATCAGTAATGAGTTTCGCTTTCTTTTCAATGTCACCATGCGCTCCCTTCCAGATGATCTGGATAGACTCATAATGGCTTGAAGGCTTGGATTCCGTGAGAAATTTCACAAAGCACTGATCACTACTGACTTTCTCTTGGTTTATCACTTTCACTGACCGATAAAGCCCATCTCTTCAGGACCCTCTCGTAACGCCTTTTAAATGAAGAGTCACAGATAACTTTTCCTCCAGCAATGATAAGTAATCAGGTTCTCTTTCTTTGCAGCTTTCTATGCCGAAGAATCAGGAGAGTAGTATGATGGCTTTAAAATGAAGGCTGCATGAAACATTTGAGGATGAGAAAAGAGTTTTGCCTTCTTTGTAATTCTCACCAGCCGATCTCTTCTTAACGATGAGGACAGACTCTCAAGGGCTGTAAGATGACGATTAAATGAGAAATTTGTCATAAGCATTCATTAATACTTCCTTTCCCTTTGTTTCTAATTTTCTCCAACCAATCGAGCCCACAAGCTCAGGACAGGATCCGGACAGCTTGAAAATGAAGATTCCATGAGAATTTTGTGCCCAGCCTTGATTAGGGCTGAGTTTTCCTTTCTTTGTACTTTTTACGAGCCCACGTCTTCTAATGGCACAAGACAGTTGGAGTTAAGCTGTGGGTAGGACGCCACGTCCTCAGGGTTATGGCTAGGCCACTTACAAGTGTGGTTCCTGTGTGCAGGCCACATGCAGTTAGAGTTAGGGAAGGGCAGAGCTCCCAGCCCTAGGTTAGCGTTCTCAGCGCTAGGGTTAGGGTTCATACGGGTAGGAATCCCGATCCTAGTGTTTCCTCGACCACAGGAAACGTAAGCCTCCGTGCAAGTGGCCTTCCCGTGGGAACCCTAATCCTAGGGTTCGGGCCTTACCCATAGACACCCTAAGGCAAGGATCCCCATCTGTAGGACCTCTATGCCTAAAGTGAGCTGGCCTAACCATTGGAACCCTTACTTCAACTGGCCTATGCCTAGAACCCTAACCCTAACGCCAAGTGGCCTACCCGTAGGCATCCTAATGCTAGGGCGGGAATCCCTTCCCACAGCAAGCCTATTTCAGCGTGGCTAACCCATAGGAACCATAACCCAACTCCCCTTGGTCTAGCAATGGGAACCCTACCCCTTAGTCCAAAGGGCCTAGCTCGGGAAACCCTGACGCTGACGCCAAGTGGGCTAAGGAGCCCTAACGCCTATCCCTAACTCCAACTGACCTACTCAGAGGAACTTTAACCCAATTGCCAGGGAGCCCTACCTTTTGCAAGCCTAACTCTCCCCAAAATTAGCAAATTTCTCCTGCAATCATCCTCCAAATGTCATTCATTCGGAGGCTCTGCTGGTCATTTGGCAGAGATCCGTTCGTGAAAATAGCTCAAGATGAAACATTCCAGATCAAAGCTTGGCACCAATGTCTCCAGGAATCGTCCCCCGAATGTCATTCGGAAGCCCTGCAGGTCATTTGGCAGCGATCCGTTGGTGAAAATATCATGTAGAAAAGCATTCCATGTCCCTGCTAGGGATGACTTTGCCCAAGGCAACTCGGACGCCTTGCTGCGCATTTGGGAGAGATCCATTCATGACAATTGCTAAACGTGAGCCATGAACTCCAGATCCCTACTTGGCACATATTTCTGCTGGAATCGTCCTCCAAATGGCTTTCGGGTGCACCACGGGCCATTTGGCAGAGATCCGTTCGTGAAAATAGCTAAACATGAGACAATCATTCTGGATCTCAGCTAGGACTAATTTCTCCTGGCATCGTCCTCCAAATGCCGTTCGGATGCAGTGCTGGGAAGTTGGCAGCGAACCCTTCTTGAACGTTGCTAAACATGAGCTCTTCAGTCCAGATCACTGCTTGGCAGGAATGTCTCATGGAATCGTCCTCCAAATGTCGTTACGATGCACTGCTTACCATTTCCAGAGATCCAGCCAGGACAATTCCTAAAAACGAACTATTCAGTCCAGGTCACAGCTAGACACGAATATGCCCTGGCATCGTCCTCCAAGAGCCAGTCGGATACGCTGCTGGGCATTGGGCAGCTATCCATTCCTGAAAAATATTATTCACCTAGAAAAGCATTCCATGTCCCTGCTAGGGACGACTTTGTCCTAGAATCGACCTCCAAGTGCAAATCGGAGGCATTGCTGGTATTTGGCAGAGAGCCTTCCTGAAAATTGCTAAACATGAGACATTCACTTCACATCACTGCTAGCCACCAATTTCTCCTGGAATCATTCTCCAAATGCCTTTCGGATGCACTGCTTGCCATTTGGCAGAGCAGGAAAGAATTTTGCTTGCTTAATCTAGTTCGAGGACCGACCACTCCTAAATAATCAGGATAGTAGCCCAATGGCGCGAATATGAAGAGTCCCTGACAATTTGTCACAAGCACGGGTCACTAAGGATTTTCTCTTTCTTTGTAAGTTCCACGGAACCGATCTTTCCCGAATGCTCAGGACCTCTTTTAAACTGTTTTAAAATGAAAAGGCTCCGAGAAACGAGTCACCCGCAGGGATCACTAACGAGTTTTGTTTTGTTTGTA
The DNA here is from genome assembly GCF_965152235.1 of Eretmochelys imbricata. Classification (NCBI taxonomy): domain Eukaryota; kingdom Metazoa; phylum Chordata; order Testudines; family Cheloniidae; genus Eretmochelys; species Eretmochelys imbricata. Next base: position 184,797,725 of record NC_135574.1, read on the forward strand.
ACGTTCATGATGCCCTCTCTTCCAAATGACCAAGAGAAACCTAGCGGCTTTTAGATGACGAGTCCGGGACAAAGTTTGTCTCAAGTGCTGTTCATTAATGACTTTCTCTCTAGTTCTCATTTTCCCTAACCGCTCTACTGCAAATGACAGTAAGGACAGACTCCTAAATGCTTTAAAAAAGGAGGCTTTCAGAAGTATTTGCCAAACCCCTAGTGGTCAAGAATGAGTTTAACCTTTCTTTAGGACAGGATCCTAAAAGCTGTAACGTGAAGATTCCGCAACAAATTTATCCCCCGCTAAGGTGAGCGAAGCGTTTTGCTTTGTTATTCATCTGCACGGAGCGAGCCTTCCAAATGAGGCCAGACTCCAAACTGTCTTAAGTTGAAGATTCCATAAGAAATGGCTCACAAGCACCGATCAGTAGTGAGTTTCGCTTTCTTTTCAATGTCACCATGCGCTCCCTTCCAGATGATCTGGATAGACTCATAATGGCTTGAAGACTTGGATTCCGTGAGAAATTTCACAAAGCACTGATCACTACTGACTTTCTCTTGGTTTATCACTTTCACTGACCGATAAAGCCCATCTCTTCAGGACCCTCTCGTAACGCCTTTTAAATGAAGAGTCACAGATAACTTTTCCTCCAGCAATGATAAGTAATCAGGTTCTCTTTCTTTGCAGCTTTCTATGCCGAAGAATCAGGAGAGTAGTATGATGGCTTTAAGATGAAGGCTGCATGAAACATTTGAGGATGAGAAAAGAGTTTTGCCTTCTTTGTAATTCTCACCAGCCGATCTCTTCTTAACGATGAGGACAGACTCTCAAGGGCTGTAAGATGACGATTAAATGAGAAATTTGTCATAAGCATTCATTAACACTTCCTTTCCCTTTGTTTCTAATTTTCTCCAACCAATCGAGCCCACAAGCTCAGGACAGGATCCGGACAGCTTGAAAATGAAGATTCCCTGAGAATTTTGTGCCCAGCCTTGATTAGGGCTGAGTTTTCCTTTCTTTGTACTTTTTACGAGCCCACGTCTTCTAATGGCACAAGACAGTTGGAGTTAAGCTGTGGGTAGGACGCCACGTCCTCAGGGTTATGGCTAGGCCACTTACAAGTGTGGTTCCTGTGTGCAGGCCACATGCAGTTAGAGTTAGGGAAGGGCAGAGCTCCCAGCCCTAGGTTAGCATTCTCAGCGCTAGGGTTAGGGTTCATACGGGTAGGAATCCCGATCCTAGTGTTTCCTCGACCACAGGAAACGTAAGCCTCCGTGCAAGTGGCCTTCCCGTGGGAACCCTAATCCTAGGGTTCGGGCCTTACCCATAGACACCCTAAGGCAAGGATCCCCATCTGTAGGACCTCTATGCCTAAAGTGAGCTGGCCTAACCATTGGAACCCTTACTTCAACTGGCCTATGCCTAGAACCCTAACCCTAACGCCAAGTGGCCTACCCGTAAGCATCCTAATGCTAGGGCGGGAATCCCTTCCCACAGCAAGCCTATTTCAGCGTGGCTAACCCATAGGAACCATAACCCAACTCCCCTTGGTCTAGCAATGGGAACCCTACCCCTTAGTCCAAAGGGCCTAGCTCGGGAAACCCTGACGCTGACGCCAAGTGGGCTAAGGAGCCCTAACGCCTATCCCTAACTCCAACTGACCTACTCAGAGGAACTTTAACCCAATTGGCGGGGAGCCCTACCTTTTGCAAGCCTAACTCTCCCCAAAATTAGCAAATTTCTCCTGCAATCATCCTCCAAATGTAATTCCGATGCACTGCTGGCCATTTGGGAGACATCCCTTCTTGAAAAATGCTCTCCAGGAGACATTAGTTCCAGGTAACAGCAAGGCACGAATGTCTCCAGGGATCGTTCTCTAAATGCTATCACGATGCACCGCTGGTGATTTGGCAGAGATCCGTTCATGACAAGTCCTAGGCTTGAGACATTCACTCCAGATCACAGCTAGCTACTCATTGCTCCTCAAATCATCTTTCAAAATGCATTCGGATGAAAGCCTGGCATTACCGTTAACGAAAAATGCTGTTCATTTGACATTCCTTCCAGGTTACTGCTAGGGACGAAATTCTCGGGAATCTTCCTCAGGAAGTCAGAGGGATGCACTGCCGGCTACCTGGCAGAGAGCCCTTTCAGAGAATTGCTACAAATGAAAAATGCATTCCAGATCACAGCTAGGTGCAAATTTCTCCCGCAATCATCCTCCAAATGTAATTCATTCGGAGGCTCTGCTGGTCATTTGGCAGAGATCCGTTCGTGAAAATAGCTCAAGATGAAACATTCCAGATCAAAGCTTGGCACCAATGTCTCCAGGAATCGTCCCCCGAATGTCATTCGGAAGCCCTGCAGGTCATTTGGCAGCGATCCGTTGGTGAAAATATCATGTAGAAAAGCATTCCATGTCCCTGCTAGGGATGACTTTGCCCAAGGCAACTCGGACGCCTTGCTGCGCATTTGGGAGAGATCCATTCATGACAATTGCTAAACGTGAGCCATGAACTCCAGATCCCTACTTGGCACATATTTCTGCTGGAATCGTCCTCCAAATGGCTTTCGGGTGCACCACGGGCCATTTGGCAGAGATCCGTTCGTGAAAATAGCTAAACATGAGACAATCATTCTGGATCTCAGCTAGGACTAATTTCTCCTGGCATCGTCCTCCAAATGCCGTTCGGATGCAGTGCTGGGAAGTTGGCAGCGAACCCTTCTTGAACGTTGCTAAACATGAGCTCTTCAGTCCAGATCACTGCTTGGCAGGAATGTCTCATGGAATCGTCCTCCAAATGTCGTTACGATGCACTGCTTACCATTTCCAGAGATCCAGCCAGGACAATTCCTAAAAACGAACTATTCAGTCCAGGTCACAGCTAGACACGAATATGCCCTGGCATCGTCCTCCAAGAGCCAGTCGGATACGCTGCTGGGCATTGGGCAGCTATCCATTCCTGAAAAATATTATTCACCTAGAAAAGCATTCCATGTCCCTGCTAGGGACGACTTTGTCCTAGAATCGACCTCCAAGTGCAAATCGGAGGCATTGCTGGTATTTGGCAGAGAGCCTTCCTGAAAATTGCTAAACATGAGACATTCACTTCACATCACTGCTAGCCACCAATTTCTCCTGGAATCATTCTCCAAATGCCTTTCGGATGCACTGCTTGCTATTTGGCAGAGCAGGAAAGAATTTTGCTTGCTTAATCTAGTTTGAGGACTGACCACTCCTAAATAATCAGGATAGTAGCCCAATGGCGGGAATATGAAGAGTCCCTGACAATTTGTCACAAGCACGGGTCACTAAGGATTTTCTCTTTCTTTGTAAGTTCCACGGAACCGATCTTTCCCGAATGCTCAGGACCTCTTTTAAACTGATTTAAAATGAAAAGGCTCCGAGAAACGAGTCACCCGCAGGGATCACTAACGAGTTTTGTTTTGTTTGTAACGTTCATGATGCCCTCTCTTCCAAATGACCAAGAGAAACCTAGCGGCTTTTAGATGACGAGTCCGGGACAAAGTTTGTCTCAAGTGCTGTTCATTAATGACTTTCTCTCTAGTTCTCATTTTCCCTAACCGCTCTACTGCAAATGACAGTTAGGACAGACTCCTAAATGCTTTAAAAAAGGAGGCTTTCAGAAGTATTTGCCAAACCCCTAGTGGTCAAGAATGAGTTTAACCTTTCTTTAGGACAGGATCCTAAAAGCTGTAATGTGAAGATTCCGCAACAAATTTATCCCCCGCTAAGGTGAGCGAAGCGTTTTGCTTTGTTATTCATCTGCACGGAGCGAGCCTTCCAAATGAGGCCAGACTCCAAACTGTCTTAAGTTGAAGATTCCATAAGAAATGGCTCACAAGCACCGATCAGTAATGAGTTTCGCTTTCTTTTCAATGTCACCATGCGCTCCCTTCCAGATGATCTGGATAGACTCATAATGGCTTGAAGACTTGGATTCCGTGAGAAATTTCACAAAGCACTGATCACTACTGACTTTCTCTTGGTTTATCACTTTCACTGACCGATAAAGCCCATCTCTTCAGGACCCTCTCGTAACACCTTTTAAATGAAGAGTCACAGATAACTTTTCCTCCAGCAATGATAAGTAATCAGGTTCTCTTTCTTTGCAGCTTTCTATGCCGAAGAATCAGGAGAGTAGTATGATGGCTTTAAGATGAAGCCTGCATGAAACATTTGAGGATGAGAAAAGAGTTTTGCCTTCTTTGTAATTCTCACCAGCCGATCTCTTCTTAACGATGAGGACAGACTCTCAAGGGCTGTAAGATGACGATTAAATGAGAAATTTGTCATAACCATTCATTAACACTTCCTTTCCCTTTGTTTCTAATTTTCTCCAACCAATCGAGCCCACAAGCTCAGGACAGGATCCGGACAGCTTGAAAATGAAGATTCCATGAGAATTTTGTGCCCAGCCTTGATTAGGGCTGAGTTTTCCTTTCTTTGTACTTTTTACGAGCCCACGTCTTCTAATGGCACAAGACAGTTGGAGTTAAGCTGTGGGTAGGACGCCACGTCCTCAGGGTTATGGCTAGGCCACTTACAAGTGTGGTTCCTGTGTGCAGGCCACATGCAGTTAGAGTTAGGGAAGGGCAGAGCTCCCAGCCCTAGGTTAGCGTTCTCAGCGCTAGGGTTAGGGTTCATACGGGTAGGAATCCCGATCCTAGTGTTTCCTCGACCACAGGAAACGTAAGCCTCCGTGCAAGTGGCCTTCCCGTGGGAACCCTAATCCTAGGGTTCGGGCCTTACCCATAGACACCCTAAGGCAAGGATCCCCATCTGTAGGACCTCTATGCCTAAAGTGAGCTGGCCTAACCATTGGAACCCTTACTTCAACTGGCCTATGCCTAGAACCCTAACCCTAACGCCAAGTGGCCTACCCGTAAGCATCCTAATGCTAGGGCGGGAATCCCTTCCCACAGCAAGCCTATTTCAGCGTGGCTAACCCATAGGAACCATAACCCAACTCCCCTTGGTCTAGCAATGGGAACCCTACCCCTTAGTCCAAAGGGCCTAGCTCGGGAAACCCTGACGCTGACGCCAAGTGGGCTAAGGAGCCCTAACGCCTATCCCTAACTCCAACTGACCTACTCAGAGGAACTTTAACCCAATTGGCGGGGAGCCCTACCTTTTGCAAGCCTAACTCTCCCCAAAATTAGCAAATTTCTCCTGCAATCATCCTCCAAATGTAATTCCGATGCACTGCTGGCCATTTGGGAGACATCCCTTCTTGAAAAATGCTCTCCAGGAGACATTAGTTCCAGGTAACAGCAAGGCACGAATGTCTCCAGGGATCGTTCTCTAAATGCTATCACGATGCACCGCTGGTGATTTGGCAGAGATCCGTTCATGACAAGTCCTAGGCTTGAGACATTCACTCGAGATCACAGCTAGCTACTCATTGCTCCTCAAATCATCTTTCAAAATGCATTCCGGTGAAAGCCTGGCATTACCGTTAACGAAAAATGCTGTTCATTTGACATTCCTTCCAGGTTACTGCTAGGGACGAAATTCTCGGGAATCTTCCTCAAGAAGTCAGAGGGATGCACAGCCGGCTACCTGGCAGAGAGCCCTTTCAGAGAATTGCTACAAATGAAAAATGCATTCCAGATCACAGCTAGGTGCAAATTTCTCCCGCAATCATCCTCCAAATGTCATTCATTCGGAGGCTCTGCTGGTCATTTGGCAGAGATCCGTTCGTGAAAATAGCTCAAGATGAAACATTCCAGATCAAAGCTTGGCACCAATGTCTCCAGGAATCGTCCCCCGAATGTCATTCGGAAGCCCTGCAGGTCATTTGGCAGCGATCCGTTGGTGAAAATATCATGTAGAAAAGCATTCCATGTCCCTGCTAGGGATGACTTTGCCCAAGGCAACTCGGACGCCTTGCTGCGCATCTGGGAGAGATCCATTCATGACAATTGCTAAACGTGAGCCATGAACTCCAGATCCCTACTTGGCACATATTTCTGCTGGAATCGTCCTCCAAATGGCTTTCGGGTGCACCACGGGCCATTTGGCAGAGATCCGTTCGTGAAAATAGCTAAACATGAGACAATCATTCTGGATCTCAGCTAGGACTAATTTCTCCTGGCATCGTCCTCCAAATGCCATTCGGATGCAGTGCTGGGAAGTTGGCAGCGAACCCTTCTTGAACGTTGCTAAACATGAGCTCTTCAGTCCAGATCACTGCTTGGCAGGAATGTCTCATGGAATCGTCCTCCAAATGTCGTTACGATGCACTGCTTACCATTTCCAGAGATCCAGCCAGGACAATTCCTAAAAACGAACTATTCAGTCCAGGTCACAGCTAGACACGAATATGCCCTGGCATCGTCCTCCAAGAGCCAGTCGGATACGCTGCTGGGCATTGGGCAGCTATCCATTCCTGAAAAATATTATTCACCTAGAAAAGCATTCCATGTCCCTGCTAGGGACGACTTTGTCCTAGAATCGACCTCCAAGTGCAAATCGGAGGCATTGCTGGTATTTGGCAGAGAGCCTTCCTGAAAATTGCTAAACATGAGACATTCACTTCACATCACTGCTAGCCACCAATTTCTCCTGGAATCATTCTCCAAATGCCTTTCGGATGCACTGCTTGCCATTTGGCAGAGCAGGAAAGAATTTTGCTTGCTTAATCTAGTTCGAGGACCGACCACTCCTAAATAATCAGGATAGTAGCCCAATGGCGCGAATATGAAGAGTCCCTGACAATTTGTCACAAGCACGGGTCACTAAGGATTTTCTCTTTCTTTGTAAGTTCCACGGAACCGATCTTTCCCTAATGCTCAGGACCTCTTTTAAACTGTTTTAAAATGAAAAGGCTCCGAGAAACGAGTCACCCGCAGGGATCACTAACGAGTTTTGTTTTGTTTGTAACGTTCATGATGCCCTCTCTTCCAAATGACCAAGAGAAACCTAGCGGCTTTTAGATGACGAGTCCGGGACAAAGTTTGTCTCAAGTGCTGTTCATTAATGACTTTCTCTCTAGTTCTCATTTTCCCTAACCGCTCTACTGCAAATGACAGTAAGGACAGACTCCTAAATGCTTTAAAAAAGGAGGCTTTCAGAAGTATTTGCCAAACCCCTAGTGGTCAAGAATGAGTTTAACCTTTCTTTAGGACAGGATCCTAAAAGCTGTAATGTGAAGATTCCGCAACAAATTTATCCCCCGCGAAGGTGAGCGAAGCGTTTTGCTTTGTTATTCATCTGCACGGAGCGAGCCTTCCAAATGAGGCCAGACTCCAAACTGTCTTAAGTTGAAGATTCCATAAGAAATGGCTCACAAGCACCGATCAGTAATGAGTTTCACTTTCTTTTCAATGCCACCATGCGCTCCCTTCCAGATGATCTGGATAGACTCATAACGGCTTGAAGACTTGGATTCCGTGAGAAATTTCACAAAGCACTGATCACTACTGACTTTCTCTTGGTTTATCACTTTCACTGACCGATAAAGCCCATCTCTTCAGGACCCTCTCGTAACGCCTTTTAAATGAAGAGTCACAGATAACTTTTCCTCCAGCAATGATAAGTAATCAGGTTCTCTTTCTTTGCAGCTTTCTATGCCGAAGAATCAGGAGAGTAGTATGATGGCTTTAAGATGAAGGCTGCATGAAACATTTGAGGATGAGAAAAGAGATTTGCCTTCTTTGTAATTCTCACCAGCCGATCTCATCTTAACGATGAGGACAGACTCTCAAGGGCTGTAAGATGACGATTAAATGAGAAATTTGTCATAAGCATTCATTAATACTTCCTTTCCCTTTGTTTCTAATTTTCTCCAACCAATCGAGCCCACAAGCTCAGGACAGGATCCGGACAGCTTGAAAATGAAGATTCCATGAGAATTTTGTGCCCAGCCTTGATTAGGGCTGAATTTTCCTTTCTTTGTACTTTTTACGAGCCCACGTCTTCTAATGGCACAAGACAGTTGGAGTTAAGCTGTGGGTAGGACGCCACGTCCTCAGGGTTATGGCTAGGCCACTTACAAGTGTGGTTCCTGTGTGCAGGCCACATGCAGTTAGAGTTAGGGAAGGGCAGAGCTCCCAGCCCTAGGTTAGCGTTCTCAGCGCTAGGGTTAGGGTTCATACGGGTAGGAATCCCGATTCTAGTGTTTCCTCGACCACAGGAAACGTAAGCCTCCGTGCAAGTGGCCTTCCCGTGGGAACCCTAATCCTAGGGTTCGGGCCTTACCCATAGACACCCTAAGGCAAGGATCCCCATCTGTAGGACCTCTATGCCTAAAGTGAGCTGGCCTAACCATTGGAACCCTTACTTCAACTGGCCTATGCCTAGAACCCTAACCCTAACGCCAAGTGGCCTACCCGTAAGCATCCTAATGCTAGGGCGGGAATCCCTTCCCACAGCAAGCCTATTTCAGCGTGGCTAACCCATAGGAACCATAACCCAACTCCCCTTGGTCTAGCAATGGGAACCCTACCCCTTAGTCCAAAGGGCCTAGCTCGGGAAACCCTGACGCTGACGCCAAGTGGGCTAAGGAGCCCTAACGCCTATCCCTAACTCCAACTGACCTACTCAGAGGAACTTTAACCCAATTGGCGGGGAGCCCTACCTTTTGCAAGCCTAACTCTCCCCAAAATTAGCAAATTTCTCCTGCAATCATCCTCCAAATGTAATTCCGATGCACTGCTGGCCATTTGGGAGACATCCCTTCTTGAAAAATGCTCTCCAGGAGACATTAGTTCCAGGTAACAGCAAGGCACGAATGTCCCCAGGGATCGTTCTCTAAATGCTATCACGATGCACCGCTGCTGATTTGGCAGAGATCCGTTCATGACAAGTCCTAGGCTTGAGACATTCACTCCAGATCACAGCTAGCTACTCATTGCTCCTCAAATCATCTTTCAAAATGCATTCGGATGAAAGCCTGGCATTACCGTTAACGAAAAATGCTGTTCATTTGACATTCCTTCCAGGTTACTGCTAGGGACGAAATTCTCGGGAATCTTCCTCAAGAAGTCAGAGGGATGCACTGCCGGCTACCTGGCAGAGAGCCCTTTCAGAGAATTGCTACAAATGAAAAATGCATTCCAGATCACAGCTAGGTGCAAATTTCTCCCGCAATCATCCTCCAAATGTCATTCATTCGGAGGCTCTGCTGGTCATTTGGCAGAGATCCGTTCGTGAAAATAGCTCAAGATGAAACATTCCAGATCAAAGCTTGGCACCAATGTCTCCAGGAATCGTCCCCCGAATGTCATTCGGAAGCCCTGCAGGTCATTTGGCAGCGATCCGTTGGTGAAAATATCATGTAGAAAAGCATTCCATGTCCCTGCTAGGGATGACTTTGCCCAAGGCAACTCGGACGCCTTGCTGCGCATTTGGGAGAGATCCATTCATGACAATTGCTAAACGTGAGCCATGAACTCCAGATCCCTACTTGGCACATATTTCTGCTGGAATCGTCCTCCAAATGGCTTTCGGGTGCACCACGGGCCATTTGGCAGAGATCCGTTTGTGAAAATAGCTAAACATGAGACAATCATTCTGGATCTCAGCTAGGACTAATTTCTCCTGGCATCGTCCTCCAAATGCCGTTCGGATGCAGTGCTGGGAAGTTGGCAGCGAACCCTTCTTGAACGTTGCTAAACATGAGCTCTTCAGTCCAGATCACTGCTTGGCAGGAATGTCTCATGGAATCGTCCTCCAAATGTCGTTACGATGCACTGCTTACCATTTCCAGAGATCCAGCCAGGACAATTCCTAAAAACAAACTATTCAGTCCAGGTCACAGCTAGACACGAATATGCCCTGGCATCGTCCTCAAAGAGCCAGTCGGATACGCTGCTGGGCATTGGGCAGCTATCCAGTCCTGAAAAATATTATTCACCTAGAAAAGCATTCCATGTCCCTGCTAGGGACGACTTTGTCCTAGAATCGACCTCCAAGTGCAAATCGGAGGCATTGCTGGTATTTGGCAGAGACCCTTCCTGAAAATTGCTAAACATGAGACATTCACTTCACATCACTGCTAGCCACCAATTTCTCCTGGAATCATTCTCCAAATGCCTTTCGGATGCACTGCTTGCCATTTGGCAGAGCAGGAAAGAATTTTGCTTGCTTAATCTAGTTCGAGGACCGACCACTCCTAAATAATCAGGATAGTAGCCCAATGGCGCGAATATGAAGAGTCCCTGACAATTTGTCACAAGCACGGGTCACTGAGGATTTTCTCTTTCTTTGTAAGTTCCACGGAACCGATCTTTCCCTAATGCTCAGGACCTCTTTTAAACTGTTTGAAAATGAAAAGGCTCCGAGAAACGAGTCACCCGCAGGGATCACTAACGAGTTTTGTTTTGTTTGTAACGTTCATGATGCCCTCTCTTCCAAATGACCAAGAGAAACCTAGTGGCTTTTAGATGACGAGTCCGGGACAAAGTTTGTCTCAAGTGCTGTTCATCAATGACTTTCTCTCTAGTTCTCATTTTCCCTAACCGCTCTACTGCAAATGACAGTAAGGACAGACTCCTAAATGCTTTAAAAAAGGAGGCTTTCAGAAGTATTTGCCAAACCCCTAGTGGTCAAGAATGAGTTTAACCTTTCTTTAGGACAGGATCCTAAAAGCTGTAATGTGAAGATTCCGCGACAAATTTATCCCCCGCTAAGGTGAGCGAAGCGTTTTGCTTTGTTATTCATCTGCACGGAGCGAGCCTTCCAAATGAGGCCAGACTCCAAACTGTCTTCAGTTGAAGATTCCATAAGAAATGGCTCACAAGCACCGATCAGTAATGAGTTTCGCTTTCTTTTCAATGTCACCATGCGCTCCCTTCCAGATGATCTGGATAGACTCATAATGGCTTGAAGACTTGGATTCCGTGAGAAATTTCACAAAGCACTGATCACTACTGACTTTCTCTTGGTTTATCACTTTCGCTGACCGATAAAGCCCATCTCTTCAGGACCCTCTCGTAACGCCTTTTAAATGAAGAGTCACAGATAACTTTTCCTCCAGCAATGATAAGTAATCAGGTTCTCTTTCTTTGCAGCTTTCTATGCCGAAGAATCAGGAGAGTAGTATGATGGCTTTAAGATGAAGCCTGCATGAAACATTTGAGGATGAGAAAAGAGTTTTGCCTTCTTTGTAATTCTCACCAGCCGATCTCTTCTTAACGATGAGGACAGACTCTCAAGGGCTGTAAGATGACGATTAAATGAGAAATTTGTCATAAGCATTCCTTAACACTTCCTTTCCCTTTGTTTCTAATTTTCTCCAACCAATCGAGCCCACAAGCTCAGGACAGGATCCGGACAGCTTGAAAATGAAGATTCCATGAGAATTTTGTGCCCAGCCTTGATTAGGGCTGAGTTTTCCTTTCTTTGTACTTTTTACGAGCCCACGTCTTCTAATGGCACAAGACAGTTGGAGTTAAGCTGTGGGTAGGACGCCACGTCCTCAGGGTTATGGCTAGGCCACTTACAAGTGTGGTTCCTGTGTGCAGGCCACATGCAGTTAGAGTTAGGGAAGGGCAGAGCTCCCAGCCCTAGGTTAGCGTTCTCAGCGCTAGGGTTAGGGTTCATACGGGTAGGAATCCCGATCCTAGTGTTTCCTCGACCACAGGAAACGTAAGCCTCCGTGCAAGTGGCCTTCCCGTGGGAACCCTAATCCTAGGGTTCGGGCCTTACCCATAGACACCCTAAGGCAAGGATCCCCATCTGTAGGACCTCTATGCCTAAAGTGAGCTGGCCTAACCATTGGAACCCTTACTTCAACTGGCCTATGCCTAGAACCCTAACCCTAACGCCAAGTGGCCTACCCGTAAGCATCCTAATGCTAGGGCGGGAATCCCTTCCCACAGCAAGCCTATTTCAGCGTGGCTAACCCATAGGAACCATAACCCAACTCCCCTTGGTCTAGCAATGGGAACCCTACCCCTTAGTCCAAAGGGCCTAGCTCGGGAAACCCTGACGCTGACGCCAAGTGGGCTAAGGAGCCCTAACGCCTATCCCTAACTCCAACTGACCTACTCAGAGGAACTTTAACCCAATTGGCGGGGAGCCCTACCTTTTGCAAGCCTAACTCTCCCCAAAATTAGCAAATTTCTCCTGCAATCATCCTCCAAATGTAATTCCGATGCACTGCTGGCCATTTGGGAGACATCCCTTCTTGAAAAATGCTCTCCAGGAGACATTAGTTCCAGGTAACAGCAAGGCACGAATGTCTCCAGGGATCATTCTCTAAATGCTATCACGATGCACCGCTGGTGATTTGGCAGAGATCCGTTCATGACAAGTCCTAGGCTTGAGACATTCACTCCAGATCACAGCTAGCTACTCATTGCTCCTCAAATCATCTTTCAAAATGCATTCGGATGAAAGCCTGGCATTACCGTTAACGAAAAATGCTGTTCATTTGACATTCCTTCCAGGTTACTGCTAGGGACGAAATTCTCGGGAATCTTCCTCAAGAAGTCAGAGGGATGCACTGCCGGCTACCTGGCAGAGAGCCCTTTCAGAGAATTGCTACAAATGAAAAATGCATTCCAGATCACAGCTAGGTGCAAATTTCTCCCGCAATCATCCTCCAAATGTCATTCATTCGGAGGCTCTGCTGGTCATTTGGCAGAGATCCGTTCGTGAAAATAGCTCAAGATGAAACATTCCAGATCAAAGCTTGGCACCAATGTCTCCAGGAATCGTCCCCCGAATGTCATTCGGAAGCCCTGCAGGTCATTTGGCAGCGATCCGTTGGTGAAAATATCATGTAGAAAAGCATTCCATGTCCCTGCTAGGGATGACTTTGCCCAAGGCAACTCGGACGCCTTGCTGCGCATTTGGGAGAGATCCATTCATGACAATTGCTAAACGTGAGCCATGAACTCCAGATCCCTACTTGGCACATATTTCTGCTGGAATCGTCCTCCAAATGGCTTTCGGGTGCACCACGGGCCATTTGGCAGAGATCCGTTTGTGAAAATAGCTAAACATGAGACAATCATTCTGGATCTCAGCTAGGACTAATTTCTCCTGGCATCGTCCTCCAAATGCCGTTCGGATGCAGTGCTGGGAAGTTGGCAGCGAACCCTTCTTGAACGTTGCTAAACATGAGCTCTTCAGTCCAGATCACTGCTTGGCAGGAATGTCTCATGGAATCGTCCTCCAAATGTCGTTACGATGCACTGCTTACCATTTCCAGAGATCCAGCCAGGACAATTCCTAAAAACGAACTATTCAGTCCAGGTCACAGCTAGACACGAATATGCCCTGGCATCGTCCTCCAAGAGCCAGTCGGATACGCTGCTGGGCATTGGGCAGCTATCCAGTCCTGAAAAATATTATTCACCTAGAAAAGCATTCCATGTCCCTGCTAGGGACGACTTTGTCCTAGAATCGACCTCCAAGTGCAAATCGGAGGCATTGCTGGTATTTGGCAGAGACCCTTCCTGAAAATTGCTAAACATGAGACATTCACTTCACATCACTGCTAGCCACCAATTTCTCCTGGAATCATTCTCCAAATGCCTTTCGGATGCACTGCTTGCCATTTGGCAGAGCAGGAAAGAATTTTGCTTGCTTAATCTAGTTCGAGGACCGACCACTCCTAAATAATCAGGATAGTAGCCCAATGGCGCGAATATGAAGAGTCCCTGACAATTTGTCACAAGCACGGGTCACTAAGGATTTTCTCTTTCTTTGTAAGTTCCACGGAACCGATCTTTCCCTAATGCTCAGGACCTCTTTTAAACTGTTTTAAAATGAAAAGGCTCCGAGAAACGAGTCACCCGCAGGGATCACTAACGAGTTTTGTTTTGTTTGTAACGTTCATGATGCCCTCTCTTCCAAATGACCAAGAGAAACCTAGTGGCTTTTAGATGACGAGTCCGGGACAAAGTTTGTCTCAAGTGCTGTTCATTAATGACTTTCTCTCTAGTTCTCATTTTCCCTAACCGCTCTACTGCAAATGACAGTAAGGACAGACTCCTAAATGCTTTAAAAAAGGAGGCTTTCAGAAGTATTTGCCAAACCCCTAGTGGTCAAGAATGAGTTTAACCTTTCTTTAGGACAGGATCCTAAAAGCTGTAAAATGAAGATTCCGCGACAAATTTATCCCCCGCTAAGGTGAGCGAAGCGTTTTGCTTTGTTATTCATCTGCACGGAGCGAGCCTTCCAAATGAGGCCAGACTCCAAACTGTCTTCAGTTGAAGATTCCATAAGAAATGGCTCACAAGCACCGATCAGTAATGAGTTTCGCTTTCTTTTCAATGTCACCATGCGCTCCCTTCCAGATGATCTGGATAGACTCATAATGGCTTGAAGACTTGGATTCCGTGAGAAATTTCACAAAGCACTGATCACTACTGACTTTCTCTTGGTTTATCACTTTCACTGACCGATAAAGCCCATCTCTTCAGGACCCTCTCGTAACGCCTTTTAAATGAAGAGTCACAGATAACTTTTCCTCCAGCAATGATAAGTAATCAGGTTCTCTTTCTTTGCAGCTTTCTATGCCGAAGAATCAGGAGAGTAGTATGATGGCTTTAAGATGAAGCCTGCATGAAACATTTGAGGATGAGAAAAGAGTTTTGCCTTCTTTGTAATTCTCACCAGCCGATCTCTTCTTAACGATGAGGACAGACTCTCAAGGGCTGTAAGATGACGATTAAATGAGAAATTTGTCATAAGCATTCCTTAACACTTCCTTTCCCTTTGTTTCTAATTTTCTCCAACCAATCGAGCCCACAAGCTCAGGACAGGATCCGGACAGCTTGAAAATGAAGATTCCATGAGAATTTTGTGCCCAGCCTTGATTAGGGCTGAGTTTTCCTTTCTTTGTACTTTTTACGAGCCCACGTCTTCTAATGGCACAAGACAGTTGGAGTTAAGCTGTGGGTAGGACGCCACGTCCTCAGGGTTATGGCTAGGCCACTTACAAGTGTGGTTCCTGTGTGCAGGCCACATGCAGTTAGAGTTAGGGAAGGGCAGAGCTCCCAGCCCTAGGTTAGCGTTCTCAGCGCTAGGGTTAGGGTTCATACGGGTAGGAATCCCGATCCTAGTGTTTCCTCGACCACAGGAAACGTAAGCCTCCGTGCAAGTGGCCTTCCCGTGGGAACCCTAATCCTAGGGTTCGGGCCTTACCCATAGACACCCTAAGGCAAGGATCCCCATCTGTAGGACCTCTATGCCTAAAGTGAGCTGGCCTAACCATTGGAACCCTTACTTCAACTGGCCTATGCCTAGAACCCTAACCCTAACGCCAAGTGGCCTACCCGTAAGCATCCTAATGCTAGGGCGGGAATCCCTTCCCACAGCAAGCCTATTTCAGCGTGGCTAACCCATAGGAACCATAACCCAACTCCCCTTGGTCTAGCAATGGGAACCCTACCCCTTAGTCCAAAGGGCCTAGCTCGGGAAACCCTGACGCTGACGCCAAGTGGGCTAAGGAGCCCTAACGCCTATCCCTAACTCCAACTGACCTACTCAGAGGAACTTTAACCCAATTGGCGGGGAGCCCTACCTTTTGCAAGCCTAACTCTCCCCAAAATTAGCAAATTTCTCCTGCAATCATCCTCCAAATGTAATTCCGATGCACTGCTGGCCATTTGGGAGAGATCCCTTCTTGAAAAATGCTCTCCAGGAGACATTAGTTCCAGGTAACAGCAAGGCACGAATGTCTCCAGGGATCGTTCTCTAAATGCTATCACGATGCACCGCTGGTGATTTGGCAGAGATCCGTTCATGACAAGTCCTAGGCTTGAGACATTCACTCCAGATCACAGCTAGCTACTCATTGCTCCTCAAATCATCTTTCAAAATGCATTCGGATGAAAGCCTGGCATTACCGTTAACGAAAAATGCTGTTCATTTGACATTCCTTCCAGGTTACTGCTAGGGACGAAATTCTCGGGAATCTTCCTCAAGAAGTCAGAGGGATGCACTGCCGGCTACCTGGCAGAGAGCCCTTTCAGAAAATTGCTACAAATGAAAAATGCATTCCAGATCACAGCTAGGTGCAAATTTCTCCCGCAATCATCCTCCAAATGTCATTCATTCGGAGGCTCTGCTGGTCATTTGGCAGAGATCCGTTCGTGAAAATAGCTCAAGATGAAACATTCCAGATCAAAGCTTGGCACCAATGTCTCCAGGAATCGTCCCCCGAATGTCATTCGGAAGCCCTGCAGGTCATTTGGCAGCGATCCGTTGGTGAAAATATCATGTAGGAAAGCATTCCATGTCCCTGCTAGGGATGACTTTGCCCAAGGCAACTCGGACGCCTTGCTGCGCATTTGGGAGTGATCCATTCATGACAATTGCTAAACGTGAGCCATGAACTCCAGATCCCTACTTGGCACATATTTCTGCTGGAATCGTCCTCCAAATGGCTTTCGGGTGCACCACGGGCCATTTGGCAGAGATCCGTTTGTGAAAATAGCTAAACATGAGACAATCATTCTGGATCTCAGCTAGGACTAATTTCTCCTGGCATCGTCCTCCAAATGCCGTTCGGATGCAGTGCTGGGAAGTTGGCAGCGAACCCTTCTTGAACGTTGCTAAACATGAGCTCTTCAGTCCAGATCACTGCTTGGCAGGAATGTCTCATGGAATCGTCCTCCAAATGTCGTTACGATGCACTGCTTACCATTTCCAGAGATCCAGCCAGGACAATTCCTAAAAACGAACTATTCAGTCCAGGTCACAGCTAGACACGAATATGCCCTGGCATCGTCCTCCAAGAGCCAGTCGGATACGCTGCTGGGCATTGGGCAGCTATCCATTCCTGAAAAATATTATTCACCTAGAAAAGCATTCCATGTCCCTGCTAGGGACGACTTTGTCCTAGAATCGACCTCCAAGGGCAAATCGGAGGCATTGCTAGTATTTGGCAGAGACCCTTCCTGAAAATTGCTAAACATGAGACATTCACTTCACATCACTGCTAGCCACCAATTTCTCCTGGAAGCATTCTCCAAATGCCTTTCGGATGCACTGCTTGCCATTTGGCAGAGCAGGAAAGAATTTTGCTTGCTTAATCTAGTTCGAGGACCGACCACTCCTAAATAATCAGGATAGTAGCCCAATGGCGCGAATATGAAGAGTCCCTGACAATTTGTCACAAGCACGGGTCACTAAGGATTTTCTCTTTCTTTGTAAGTTCCACGGAACCGATCTTTCCCTAATGCTCAGGACCTCTTTTAAACTGTTTTAAAATGAAAAGGCTCCGAGAAACGAGTCACCCGCAGGGATCACTAACGAGTTTTGTTTTGTTTGTAACGTTCATGATGCCCTCTCTTCCAAATGACCAAGAGAAACCTAGTGGCTTTTAGATGACGAGTCCGGGACAAAGTTTGTCTCAAGTGCTGTTCATTAATGACTTTCTCTCTAGTTCTCATTTTCCCTAACCGCTCTACTGCAAATGACAGTAAGGACAGACTCCTAAATGCTTTAAAAAAGGAGGCTTTCAGAAGTATTTGCCAAACCCCTAGTGGTCAAGAATGAGTTTAACCTTTCTTTAGGACAGGATCCTAAAAGCTGTAAAATGAAGATTCCGCGACAAATTTATCCCCCGCTAAGGTGAGCGAAGCGTTTTGCTTTGTTATTCATCTGCACGGAGCGAGCCTTCCAAATGAGGCCAGACTCCAAACTGTCTTAAGTTGAAGATTCCATAAGAAATGGCTCACAAGCACCGATCAGTAATGAGTTTCGCTTTCTTTTCAATGTCACCATGCGCTCCCTTCCAGATGATCTGGATAGACTCATAATGGCTTGAAGACTTGGATTCCGTGAGAAATTTCACAAAGCACTGATCACTACTGACTTTCTCTTGGTTTATCACTTTCACTGACCGATAAAGCCCATCTCTTCAGGACCCTCTCGTAACGCCTTTTAAATGAAGAGTCACAGATAACTTTTCCTCCAGCAATGATAAGTAATCAGGTTCTCTTTCTTTGCAGCTTTCTATGCCGAAGAATCAGGAGAGTAGTATGATGGCTTTAAGATGAAGGCTGCATGAAACATTTGAGGATGAGAAAAGAGTTTTGCCTTCTTTGTAATTCTCACCAGCCGATCTCTTCTTAACGATGAGGACAGACTCTCAAGGGCTGTAAGATGACGATTAAATGAGAAATTTGTCATAAGCATTCCTTAACACTTCCTTTCCCTTTGTTTCTAATTTTCTCCAACCAATCGAGCCCACAAGCTCAGGACAGGATCCGGACAGCTTGAAAATGAAGATTCCATGAGAATTTTGTGCCCAGCCTTGATTAGGGCTGAGTTTTCCTTTCTTTGTACTTTTTACGAGCCCACGTCTTCTAATGGCACAAGACAGTTGGAGTTAAGCTGTGGGTAGGACGCCACGTCCTCAGGGTTATGGCTAGGCCACTTACAAGTGTGGTTCCTGTGTGCAGGCCACATGCAGTTAGAGTTAGGGAAGGGCAGAGCTCCCAGCCCTAGGTTAGCGTTCTCAGCGCTAGGGTTAGGGTTCATATGGGTAGGAATCCCGATCCTAGTGTTTCCTCGACCACAGGAAACGTAAGCCTCCGTGCAAGTGGCCTTCCCGTGGGAACCCTAATCCTAGGGTTCGGGCTTACCCATAGACACCCTAAGGCAAGGATCCCCATCTGTAGGACCTCTATGCCTAAAGTGAGCTGGCCTAACCATTGGAACCCTTACTTCAACTGGCCTATGCCTAGAACCCTAACCCTAACGCCAAGTGGCCTACCCGTAAGCATCCTAATGCTAGGGCGGGAATCCCTTCCCACAGCAAGCCTATTTCAGCGTGGCTAACCCATAGGAACCATTACCCAACTCCCCTTGGTCTAGCAATGGGAACCCTACCCCTTAGTCCAAAGGGCCTAGCTCGGGAAACCCTGACGCTGACGCCAAGTGGGCTAAGGAGCCCTAACGCCTATCCCTAACTCCAACTGACCTACTCAGAGGAACTTTAACCCAATTGGCGGGGAGCCCTACCTTTTGCAAGCCTAACTCTCCCCAAAATTAGCAAATTTCTCCTGCAATCATCCTCCAAATGTAATTCCGATGCACTGCTGGCCATTTGGGAGAGATCCCTTCTTGAAAAATGCTCTCCAGGAGACATTAGTTCCAGGTAACAGCAAGGCACGAATGTCTCCAGGGATCGTTCTCTAAATGCTATCACGATGCACCGCTGGTGATTTGGCAGAGATCCGTTCATGACAAGTCCTAGGCTTGAGACATTCACTCCAGATCACAGCTAGCTACTCATTGCTCCTCAAATCATCTTTCAAAATGCATTCGGATGAAAGCCTGGCATTACCGTTAACGAAAAATGCTGTTCATTTGACATTCCTTCCAGGTTACTGCTAGGGACGAAATTCTCGGGAATCTTCCTCAAGAAGTCAGAGGGATGCACTGCCGGCTACCTGGCAGAGAGCCCTTTCAGAAAATCGCTACAAATGAAAAATGCATTCCAGATCACAGCTAGGTGCAAATTTCTCCCGCAATCATCCTCCAAATGTCATTCATTCGGAGGCTCTGCTGGTCATTTGGCAGAGATCCGTTCGTGAAAATAGCTCAAGATGAAACATTCCAGATCAAAGCTTGGCACCAATGTCTCCAGGAATCGTCCCCCGAATGTCATTCGGAAGCCCTGCAGGTCATTTGGCAGCGATCCGTTGGTGAAAATATCATGTAGAAAAGCATTCCATGTCCCTGCTAGGGATGACTTTGCCCAAGGCAACTCGGACGCCTTGCTGCGCATTTGGGAGAGATCCATTCATGACAATTGCTAAACGTGAGCCATGAACTCCAGATCCCTACTTGGCACATATTTCTGCTGGAATCGTCCTCCAAATGGCTTTCAGGTGCACCACGGGCCATTTGGCAGAGATCCGTTCGTGAAAATAGCTAAACATGAGACAATCATTCTGGATCTCAGCTAGGACTAATTTCTCCTGGCATCGTCCTCCAAATGCCGTTCGGATGCAGTGCTGGGAAGTTGGCAGCGAACCCTTCTTGAATGTTGCTAAACATGAGCTCTTCAGTCCAGATCACTGCTTGGCAGGAATGTCTCATGGAATCGTCCTCCAAATGTCGTTACGATGCACTGCTTACCATTTCCAGAGATCCAGCCAGGACAATTCCTAAAAACGAACTATTCAGTCCAGGTCACAGCTAGACACGAATATGCCCTGGCATCGTCCTCCAAGAGCCAGTCGGATACGCTGCTGGGCATTGGGCAGCTATCCAGTCCTGAAAAATATTATTCACCTAGAAAAGCATTCCATGTCCCTGCTAGGGACGACTTTGTCCTAGAATCGACCTCCAAGTGCAAATCGGAGGCATTGCTGGTATTTGGCAGAGAGCCTTCCTGAAAATTGCTAAACATGAGACATTCACTTCACATCACTGCTAGCCACCAATTTCTCCTGGAAGCATTCTCCAAATGCCTTTTGGATGCACTGCTTGCCATTTGGCAGAGCAGGAAAGAATTTTGCTTGCTTAATCTAGTTCGAGGACCGACCACTCCTAAATAATCAGGATAGTAGCCCAATGGCGCGAATATGAAGAGTCCCTGACAATTTGTCACAAGCACGGGTCACTAAGGATTTTCTCTTTCTTTGTAAGTTCCACGGAACCGATCTTTCCCTAATGCTCAGGACCTCTTTTAAACTGTTTTAAAATGAAAAGGCTCCGAGAAACGAGTCACCCGCAGGGATCACTAACGAGTTTTGTTTTGTTTGTAACGTTCATGATGCCCTCTCTTCCAAATGACCAAGAGAAACCTAGTGGCTTTTAGATGACGAGTCCGGGACAAAGTTTGTCTCAAGTGCTGTTCATTAATGACTTTCTCTCTAGTTCTCATTTTCCCTAACCGCTCTACTGCAAATGACAGTAAGGACAGACTCCTAAATGCTTTAAAAAAGGAGGCTTTCAGAAGTATTTGCCAAACCCCTAGTGGTCAAGAATGAGTTTAACCTTTCTTTAGGACAGGATCCTAAAAGCTGTAATGTGAAGATTCCGCGACAAATTTATCCCCCGCTAAGGTGAGCGAAGCGTTTTGCTTTGTTATTCATCTGCACGGAGCGAGCCTTCCAAATGAGGCCAGACTCCAAACTGTCTTAAGTTGAAGATTCCATAAGAAATGGCTCACAAGCACCGATCAGTAATGAGTTTCGCTTTCTTTTCAATGTCACCATGCGCTCCCTTCCAGATGATCTGGCTAGACTCATAATGGCTTGAAGACTTGGATTCCGTGAGAAATTTCACAAAGCACTGATCACTACTGACTTTCTCTTGGTTTATCACTTTCACTGACCGATAAAGCCCATCTCTTCAGGACCCTCTCGTAACGCCTTTTAAATGAAGAGTCACAGATAACTTTTCCTCCAGCAATGATAAGTAATCAGGTTCTCTTTCTTTTCAGCTTTCTATGCCGAAGAATCAGGAGAGTAGTATGATGGCTTTAAGATGAAGCCTGCATGAAACACTTGAGGATGAGAAAAGAGTTTTGCCTTCTTTGTAATTCTCACCAGCCGATCTCTTCTTAACGATGAGGACAGACTCTCAAGGGCTGTAAGATGACGATTAAATGAGAAATTTGTCATAAGCATTCATTAATACTTCCTTTCCCTTTGTTTCTAATTTTCTCCAACCAATCGAGCCCACAAGCTCAGGACAGGATCCGGACAGCTTGAAAATGAAGATTCCATGAGAATTTTGTGCCCAGCCTTGATTAGGGCTGAGTTTTCCTTTCTTTGTACTTTTTACGAGCCCACGTCTTCTAATGGCACAAGACAGTTGGAGTTAAGCTGTGGGTAGGACGCCACGTCCTCAGGGTTATGGCTAGGCCACTTACAAGTGTGGTTCCTGTGTGCAGGCCACATGCAGTTAGAGTTAGGGAAGGGCAGAGCTCCCAGCCCTAGGTTAGCGTTCTCAGCGCTAGGGTTAGGGTTCATACGGGTAGGAATCCCGATCCTAGTGTTTCCTCGACCACAGGAAACGTAAGCCTCCGTGCAAGTGGCCTTCCCGTGGGAACCCTAATCCTAGGGTTCGGGCCTTACCCATAGACACCCTAAGGCAAGGATCCCCATCTGTAGGACCTCTATGCCTAAAGTGAGCTGGCCTAACCATTGGAACCCTTACTTCAACTGGCCTATGCCTAGAACCCTAACCCTAACGCCAAGTGGCCTACCCGTAAGCATCCTAATGCTAGGGCGGGAATCTCTTCCCACAGCAAGCCTATTTCAGCGTGGCTAACCCATAGGAACCATAACCCAACTCCCCTTGGTCTAGCAATGGGAACCCTACCCCTTAGTCCAAAGGGCCTAGCTCGGGAAACCCTGACGCTGACGCCAAGTGGGCTAAGGAGCCCTAACGCTTATCCCTAACTCCAACTGACCTACTCAGAGGAACTTTAACCCAATTGGCGGGGAGCCCTACCTTTTGCAAGCCTAAATCTCCCCAAAATTAGCAAATTTCTCCTGCAATCATCCTCCAAATGTAATTCCGATGCACTGCTGGCCATTTGGGAGAGATCCCTTCTTGAAAAATGCTCTCCAGGAGACATTAGTTCCAGGTAACAGCAAGGCACGAATGTCTCCAGGGATCGTTCTCTAAATGCTATCACGATGCACCGCTGGTGATTTGGCAGAGATCCGTTCATGACAAGTCCTAGGCTTGAGACATTCACTCCAGATCACAGCTAGCTACTCATTGCTCCTCAAATCATCTTTCAAAATGCATTCGGATGAAAGCCTGGCATTACCGTTAACGAAAAATGCTGTTCATTTGACATTCCTTCCAGGTTACTGCTAGGGACGAAATTCTCGGGAATCTTCCTCAAGAAGTCAGAGGGATGCACTGCCGGCTACCTGGCAGAGAGCCCTTTCAGAAAATTGCTACAAATGAAAAATGCATTCCAGATCACAGCTAGGTGCAAATTTCTCCCGCAATCATCCTCCAAATGTCATTCATTCGGAGGCTCTGCTGGTCATTTGGCAGAGATCCGTTCGTGAAAATAGCTCAAGATGAAACATTCCAGATCAAAGCTTGGCACCAATGTCTCCAGGAATCGTCCCCCGAATGTCATTCGGAAGCCCTGCAGGTCATTTGGCAGCGATCCGTTGGTGAAAATATCATGTAGAAAAGCATTCCATGTCCCTGCTAGGGATGACTTTGCCCAAGGCAACTCGGACGCCTTGCTGCGCATTTGGGAGAGATCCATTCATGACAATTGCTAAACGTGAGCCATGAACTCCAGATCCCTACTTGGCACATATTTCTGCTGGAATCGTCCTCCAAATGGCTTTCGGGTGCACCACGGGCCATTTGGCAGAGATCCGTTCGTGAAAATAGCTAAACATGAGACAATCATTCTGGATCTCAGCTAGGACTAATTTCTCCTGGCATCGTCCTCCAAATGCCGTTCGGATGCAGTGCTGGGAAGTTGGCAGCGAACCCTTCTTGAACGTTGCTAAACATGAGCTCTTCAGTCCAGATCACGGCTTGGCAGGAATGTCTCATGGAATCGTCCTCCAAATGTCGTTACGATGCACTGCTTACCATTTCCAGAGATCCAGCCATGACAATTCCTAAAAACGAACTATTCAGTCCAGGTCACAGCTAGACACGAATATGCCCTGGCATCGTCCTCCAAGAGCCAGTCAGATACGCTGCTGGGCATTGGGCAGCTATCCATTCCTGAAAAATATTATTCACCTAGAAAAGCATTCCATGTCCCTGCTAGGGACGACTTTGTCCTAGAATCGACCTCCAAGTGCAAATCGGAGGCATTGCTGGTATTTGGCAGAGAGCCTTCCTGAAAATTGCTAAACATGAGACATTCACTTCACATCACTGCTAGCCACCAATTTCTCCTGGAAGCATTCTCCAAATGCCTTTCGGATGCACTGCTTGCCATTTGGCAGAGCAGGAAAGAATTTTGCTTGCTTAATCTAGTTCGAGGACCGACCACTCCTAAATAATCAGGATAGTAGCCCAATGGCGCGAATATGAAGAGTCCCTGACAATTTGTCACAAGCACGGGTCACTAAGGATTTTCTCTTTCTTTGTAAGTTCCACGGAACCGATCTTTCCCTAATGCTCAGGACCTCTTTTAAACTGTTTGAAAATGAAAAGGCTCCGAGAAACGAGTCACCCGCAGGGATCACGAACGAGTTTTGTTTTGTTTGTAACGTTCATGATGCCCTCTCTTCCAAATGACCAAGAGAAACCTAGTGGCTTTTAGATGACGAGTCCGGGACAAAGTTTGTCTCAAGTGCTGTTCATTAATGACTTTCTCTCTAGTTCTCATTTTCCCTAACCGCTCTACTGCAAATGACAGTAAGGACAGACTCCTAAATGCTTTAAAAAAGGAGGCTTTCAGAAGTATTTGCCAAACCCCTAGTGGTCAAGAATGAGTTTAACCTTTCTTTAGGACAGGATCCTAAAAGCTGTAATGTGAAGATTCCGCAACAAATTTATCCCCCGCTAAGGTGAGCGAAGCGTTTTGCTTTGTTATTCATCTGCACGGAGCGAGCCTTCCAAATGAGGCCAGACTCCAAACTGTCTTAAGTTGAAGATTCCATAAGAAATGGCTCACAAGCACCGATCAGTAATGAGTTTCGCTTTCTTTTCAATGTCACCATGCGCTCCCTTCCAGATGATCTGGATAGACTCATAATGGCTTGAAGACTTGGATTCCGTGAGAAATTTCACAAAGCACTGATCACTACTGACTTTCTCTTGGTTTATCACTTTCACTGACCGATAAAGCCCATCTCTTCAGGACCCTCTCGTAACGCCTTTTAAATGAAGAGTCACAGATAACTTTTCCTCCAGCAATGATAAGTAATCAGGTTCTCTTTCTTTGCAGCTTTCTATGCCGAAGAATCAGGAGAGTAGTATGATGGCTTTAAGATGAAGGCTGCATGAAACATTTGAGGATGAGAAAAGAGTTTTGCCTTCTTTGTAATTCTCACCAGCCGATCTCTTCTTAACGATGAGGACAGACTCTCAAGGGCTGTAAGATGACGATTAAATGAGAAATTTGTCATAAGCATTCATTAATACTTCCTTTCCCTTTGTTTCTAATTTTCTCCAACCAATCGAGCCCACAAGCTCAGGACAGGATCCGGACAGCTTGAAAATGAAGATTCCATGAGAATTTTGTGCCCAGCCTTGATTAGGGCTGAGTTTTCCTTTCTTTGTACTTTTTACGAGCCCACGTCTTCTAATGGCACAAGACAGTTGGAGTTAAGCTGTGGGTAGGACGCCACGTCCTCAGGGTTATGGCTAGGCCACTTACAAGTGTGGTTCCTGTGTGCAGGCCACATGCAGTTAGAGTTAGGGAAGGGCAGAGCTCCCAGCCCTAGGTTAGCGTTCTCAGCGCTAGGGTTAGGGTTCATACGGGTAGGAATCCCGATCCTAGTGTTTCCTCGACCACAGGAAACGTAAGCCTCCGTGCAAGTGGCCTTCCCGTGGGAACCCTAATCCTAGGGTTCGGGCCTTACCCATAGACACCCTAAGGCAAGGATCCCCATCTGTAGGACCTCTATGCCTAAAGTGAGCTGGCCTAACCATTGGAACCCTTACTTCAACTGGCCTATGCCTAGAACCCTAACCCTAACGCCAAGTGGCCTACCCGTAAGCATCCTAATGCTAGGGCGGGAATCCCTTCCCACAGCAAGCCTATTTCAGCGTGGCTAACCCATAGGAACCATAACCCAACTCCCCTTGGTCTAGCAATGGGAACCCTACCCCTTAGTCCAAAGGGCCTAGCTCGGGAAACCCTGACGCTGACGCCAAGTGGGCTAAGGAGCCCTAACGCCTATCCCTAACTCCAACTGACCTACTCAGAGGAACTTTAACCCAATTGGCGGGGAGCCCTACCTTTTGCAAGCCTAACTCTCCCCAAAATTAGCAAATTTCTCCTGCAATCATCCTCCAAATGTAATTCCGATGCACTGCTGGCCATTTGGGAGAGATCCCTTCTTGAAAAATGCTCTCCAGGAGACATTAGTTCCAGGTAACAGCAAGGCACGAATGTCTCCAGGGATCGTTCTCTAAATGCTATCACGATGCACCGCTGGTGATTTGGCAGAGATCCGTTCAGGACAAGTCCTAGGCTTGAGACATTCACTCCAGATCACAGCTAGCTACTCATTGCTCCTCAAATCATCTTTCAAAATGCATTCGGATGAAAGCCTGGCATTACCGTTAACGAAAAATGCTGTTCATTTGACATTCCTTCCAGGTTACTGCTAGGGACGAAATTCTCGGGAATCTTCCTCAAGAAGTCAGAGGGATGCACTGCCGGCTACCTGGCAGAGAGCCCTTTCAGAAAATTGCTACAAATGAAAAATGCATTCCAGATCACAGCTAGGTGCAAATTTCTCCCGCAATCATCCTCCAAATGTCATTCATTCGGAGGCTCTGCTGGTCATTTGGCAGAGATCCGTTCGTGAAAATAGCTCAAGATGAAACATTCCAGATCAAAGCTTGGCACCAATGTCTCCAGGAATCGTCCCCCGAATGTCATTCGGAAGCCCTGCAGGTCATTTGGCAGCGATCCGTTGGTGAAAATATCATGTAGAAAAGCATTCCATGTCCCTGCTAGGGATGACTTTGCCCAAGGCAACTCGGACGCCTTGCTGCGCATTTGGGAGAGATCCATTCATGACAATTGCTAAACGTGAGCCATGAACTCCAGATCCCTACTTGGCACATATTTCTGCTGGAATCGTCCTCCAAATGGCTTTCGGGTGCACCACGGGCCATTTGGCAGAGATCCGTTCGTGAAAATAGCTAAACATGAGACAATCATTCTGGATCTCAGCTAGGACTAATTTCTCCTGGCATCGTCCTCCAAATGCCGTTCGGATGCAGTGCTGGGAAGTTGGCAGCGAACCCTTCTTGAATGTTGCTAAACATGAGCTCTTCAGTCCAGATCACTGCTTGGCAGGAATGTCTCATGGAATCGTCCTCCAAATGTCGTTACGATGCACTGCTTACCATTTCCAGAGATCCAGCCAGGACAATTCCTAAAAACGAACTATTCAGTCCAGGTCACAGCTAGACACGAATATGCCCTGGCATCGTCCTCCAAGAGCCAGTCGGATACGCTGCTGGGCATTGGGCAGCTATCCAGTCCTGAAAAATATTATTCACCTAGAAAAGCATTCCATGTCCCTGCTAGGGACGACTTTGTCCTAGAATCGACCTCCAAGTGCAAATCGGAGGCATTGCTGGTATTTGGCAGAGAGCCTTCCTGAAAATTGCTAAACATGAGACATTCACTTCACATCACTGCTAGCCACCAATTTCTCCTGGAAGCATTCTCCAAATGCCTTTTGGATGCACTGCTTGCCATTTGGCAGAGCAGGAAAGAATTTTGCTTGCTTAATCTAGTTCGAGGACCGACCACTCCTAAATAATCAGGATAGTAGCCCAATGGCGCGAATATGAAGAGTCCCTGACAATTTGTCACAAGCACGGGTCACTAAGGATTTTCTCTTTCTTTGTAAGTTCCACGGAACCGATCTTTCCCTAATGCTCAGGACCTCTTTTAAACTGTTTTAAAATGAAAAGGCTCCGAGAAACGAGTCACCCGCAGGGATCACTAACGAGTTTTGTTTTGTTTGTAACGTTCATGATGCCCTCTCTTCCAAATGACCAAGAGAAACCTAGTGGCTTTTAGATGACGAGTCCGGGACAAAGTTTGTCTCAAGTGCTGTTCATTAATGACTTTCTCTCTAGTTCTCATTTTCCCTAACCGCTCTACTGCAAATGACAGTAAGGACAGACTCCTAAATGCTTTAAAAAAGGAGGCTTTCAAAAGTATTTGCCAAACCCCTAGTGGTCAAGAATGAGTTTAACCTTTCTTTAGGACAGGATCCTAAAAGCTGTAATGTGAAGATTCCGCGACAAATTTATCCCCCGCTAAGGTGAGCGAAGCGTTTTGCTTTGTTATTCATCTGCACGGAGCGAGCCTTCCAAATGAGGCCAGACTCCAAACTGTCTTAAGTTGAAGATTCCATAAGAAATGGCTCACAAGCACCGATCAGTAATGAGTTTCGCTTTCTTTTCAATGTCACCATGCGCTCCCTTCCAGATGATCTGGCTAGACTCATAATGGCTTGAAGACTTGGATTCCGTGAGAAATTTCACAAAGCACTGATCACTACTGACTTTCTCTTGGTTTATCACTTTCACTGACCGATAAAGCCCATCTCTTCAGGACCCTCTCGTAACACCTTTTAAATGAAGAGTCACAGATAACTTTTCCTCCAGCAATGATAAGTAATCAGGTTCTCTTTCTTTGCAGCTTTCTATGCCGAAGAATCAGGAGAGTAGTATGATGGCTTTAAGATGAAGCCTGCATGAAACACTTGAGGATGAGAAAAGAGTTTTGCCTTCTTTGTAATTCTCACCAGCCGATCTCTTCTTAACGATGAGGACAGACTCTCAAGGGCTGTAAGATGACGATTAAATGAGAAATTTGTCATAAGCATTCATTAATACTTCCTTTCCCTTTGTTTCTAATTTTCTCCAACCAATCGAGCCCACAAGCTCAGGACAGGATCCGGACAGCTTGAAAATGAAGATTCCATGAGAATTTTGTGCCCAGCCTTGATTAGGGCTGAGTTTTCCTTTCTTTGTACTTTTTACGAGCCCACGTCTTCTAATGGCACAAGACAGTTGGAGTTAAGCTGTGGGTAGGACGCCACGTCCTCAGGGTTATGGCTAGGCCACTTACAAGTGTGGTTCCTGTGTGCAGGCCACATGCAGTTAGAGTTAGGGAAGGGCAGAGCTCCCAGCCCTAGGTTAGCGTTCTCAGCGCTAGGGTTAGGGTTCATACGGGTAGGAATCCCGATCCTAGTGTTTCCTCGACCACAGGAAACGTAAGCCTCCGTGCAAGTGGCCTTCCCGTGGGAACCCTAATCCTAGGGTTCGGGCCTTACCCATAGACACCCTAAGGCAAGGATCCCCATCTGTAGGACCTCTATGCCTAAAGTGAGCTGGCCTAACCATTGGAACCCTTACTTCAACTGGCCTATGCCTAGAACCCTAACCCTAACGCCAAGTGGCCTACCCGTAAGCATCCTAATGCTAGGGCGGGAATCTCTTCCCACAGCAAGCCTATTTCAGCGTGGCTAACCCATAGGAACCATAACCCAACTCCCCTTGGTCTAGCAATGGGAACCCTACCCCTTAGTCCAAAGGGCCTAGCTCGGGAAACCCTGACGCTGACGCCAAGTGGGCTAAGGAGCCCTAACGCTTATCCCTAACTCCAACTGACCTACTCAGAGGAACTTTAACCCAATTGGCGGGGAGCCCTACCTTTTGCAAGCCTAAATCTCCCCAAAATTAGCAAATTTCTCCTGCAATCATCCTCCAAATGTAATTCCGATGCACTGCTGGCCATTTGGGAGAGATCCCTTCTTGAAAAATGCTCTCCAGGAGACATTAGTTCCAGGTAACAGCAAGGCACGAATGTCTCCAGGGATCGTTCTCTAAATGCTATCACGATGCACCGCTGGTGATTTGGCAGAGATCCGTTCATGACAAGTCCTAGGCTTGAGACATTCACTCCAGATCACAGCTAGCTACTCATTGCTCCTCAAATCATCTTTCAAAATGCATTCGGATGAAAGCCTGGCATTACCGTTAACGAAAAATGCTGTTCATTTGACATTCCTTCCAGGTTACTGCTAGGGACGAAATTCTCGGGAATCTTCCTCAAGAAGTCAGAGGGATGCACTGCCGGCTACCTGGCAGAGAGCCCTTTCAGAAAATTGCTACAAATGAAAAATGCATTCCAGATCACAGCTAGGTGCAAATTTCTCCCGCAATCATCCTCCAAATGTCATTCATTCGGAGGCTCTGCTGGTCATTTGGCAGAGATCCGTTCGTGAAAATAGCTCAAGATGAAACATTCCAGATCAAAGCTTGGCACCAATGTCTCCAGGAATCGTCCCCCGAATGTCATTCGGAAGCCCTGCAGGTCATTTGGCAGCGATCCGTTGGTGAAAATATAATGTAGAAAAGCATTCCATGTCCCTGCTAGGGATGACTTTGCCCAAGGCAACTCGGACGCCTTGCTGCGCATTTGGGAGAGATCCATTCATGACAATTGCTAAACGTGAGCCATGAACTCCAGATCCCTACTTGGCACATATTTCTGCTGGAATCGTCCTCCAAATGGCTTTCGGGTGCACCACGGGCCATTTGGCAGAGATCCGTTCGTGAAAATAGCTAAACATGAGACAATCATTCTGGATCTCAGCTAGGACTAATTTCTCCTGGCATCGTCCTCCAAATGCCGTTCGGATGCAGTGCTGGGAAGTTGGCAGCGAACCCTTCTTGAACGTTGCTAAACATGAGCTCTTCAGTCCAGATCACGGCTTGGCAGGAATGTCTCATGGAATCGTCCTCCAAATGTCGTTACGATGCACTGCTTACCATTTCCAGAGATCCAGCCATGACAATTCCTAAAAACGAACTATTCAGTCCAGGTCACAGCTAGACACGAATATGCCCTGGCATCGTCCTCCAAGAGCCAGTCAGATACGCTGCTGGGCATTGGGCAGCTATCCATTCCTGAAAAATATTATTCACCTAGAAAAGCATTCCATGTCCCTGCTAGGGACGACTTTGTCCTAGAATCGACCTCCAAGTGCAAATCGGAGGCATTGCTGGTATTTGGCAGAGAGCCTTCCTGAAAATTGCTAAACATGAGACATTCACTTCACATCACTGCTAGCCACCAATTTCTCCTGGAAGCATTCTCCAAATGCCTTTCGGATGCACTGCTTGCCATTTGGCAGAGCAGGAAAGAATTTTGCTTGCTTAATCTAGTTCGAGGACCGACCACTCCTAAATAATCAGGATAGTAGCCCAATGGCGCGAATATGAAGAGTCCCTGACAATTTGTCACAAGCACGGGTCACTAAGGATTTTCTCTTTCTTTGTAAGTTCCACGGAACCGATCTTTCCCTAATGCTCAGGACCTCTTTTAAACTGTTTGAAAATGAAAAGGCTCCGAGAAACGAGTCACCCGCAGGGATCACGAACGAGTTTTGTTTTGTTTGTAACGTTCATGATGCCCTCTCTTCCAAATGACCAAGAGAAACCTAGTGGCTTTTAGATGACGAGTCCGGGACAAAGTTTGTCTCAAGTGCTGTTCATTAATGACTTTCTCTCTAGTTCTCATTTTCCCTAACCGCTCTACTGCAAATGACAGTAAGGACAGACTCCTAAATGCTTTAAAAAAGGAGGCTTTCAGAAGTATTTGCCAAACCCCTAGTGGTCAAGAATGAGTTTAACCTTTCTTTAGGACAGGATCCTAAAAGCTGTAATGTGAAGATTCCGCAACAAATTTATCCCCCGCTAAGGTGAGCGAAGCGTTTTGCTTTGTTATTCATCTGCACGGAGCGAGCCTTCCAAATGAGGCCAGACTCCAAACTGTCTTAAGTTGAAGATTCCATAAGAAATGGCTCACAAGCACCGATCAGTAATGAGTTTCGCTTTCTTTTCAATGTCACCATGCGCTCCCTTCCAGATGATCTGGATAGACTCATAATGGCTTGAAGACTTGGATTCCGTGAGAAATTTCACAAAGCACTGATCACTACTGACTTTCTCTTGGTTTATCACTTTCACTGACCGATAAAGCCCATCTCTTCAGGACCCTCTCGTAACGCCTTTTAAATGAAGAGTCACAGATAACTTTTCCTCCAGCAATGATAAGTAATCAGGTTCTCTTTCTTTGCAGCTTTCTATGCCGAAGAATCAGGAGAGTAGTATGATGGCTTTAAGATGAAGGCTGCATGAAACATTTGAGGATGAGAAAAGAGTTTTGCCTTCTTTGTAATTCTCACCAGCCGATCTCTTCTTAACGATGAGGACAGACTCTCAAGGGCTGTAAGATGACGATTAAATGAGAAATTTGTCATAAGCATTCATTAATACTTCCTTTCCCTTTGTTTCTAATTTTCTCCAACCAATCGAGCCCACAAGCTCAGGACAGGATCCGGACAGCTTGAAAATGAAGATTCCATGAGAATTTTGTGCCCAGCCTTGATTAGGGCTGAGTTTTCCTTTCTTTGTACTTTTTACGAGCCCACGTCTTCTAATGGCACAAGACAGTTGGAGTTAAGCTGTGGGTAGGACGCCACGTCCTCAGGGTTATGGCTAGGCCACTTACAAGTGTGGTTCCTGTGTGCAGGCCACATGCAGTTAGAGTTAGGGAAGGGCAGAGCTCCCAGCCCTAGGTTAGCGTTCTCAGCGCTAGGGTTAGGGTTCATACGGGTAGGAATCCCGATCCTAGTGTTTCCTCGACCACAGGAAACGTAAGCCTCCGTGCAAGTGGCCTTCCCGTGGGAACCCTAATCCTAGGGTTCGGGCCTTACCCATAGACACCCTAAGGCAAGGATCCCCATCTGTAGGACCTCTATGCCTAAAGTGAGCTGGCCTAACCATTGGAACCCTTACTTCAACTGGCCTATGCCTAGAACCCTAACCCTAACGCCAAGTGGCCTACCCGTAAGCATCCTAATGCTAGGGCGGGAATCCCTTCCCACAGCAAGCCTATTTCAGCGTGGCTAACCCATAGGAACCATAACCCAACTCCCCTTGGTCTAGCAATGGGAACCCTACCCCTTAGTCCAAAGGGCCTAGCTCGGGAAACCCTGACGCTGACGCCAAGTGGGCTAAGGAGCCCTAACGCCTATCCCTAACTCCAACTGACCTACTCAGAGGAACTTTAACCCAATTGGCGGGGAGCCCTACCTTTTGCAAGCCTAACTCTCCCCAAAATTAGCAAATTTCTCCTGCAATCATCCTCCAAATGTAATTCCGATGCACTGCTGGCCATTTGGGAGAGATCCCTTCTTGAAAAATGCTCTCCAGGAGACATTAGTTCCAGGTAACAGCAAGGCACGAATGTCTCCAGGGATCGTTCTCTAAATGCTATCACGATGCACCGCTGGTGATTTGGCAGAGATCCGTTCAGGACAAGTCCTAGGCTTGAGACATTCACTCCAGATCACAGCTAGCTACTCATTGCTCCTCAAATCATCTTTCAAAATGCATTCGGATGAAAGCCTGGCATTACCGTTAACGAAAAATGCTGTTCATTTGACATTCCTTCCAGGTTACTGCTAGGGACGAAATTCTCGGGAATCTTCCTCAAGAAGTCAGAGGGATGCACTGCCGGCTACCTGGCAGAGAGCCCTTTCAGAAAATTGCTACAAATGAAAAATGCATTCCAGATCACAGCTAGGTGCAAATTTCTCCCGCAATCATCCTCCAAATGTCATTCATTCGGAGGCTCTGCTGGTCATTTGGCAGAGATCCGTTCGTGAAAATAGCTCAAGATGAAACATTCCAGATCAAAGCTTGGCACCAATGTCTCCAGGAATCGTCCCCCGAATGTCATTCGGAAGCCCTGCAGGTCATTTGGCAGCGATCCGTTGGTGAAAATATCATGTAGAAAAGCATTCCATGTCCCTGCTAGGGATGACTTTGCCCAAGGCAACTCGGACGCCTTGCTGCGCATTTGGGAGAGATCCATTCATGACAATTGCTAAACGTGAGCCATGAACTCCAGATCCCTACTTGGCACATATTTCTGCTGGAATCGTCCTCCAAATGGCTTTCGGGTGCACCACGGGCCATTTGGCAGAGATCCGTTCGTGAAAATAGCTAAACATGAGACAATCATTCTGGATCTCAGCTAGGACTAATTTCTCCTGGCATCGTCCTCCAAATGCCGTTCGGATGCAGTGCTGGGAAGTTGGCAGCGAACCCTTCTTGAACGTTGCGAAACATGAGCTCTTCAGTCCAGATCACTGCTTGGCAGGAATGTCTCATGGAATCGTCCTCCAAATGTCGTTACGATGCACTGCTTACCATTTCCAGAGATCCAGCCAGGACAATTCCTAAAAATGAACTATTCAGTCCAGGTCACAGCTAGACACGAATATGCCCTGGCATCGTCCTCCAAGAGCCAGTCGGATACGCTGCTGGGCATTAGGCAGCTATCCATTCCTGAAAAATATTATTCACCTAGAAAAGCATTCCATGTCCCTGCTAGGGACGACTTTGTCCTAGAATCGACCTCCAAGTGCAAATCGGAGGCATTGCTGGTATTTGGCAGAGACCCTTCCTGAAAATTGCTAAACATGAGACATTCACTTCACATCACTGCTAGCCACCAATTTCTCCTGGAATCATTCTCCAAATGCCTTTCGGATGCACTGCTTGCCATTTGGCAGAGCAGGAAAGAATTTTGCTTGCTTAATCTAGTTCGAGGACCGACCACTCCTAAATAATCAGGATAGTAGCCCAATGGCGCGAATATGAAGAGTCCCTGACAATTTGTCACAAGCACGGGTCACTAAGGATTTTCTCTTTCTTTGTAAGTTCCACGGAACCGATCTTTCCCTAATGCTCAGGACCTCTTTTAAACTGTTTGAAAATGAAAAGGCTCCGAGAAACGAGTCACCCGCAGGGATCACTAACGAGTTTTGTTTTGTTTGTAACGTTCATGATGCCCTCTCTTCCAAATGACCAAGAGAAACCTAGTGGCTTTTAGATGACGAGTCCGGGACAAAGTTTGTCTCAAGTGCTGTTCATTAATGACTTTCTCTCTAGTTCTCATTTTCCCTAACCGCTCTACTGCAAATGACAGTACGGACAGACTCCTAAATGCGTTAAAAAAGGAGGTTTTCAGAAGTATTTGCCAAACCCCTAGTGGTCAAGAATGAGTTTAACCTTTCTTTAGGACAGGATCCTAAAAGCTGTAATGTGAAGATTCCGCGACAAATTTATCCCCCGCTAAGGTGAGCGAAGCGTTTTGCTTTGTTATTCATCTGCACGGAGCGAGCCTTCCAAATGAGGCCAGACTCCAAACTGTCTTCAGTTGAAGATTCCATAAGAAATGGCTCACAAGCACCGATCAGTAATGAGTTTCGCTTTCTTTTCAATGTCACCATGCGCTCCCTTCCAGATGATCTGGATAGACTCATAATGGCTTGAAGACTTGGATTCCGTGAGAAATTTCACAAAGCACTGATCACTACTGACTTTCTCTCGGTTTATTACTGTCACTGACCGATAAAGCCCATCTCTTCAGGACCCTCCCGTAACGCCTTTTAAATGAAGAGTCACAGATAACTTTTCCTCCAGCAATGATAAGTAATCAGGTTCTCTTTCTTTGCAGCTTTCTATGCCGAAGAATCAGGAGAGTAGTATGATGGCTTTAAGATGAAGCTTGCATGAAACATTTGAGGATGAGAAAAGAGTTTTGCCTTCTTTGTAATTCTCACCAGCCGATCTCTTCTTAACGATGAGGACAGACTCTCAAGGGCTGTAAGATGACGATTAAATGAGAAATTTGTCATAAGCATTCATTAATACTTCCTTTCCCTTTGTTTCTAATTTTCTCCAACCAATCGAGCCCACAAGCTCAGGACAGGATCCGGACAGCTTGAAAATGAAGATTCCATGAGAATTTTGTGCCCAGCCTTGATTAGGGCTGAGTTTTCCTTTCTTTGTACTTTTTACGAGCCCACGTCTTCTAATGGCACAAGACAGTTGGAGTTAAGCTGTGGGTAGGACGCCACGTCCTCAGGGTTATGGCTAGGCCACTTACAAGTGTGGTTCCTGTGTGCAGGCCACATGCAGTTAGAGTTAGGGAAGGGCAGAGCTCCCAGCCCTAGGTTAGCGTTCTCAGCGCTAGGGTTAGGGTTCATACGGGTAGGAATCCCGATCCTAGTGTTTCCTCGACCACAGGAAACGTAAGCCTCCGTGCAAGTGGCCTTCCCGTGGGAACCCTAATCCTAGGGTTCGGGCCTTACCCATAGACACCCTAAGGCAAGGATCCCCAACTGTAGGACCTCTATGCCTAAAGTGAGCTGGCCTAACCATTGGAACCCTTACTTCAACTGGCCTATGCCTAGAACCCTAACCCTAACGCCAAGTGGCCTACCCGTAAGCATCCTAATGCTAGGGCGGGAATCCCTTCCCACAGCAAGCCTATTTCAGCGTGGCTAACCCATAGGAACCATAACCCAACTCCCCTTGGTCTAGCAATGGGAACCCTACCCCTTAGTCCAAAGGGCCTAGCTCGGGAAACCCTGACGCTGACGCCAAGTGGGCTAAGGAGCCCTAACGCCTATCCCTAACTCCAACTGACCTACTCAGAGGAACTTTAACCCAATTGGCGGGGAGCCCTACCTTTTGCAAGCCTAACTCTCCCCAAAATTAGCAAATTTCTCCTGCAATCATCCTCCAAATGTAATTCCGATGCACTGCTGGCCATTTGGGAGAGATCCCTTCTTGAAAAATGCTCTCCAGGAGACATTAGTTCCAGGTAACAGCAAGGCACGAATGTCTCCAGGGATCGTTCTCTAAATGCTATCACGATGCACCGCTGGTGATTTGGCAGAGATCCGTTCATGACAAGTCCTAGGCTTGAGACATTCACTCCAGATCACAGCTAGCTACTCATTGCTCCTCAAATCATCTTTCAAAATGCATTCGGATGAAAGCCTGGCATTACCGTTAACGAAAAATGCTGTTCATTTGACATTCCTTCCAGGTTACTGCTAGGGACGAAATTCTCGGGAATCTTCCTCAAGAAGTCAGAGGGATGCACTGCCGGCTACCTGGCAGAGAGCCCTTTCAGAAAATTGCTACAAATGAAAAATGCATTCCAGATCACAGCTAGGTGCAAATTTCTCCCGCAATCATCCTCCAAATGTCATTCATTCGGAGGCTCTGCTGGTCATTTGGCAGAGATCCGTTCGTGAAAATAGCTCAAGATGAAACATTCCAGATCAAAGCTTGGCACCAATGTCTCCAGGAATCGTCCCCCGAATGTCATTCGGAAGCCCTGCAGGTCATTTGGCAGCGATCCGTTGGTGAAAATATCATGTAGAAAAGCATTCCATGTCCCTGCTAGGGATGACTTTGCCCAAGGCAACTCGGACGCCTTGCTGCGCATTTGGGAGAGATCCATTCATGACAATTGCTAAACGTGAGCCATGAACTCCAGATCCCTACTTGGCACATATTTCTGCTGGAATCGTCCTCCAAATGGCTTTCGGGTGCACCACGGGCCATTTGGCAGAGATCCGTTCGTGAAAATAGCTAAACATGAGACAATCATTCTGGATCTCAGCTAGGACTAATTTCTCCTGGCATCGTCCTCCAAATGCCGTTCGGATGCAGTGCTGGGAAGTTGGCAGCGAACCCTTCTTGAACGTTGCTAAACATGAGCTCTTCAGTCCAGATCACTGCTTGGCAGGAATGTCTCATGGAATCGTCCATGATGATGCACTGCTTACCATTTCCAGAGATCCAGCCAGGACAATTCCTAAAAATGAACTATTCAGTCCAGGTCACAGCTAGACACGAATATGCCCTGGCATCGTCCTCCAAGAGCCAGTCGGATACGCTGCTGGGCATTGGGCAGCTATCCATTCCTGAAAAATATTATTCACCTAGAAAAGCATTCCATGTCCCTGCTAGGGACGACTTTGTCCTAGAATCGACCTCCAAGTGCAAATCGGAGGCATTGCTGGTATTTGGCAGAGAGCCTTCCTGAAAATTGCTAAACATGAGACATTCACTTCACATCACTGCTAGCCACCAATTTCTCCTGGAAGCATTCTCCAAATGCCTTTCGGATGCACTGCTTGCCATTTGGCAGAGCAGGAAAGAATTTTGCTTGCTTAATCTAGTTCGAGGACCGACCACTCCTAAATAATCAGTCTTTGTAAGTTCCACAGAACCGATCTTTCCGTAATGCTCAGGACCTCTTTTAAACTGTTTGAAAATGAAAAGGCTCCGAGAAACGAGTCACCCGCAGGGATCACGAACGAGTTTTGTTTTGTTTGTAACGTTCATGATGCCCTCTCTTCCAAATGACCAAGAGAAACCTAGTGGCTTTTAGATGACGAGTCCGGGACAAAGTTTGTCTCAAGTGCTGTTCATTAATGACTTTCTCTCTAGTTCTCATTTTCCCTAACCGCTCTACTGCAAATGACAGTAAGGATAGACTCCTAAATGCTTTAAAAAAGGAGGCTTTCAGAAGTATTTGCCAAACCCCTAGTGGTCAAGAATGAGTTTAACCTTTCTTTAGGACAGGATCCTAAAAGCTGTAATGTGAAGATTCCGCGACAAATTGATCCCCCGCTAAGGTGAGCGAAGCGTTTTGCTTTGTTATTCATCTGCACGGAGCGAGCCTTCCAAATGAGGCCAGACTCCAAACTGTCTTCAGTTGAAGATTCCATAAGAAATGGCTCACAAGCACCGATCAGTAATGAGTTTCGCTTTCTTTTCAATGTCACCATGCGCTCCCTTCCAGATGATCTGGCTAGACTCATAATGGCTTGAAGACTTGGATTCCGTGAGAAATTTCACAAAGCACTGATCACTACTGACTTTCTCTTGGTTTATCACTTTCACTGACCGATAAAGCCCATCTCTTCAGGACCCTCTCGTAACGCCTTTTAAATGAAGAGTCACAGATAACTTTTCCTCCAGCAATGATAAGTAATCAGGTTCTCTTTCTTTGCAGCTTTCTATGCCGAAGAATCAGGAGAGTAGTATGATGGCTTTAAGATGAAGGCTGCATGAAACATTTGAGGATGAGAAAAGAGTTTTGCCTTCTTTGTAATTCTCACCAGCCGATCTCTTCTTAACGATGAGGACAGACTCTCAAGGGCTGTAAGATGACGATTAAATGAGAAATTTGTCATAAGCATTCATTAATACTTCCTTTCCCTTTGTTTCTAATTTTCTCCAACCAATCGAGCCCACAAGCTCAGGACAGGATCCGGACAGCTTGAAAATGAAGATTCCATGAGAATTTTGTGCCCAGCCTTGATTAGGGCTGAGTTTTCCTTTCTTTGTACTTTTTACGAGCCCACGTCTTCTAATGGCACAAGACAGTTGGAGTTAAGCTGTGGGTAGGATGCCACGTCCTCAGGGTTATGGCTAGGCCACTTACAAGTGTGGTTCCTGTGTGCAGGCCACATGCAGTTAGAGTTAGGGAAGGGCAGAGCTCCCAGCCCTAGGTTAGCGTTCTCAGCGCTAGGGTTAGGGTTCATACGGGTAGGAATCCCGATCCTAGTGTTTCCTCGACCACAGGAAACGTAAGCCTCTGTGCAAGTGGCCTTCCCGTGGGAACCCTAATCCTAGGGTTCGGGCCTTACCCATAGACACCCTAAGGCAAGGATCCCCATCTGTAGGACCTCTATGCCTAAAGTGAGCTGGCCTAACCATTGGAACCCTTACTTCAACTGGCCTATGCCTAGAACCCTAACCCTAACGCCAAGTGGCCTACCCGTAAGCATCCTAATGCTAGGGCGGGAATCCCTTCCCACAGCAAGCCTATTTCAGCGTGGCTAACCCATAGGAACCATAACCCAACTCCCCTTGGTCTCGCAATGGGAACCCTACCCCTTAGTCCAAAGGGCCTAGCTCGGGAAACCCTGACGCTGACGCCAAGTGGGCTAAGGAGCCCTAACACCTATCCCTAACTCCAACTGACCTACTCAGAGGAACTTTAACCCAATTGGCGGGGAGCCCTACCTTTTGCAAGCCTAACTCTCCCCAAAATTAGCAAATTTCTCCTGCAATCATCCTCCAAATGTAATTCCGATGCACTGCTGGCCATTTGGGAGAGATCCCTTCTTGAAAAATGCTCTCCAGGAGACATTAGTTCCAGGTAACAGCAAGGCACGAATGTCTCCAGGGATCGTTCTCTAAATGCTATCACGATGCACCGCTGGTGATTTGGCAGAGATCCGTTCATGACAAGTCCTAGGCTTGAGACATTCACTCCAGATCACAGCTAGCTACTCATTGCTCCTCAAATCATCTTTCAAAATGCATTCGGATGAAAGCCTGGCATTACCGTTAACGAAAAATGCTGTTCATTTGACATTCCTTCCAGGTTACTGCTAGGGACGAAATTCTCGGGAATCTTCCTCAAGAAGTCAGAGGGATGCACTGCCGGCTACCTGGCAGAGAGCCCTTTCAGAAAATTGCTACAAATGAAAAATGCATTCCAGATCACAGCTAGGTGCAAATTTCTCCCGCAATCATCCTCCAAATGTCATTCATTCGGAGGCTCTGCTGGTCATTTGGCAGAGATCCGTTCGTGAAAATAGCTCAAGATGAAACATTCCAGATCAAAGCTTGGCACCAATGTCTCCAGGAATCGTCCCCCGAATGTCATTCGGAAGCCCTGCAGGTCATTTGGCAGCGATCCGTTGGTGAAAATATCATGTAGAAAAGCATTCCATGTCCCTGCTAGGGATGACTTTGCCCAAGGCAACTCGGACGCCTTGCTGCGCATTTGGGAGAGATCCATTCATGACAATTGCTAAACGTGAGCCATGAACTCCAGCTCCCTACTTGGCACATATTTCTGCTGGAATCGTCCTCCAAATGGCTTTCGGGTGCACCACGGGCCATTTGGCAGAGATCCGTTCGTGAAAATAGCTAAACATGAGACAATCATTCTGGATCTCAGCTAGGACTAATTTCTCCTGGCATCGTCCTCCAAATGCCGTTCGGATGCAGTGCTGGGAAGTTGGCAGCGAACCCTTCTTGAACGTTGCTAAACATGAGCTCTTCAGTCCAGATCACTGCTTGGCAGGAATGTCTCATGGAATCGTCCTCCAAATGTCGTTACGATGCACTGCTTACCATTTCCAGAGATCCAGCCAGGACAATTCCTAAAAACGAACTATTCACTCCAGGTCACAGCTAGACACGAATATGCCCTGGCATCGTCCTCCAAGAGCCAGTCGGATACGCTGCTGGGCATTGGGCAGCTATCCAGTCCTGAAAAATATTATTCACCTAGAAAAGCATTCCATGTCCCTGCTAGGGACGACTTTGTCCTAGAATCGACCTCCAAGTGCAAATCGGAGGCATTGCTGGTATTTGGCAGAGAGCCTTCCTGAAAATTGCTAAACATGAGACATTCACTTCACATCACTGCTAGCCACCAATTTCTCCTGGAATCATTCTCCAAATGCCTTTCGGATGCACTGCTTGCCATTTGGCAGAGCAGGAAAGAATTTTGCTTGCTTAATCTAGTTCGAGGACCGACCACTCCTAAATAATCAGGATAGTAGCCCAATGGCGCGAATATGAAGAGTCCCTGACAATTTGTCACAAGCACGGGTCACTAAGGATTTTCTCTTTCTTTGTAAGTTCCACGGAACCGATCTTTCCCTAATGCTCAGGACCTCTTTTAAACTGTTTTAAAATGAAAAGGCTCCGAGAAACGAGTCACCCGCAGGGATCACGAACGAGTTTTGTTTTGTTTGTAACGTTCATGATGCCCTCTCTTCCAAATGACCAAGAGAAACCTAGTGGCTTTTAGATGACGAGTCCGGGACAAAGTTTGTCTCAAGTGCTGTTCATTAATGACTTTCTCTCTAGTTCTCATTTTCCCTAACCGCTCTACTGCAAATGACAGTAAGGATAGACTCCTAAATGCTTTAAAAAAGGAGGCTTTCAGAAGTATTTGCCAAACCCCTAGTGGTCAAGAATGAGTTTAACCTTTCTTTAGGACAGGATCCTAAAAGCTGTAATGTGAAGATTCCGCGACAAATTGATCCCCCGCTAAGGTGAGCGAAGCGTTTTGCTTTGTTATTCATCTGCACGGAGCGAGCCTTCCAAATGAGGCCAGACTCCAAACTGTCTTCAGTTGAAGATTCCATAAGAAATGGCTCACAAGCACCGATCAGTAATGAGTTTCGCTTTCTTTTCAATGTCACCATGCGCTCCCTTCCAGATGATCTGGCTAGACTCATAATGGCTTGAAGACTTGGATTCCGTGAGAAATTTCACAAAGCACTGATCACTACTGACTTTCTCTTGGTTTATCACTTTCACTGACCGATAAAGCCCATCTCTTCAGGACCCTCTCGAAACGCCTTTTAAATGAAGAGTCACAGATAACTTTTCCTCCAGCAATGATAAGTAATCAGGTTCTCTTTCTTTGCAGCTTTCTATGCCGAAGAATCAGGAGAGTAGTATGATGGCTTTAAGATGAAGGCTGCATGAAACATTTGAGGATGAGAAAAGAGTTTTGCCTTCTTTGTAATTCTCACCAGCCGATCTCTTCTTAACGATGAGGACAGACTCTCAAGGGCTGTAAGATGACGATTAAATGAGAAATTTGTCATAAGCATTCATTAATACTTCCTTTCCCTTTGTTTCTAATTTTCTCCAACCAATCGAGCCCACAAGCTCAGGACAGGATCCGGACAGCTTGAAAATGAAGATTCCATGAGAATTTTGTGCCCAGCCTTGATTAGGGCTGAGTTTTCCTTTCTTTGTACTTTTACGAGCCCACGTCTTCTAATGGCACAAGACAGTTGGAGTTAAGCTGTGGGTAGGATGCCACGTCCTCAGGGTTATGGCTAGGCCACTTACAAGTGTGGTTCCTGTGTGCAGGCCACATGCAGTTAGAGTTAGGGAAGGGCAGAGCTCCCAGCCCTAGGTTAGCGTTCTCAGCGCTAGGGTTAGGGTTCATACGGGTAGGAATCCCGATCCTAGTGTTTCCTCGACCACAGGAAACGTAAGCCTCTGTGCAAGTGGCCTTCCCGTGGGAACCCTAATCCTAGGGTTCGGGCCTTACCCATAGACACCCTAAGGCAAGGATCCCCATCTGTAGGACCTCTATGCCTAAAGTGAGCTGGCCTAACCATTGGAACCCTTACTTCAACTGGCCTATGCCTAGAACCCTAACCCTAACGCCAAGTGGCCTACCCGTAAGCATCCTAATGCTAGGGCGGGAATCCCTTCCCACAGCAAGCCTATTTCAGCGTGGCTAACCCATAGGAACCATAACCCAACTCCCCTTGGTCTCGCAATGGGAACCCTACCCCTTAGTCCAAAGGGCCTAGCTCGGGAAACCCTGACGCTGACGCCAAGTGGGCTAAGGAGCCCTAACGCCTATCCCTAACTCCAACTGACCTACTCAGAGGAACTTTAACCCAATTGGCGGGGAGCCCTACCTTTTGCAAGCCTAACTCTCCCCAAAATTAGCAAATTTCTCCTGCAATCATCCTCCAAATGTAATTCCGATGCACTGCTGGCCATTTGGGAGAGATCCCTTCTTGAAAAATGCTCTCCAGGAGACA
Source organism: Eretmochelys imbricata (assembly GCF_965152235.1). Classification (NCBI taxonomy): domain Eukaryota; kingdom Metazoa; phylum Chordata; order Testudines; family Cheloniidae; genus Eretmochelys; species Eretmochelys imbricata. The sequence continues at coordinate 184,840,859 of NC_135574.1, forward strand.
TTAGTTCCAGGTAACAGCAAGGCACGAATGTCTCCAGGGATCGTTCTCTAAATGCTATCACGATGCACCGCTGGTGATTTGGCAGAGATCCGTTCATGACAAGTCCTAGGCTTGAGACATTCACTCCAGATCACAGCTAGCTACTCATTGCTCCTCAAATCATCTTTCAAAATGCATTCGGATGAAAGCCTGGCATTACCGTTAACGAAAAATGCTGTTCATTTGACATTCCTTCCAGGTTACTGCTAGGGACGAAATTCTCGGGAATCTTCCTCAAGAAGTCAGAGGGATGCACTGCCGGCTACCTGGCAGAGAGCCCTTTCAGAAAATTGCTACAAATGAAAAATGCATTCCAGATCACAGCTAGGTGCAAATTTCTCCCGCAATCATCCTCCAAATGTCATTCATTCGGAGGCTCTGCTGGTCATTTGGCAGAGATCCGTTCGTGAAAATAGCTCAAGATGAAACATTCCAGATCAAAGCTTGGCACCAATGTCTCCAGGAATCGTCCCCCGAATGTCATTCGGAAGCCCTGCAGGTCATTTGGCAGCGATCCGTTGGTGAAAATATCATGTAGAAAAGCATTCCATGTCCCTGCTAGGGATGACTTTGCCCAAGGCAACTCGGACGCCTTGCTGCGCATTTGGGAGAGATCCATTCATGACAATTGCTAAACGTGAGCCATGAACTCCAGCTCCCTACTTGGCACATATTTCTGCTGGAATCGTCCTCCAAATGGCTTTCGGGTGCACCACGGGCCATTTGGCAGAGATCCGTTCGTGAAAATAGCTAAACATGAGACAATCATTCTGGATCTCAGCTAGGACTAATTTCTCCTGGCATCGTCCTCCAAATGCCGTTCGGATGCAGTGCTGGGAAGTTGGCAGCGAACCCTTCTTGAACGTTGCTAAACATGAGCTCTTCAGTCCAGATCACTGCTTGGCAGGAATGTCTCATGGAATCGTCCTCCAAATGTCGTTACGATGCACTGCTTACCATTTCCAGAGATCCAGCCAGGACAATTCCTAAAAACGAACTATTCAGTCCAGGTCACAGCTAGACACGAATATGCCCTGGCATCGTCCTCCAAGAGCCAGTCGGATACGCTGCTGGGCATTGGGCAGCTATCCAGTCCTGAAAAATATTATTCACCTAGAAAAGCATTCCATGTCCCTGCTAGGGACGACTTTGTCCTAGAATCGACCTCCAAGTGCAAATCGGAGGCATTGCTGGTATTTGGCAGAGAGCCTTCCTGAAAATTGCTAAACATGAGACATTCACTTCACATCACTGCTAGCCACCAATTTCTCCTGGAATCATTCTCCAAATGCCTTTCGGATGCACTGCTTGCCATTTGGCAGAGCAGGAAAGAATTTTGCTTGCTTAATCTAGTTCGAGGACCGACCACTCCTAAATAATCAGGATAGTAGCCCAATGGCGCGAATATGAAGAGTCCCTGACAATTTGTCACAAGCACGGGTCACTAAGGATTTTCTCTTTCTTTGTAAGTTCCACGGAACCGATCTTTCCCTAATGCTCAGGACCTCTTTTAAACTGTTTTAAAATGAAAAGGCTCCGAGAAACGAGTCACCCGCAGGGATCACGAACGAGTTTTGTTTTGTTTGTAACGTTCATGATGCCCTCTCTTCCAAATGACCAAGAGAAACCTAGTGGCTTTTAGATGACGAGTCCGGGACAAAGTTTGTCTCAAGTGCTGTTCATTAATGACTTTCTCTCTAGTTCTCATTTTCCCTAACCGCTCTACTGCAAATGACAGTAAGGACAGACTCCTAAATGCTTTAAAAAAGGAGGCTTTCAGAAGTATTTGCCAAACCCCTAGTGGTCAAGAATGAGTTTAACCTTTCTTTAGGACAGGATCCTAAAAGCTGTAATGTGAAGATTCCGCGACAAATTTATCCCCCGCTAAGGTGAGCGAAGCGTTTTGCTTTGTTATTCATCTGCACGGAGCGAGCCTTCCAAATGAGGCCAGACTCCAAACTGTCTTCAGTTGAAGATTCCATAAGAAATGGCTCACAAGCACCGATCAGTAATGAGTTTCGCTTTCTTTTCAATGTCACCATGCGCTCCCTTCCAGATGATCTGGCTAGACTCATAATGGCTTGAAGACTTGGATTCCGTGAGAAATTTCACAAAGCACTGATCACTACTGACTTTCTCTTGGTTTATCACTTTCACTGACCGATAAAGCCCATCTCTTCAGGACCCTCTCGTAACGCCTTTTAAATGAAGAGTCACAGATAACTTTTCCTCCAGCAATGATAAGTAATCAGGTTCTCTTTCTTTGCAGCTTTCTATGCCGAAGAATCAGGAGAGTAGTATGATGGCTTTAAGATGAAGGCTGCATGAAACATTTGAGGATGAGAAAAGAGTTTTGCCTTCTTTGTAATTCTCACCAGCCGATCTCTTCTTAACGATGAGGACAGACTCTCAAGGGCTGTAAGATGACGATTAAATGAGAAATTTGTCATAAGCATTCATTAATACTTCCTTTCCCTTTGTTTCTAATTTTCTCCAACCAATCGAGCCCACAAGCTCAGGACAGGATCCGGACAGCTTGAAAATGAAGATTCCATGAGAATTTTGTGCCCAGCCTTGATTAGGGCTGAGTTTTCCTTTCTTTGTACTTTTTACGAGCCCACGTCTTCTAATGGCACAAGACAGTTGGAGTTAAGCTGTGGGTAGGACGCCACGTCCTCAGGGTTATGGCTAGGCCACTTACAAGTGTGGTTCCTGTGTGCAGGCCACATGCAGTTAGAGTTAGGGAAGGGCAGAGCTCCCAGCCCTAGGTTAGCGTTCTCAGCGCTAGGGTTAGGGTTCATATGGGTAGGAATCCCGATCCTAGTGTTTCCTCGACCACAGGAAACGTAAGCCTCCGTGCAAGTGGCCTTCCCGTGGGAACCCTAATCCTAGGGTTCGGGCCTTACCCATAGACACCCTAAGGCAAGGATCCCCATCTGTAGGACCTCTATGCCTAAAGTGAGCTGGCCTAACCATTGGAACCCTTACTTCAACTGGCCTATGCCTAGAACCCTAACCCTAACGCCAAGTGGCCTACCCGTAAGCATCCTAATGCTAGGGCGGGAATCCCTTCCCACAGCAAGCCTATTTCAGCGTGGCTAACCCATAGGAACCATAACCCAACTCCCCTTGGTCTAGCAATGGGAACCCTACCCCTTAGTCCAAAGGGCCTAGCTCGGGAAACCCTGACGCTGACGCCAAGTGGGCTAAGGAGCCCTAACGCCTATCCCTAACTCCAACTGACCTACTCAGAGGAACTTTAACCCAATTGGCGGGGAGCCCTACCTTTTGCAAGCCTAACTCTCCCCAAAATTAGCAAATTTCTCCTGCAATCATCCTCCAAATGTAATTCCGATGCACTGCTGGCCATTTGGGAGAGATCCCTTCTTGAAAAATGCTCTCCAGGAGACATTAGTTCCAGGTAACAGCAAGGCACGAATGTCTCCAGGGATCGTTCTCTAAATGCTATCACGATGCACCGCTGGTGATTTGGCAGAGATCCGTTCATGACAAGTCCTAGGCTTGAGACATTCACTCCAGATCACAGCTAGCTACTCATTGCTCCTCAAATCATCTTTCAAAATGCATTCGGATGAAAGCCTGGCATTACCGTTAACGAAAAATGCTGTTCATTTGACATTCCTTCCAGGTTACTGCTAGGGACGAAATTCTCGGGAATCTTCCTCAAGAAGTCAGAGGGATGCACTGCCGGCTACCTGGCAGAGAGCCCTTTCAGAAAATTGCTACAAATGAAAAATGCATTCCAGATCACAGCTAGGTGCAAATTTCTCCCGCAATCATCCTCCAAATGTCATTCATTCGGAGGCTCTGCTGGTCATTTGGCAGAGATCCGTTCGTGAAAATAGCTCAAGATGAAACATTCCAGATCAAAGCTTGGCACCAATGTCTCCAGGAATCGTCCCCCGAATGTCATTCGGAAGCCCTGCAGGTCATTTGGCAGCGATCCGTTGGTGAAAATATCATGTAGAAAAGTATTCCATGTCCCTGCTAGGGATGACTTTGCCCAAGGCAACTCGGACGCCTTGCTGCGCATTTGGGAGAGATCCATTCATGACAATTGCTAAACGTGAGCCATGAACTCCAGATCCCTACTTGGCACATATTTCTGCTGGAATCGTCCTCCAAATGGCTTTCGGGTGCACCACGGGCCATTTGGCAGAGATCCGTTTGTGAAAATAGCTAAACATGAGACAATCATTCTGGATCTCAGCTAGGACTAATTTCTCCTGGCATCGTCCTCCAAATGCCGTTCGGATGCAGTGCTGGGAAGTTGGCAGCGAACCCTTCTTGAACGTTGCGAAACATGAGCTCTTCAGTCCAGATCACTGCTTGGCAGGAATGTCTCATGGAATCGTCCTCCAAATGTCGTTACGATGCACTGCTTACCATTTCCAGAGATCCAGCCAGGACAATTCCTAAAAACGAACTATTCACTCCAGGTCACAGCTAGACACGAATATGCCCTGGCATCGTCCTCCAAGAGCCAGTCGGATACGCTGCTGGGCATTGGGCAGCTATCCATTCCTGAAAAATATTATTCACCTAGAAAAGCATTCCATGTCCCTGCTAGGGACGACTTTGTCCTAGAATCGACCTCCAAGTGCAAATCGGAGGCATTGCTGGTATTTGGCAGAGAGCCTTCCTGAAAATTGCTAAACATGAGACATTCACTTCACATCACTGCTAGCCACCAATTTCTCCTGGAAGCATTCTCCAAATGCCTTTCGGATGCACTGCTTGCCATTTGGCAGAGCAGGAAAGAATTTTGCTTGCTTAATCTAGTTCGAGGACCGACCACTCCTAAATAATCAGGATAGTAGCCCAATGGCGCGAATATGAAGAGTCCCTGACAATTTGTCACAAGCACGGGTCACTAAGGATTTTCTCTTTCTTTGTAAGTTCCACGGAACCGATCTTTCCCTAATGCTCAGGACCTCTTTTAAACTGTTTGAAAATGAAAAGGCTCCGAGAAACGAGTCACCCGCAGGGATCACGAACGAGTTTTGTTTTGTTTGTAACGTTCATGATGCCCTCTCTTCCAAATGACCAAGAGAAACCTAGTGGCTTTTAGATGACGAGTCCGGGACAAAGTTTGTCTCAAGTGCTGTTCATTAATGACTTTCTCTCTAGTTCTCATTTTCCCTAACCGCTCTACTGCAAATGACAGTAAGGACAGACTCCTAAATGCTTTAAAAAAGGAGGCTTTCAGAAGTATTTGCCAAACCCCTAGTGGTCAAGAATGAGTTTAACCTTTCTTTAGGACAGGATCCTAAAAGCTGTAATGTGAAGATTCCGCGACAAATTTATCCCCCGCTAAGGTGAGCGAAGCGTTTTGCTTTGTTATTCATCTGCACGGAGCGAGCCTTCCAAATGAGGCCAGACTCCAAACTGTCTTCAGTTGAAGATTCCATAAGAAATGGCTCACAAGCACCGATCAGTAATGAGTTTCGCTTTCTTTTCAATGTCACCATGCGCTCCCTTCCAGATGATCTGGATAGACTCATAATGGCTTGAAGACTTGGATTCCGTGAGAAATTTCACAAAGCACTGATCACTACTGACTTTCTCTTGGTTTATCACTTTCACTGACCGATAAAGCCCATCTCTTCAGGACCCTCTCGTAACGCCTTTTAAATGAAGAGTCACAGATAACTTTTCCTCCAGCAATGATAAGTAATCAGGTTCTCTTTCTTTGCAGCTTTCTATGCCGAAGAATCAGGAGAGTAGTATGATGGCTTTAAGATGAAGGCTGCATGAAACATTTGAGGATGAGAAAAGAGTTTTGCCTTCTTTGTAATTCTCACCAGCCGATCTCTTCTTAACGATGAGGACAGACTCTCAAGGGCTGTAAGATGACGATTAAATGAGAAATTTGTCATAAGCATTCATTAATACTTCCTTTCCCTTTGTTTCTAATTTTCTCCAACCAATCGAGCCCACAAGCTCAGGACAGGATCCGGACAGCTTGAAAATGAAGATTCCATGAGAATTTTGTGCCCAGCCTTGATTAGGGCTGAGTTTTCCTTTCTTTGTACTTTTTACGAGCCCACGTCTTCTAATGGCACAAGACAGTTGGAGTTAAGCTGTGGGTAGGACGCCACGTCCTCAGGGTTATGGCTAGGCCACTTACAAGTGTGGTTCCTGTGTGCAGGCCACATGCAGTTAGAGTTAGGGAAGGGCAGAGCTCCCAGCCCTAGGTTAGCGTTCTCAGCGCTAGGGTTAGGGTTCATACGGGTAGGAATCCCGATCCTAGTGTTTCCTCGACCACAGGAAACGTAAGCCTCCGTGCAAGTGGCCTTCCCGTGGGAACCCTAATCCTAGGGTTCGGGCCTTACCCATAGACACCCTAAGGCAAGGATCCCCATCTGTAGGACCTCTATGCCTAAAGTGAGCTGGCCTAACCATTGGAACCCTTACTTCAACTGGCCTATGCCTAGAACCCTAACCCTAACGCCAAGTGGCCTACCCGTAAGCATCCTAATGCTAGGGCGGGAATCCCTTCCCACAGCAAGCCTATTTCAGCGTGGCTAACCCATAGGAACCATAACCCAACTCCCCTTGGTCTAGCAATGGGAACCCTACCCCTTAGTCCAAAGGGCCTAGCTCGGGAAACCCTGACGCTGACGCCAAGTGGGCTAAGGAGCCCTAACGCCTATCCCTAACTCCAACTGACCTACTCAGAGGAACTTTAACCCAATTGGCGGGGAGCCCTACCTTTTGCAAGCCTAACTCTCCCCAAAATTAGCAAATTTCTCCTGCAATCATCCTCCAAATGTAATTCCGATGCACTGCTGGCCATTTGGGAGAGATCCCTTCTTGAAAAATGCTCTCCAGGAGACATTAGTTCCAGGTAACAGCAAGGCACGAATGTCTCCAGGGATCGTTCTCTAAATGCTATCACGATGCACCGCTGGTGATTTGGCAGAGATCCGTTCATGACAAGTCCTAGGCTTGAGACATTCACTCCAGATCACAGCTAGCTACTCATTGCTCCTCAAATCATCTTTCAAAATGCATTCGGATGAAAGCCTGGCATTACCGTTAACGAAAAATGCTGTTCATTTGACATTCCTTCCAGGTTACTGCTAGGGACGAAATTCTCGGGAATCTTCCTCAAGAAGTCAGAGGGATGCACTGCCGGCTACCTGGCAGAGAGCCCTTTCAGAAAATTGCTACAAATGAAAAATGCATTCCAGATCACAGCTAGGTGCAAATTTCTCCCGCAATCATCCTCCAAATGTCATTCATTCGGAGGCTCTGCTGGTCATTTGGCAGAGATCCGTTCGTGAAAATAGCTCAAGATGAAACATTCCAGATCAAAGCTTGGCACCAATGTCTCCAGGAATCGTCCCCCGAATGTCATTCGGAAGCCCTGCAGGTCATTTGGCAGCGATCCGTTGGTGAAAATATCATGTAGAAAAGCATTCCGTGTCCCTACTAGGGATGACTTTGCCCAAGGCAACTCGGACGCCTTGCTGCGCATTTGGGAGAGATCCATTCATGACAATTGCTAAACGTGAGCCATGAACTCCAGATCCCTACTTGGCACATATTTCTGCTGGAATCGTCCTCCAAATGGCTTTCGGGTGCACCACGGGCCATTTGGCAGAGATCCGTTTGTGAAAATAGCTAAACATGAGACAATCATTCTGGATCTCAGCTAGGACTAATTTCTCCTGGCATCGTCCTCCAAATGCCGTTCGGATGCAGTGCTGGGAAGTTGGCAGCGAACCCTTCTTGAACGTTGCGAAACATGAGCTCTTCAGTCCAGATCACTGCTTGGCAGGAATGTCTCATGGAATCGTCCTCCAAATGTCGTTACGATGCACTGCTTACCATTTCCAGAGATCCAGCCAGGACAATTCCTAAAAACGAACTATTCAGTCCAGGTCACAGCTAGACACGAATGTGCCCTGGCATCGTCCTCCAAGAGCCAGTCAGATACGCTGCTGGGCATTGGGCAGCTATCCATTCCTGAAAAATATTATTCACCTAGAAAAGCATTCCATGTCCCTGCTAGGGACGACTTTGTCCTAGAATCGACCTCCAAGTGCAAATCAGAGGCATTGCTGGTATTTGGCAGAGACCCTTCCTGAAAATTGCTAAACATGAGACATTCACTTCACATCACTGCTAGCCACCAATTTCTCCTGGAAGCATTCTCCAAATGCCTTTCAGATGTACTGCTTGCCATTTGGCAGAGCAGGAAAGAATTTTGCTTGCTTAATCTAGTTCGAGGACCGACCACTCCTAAATAATCAGGATAGTAGCCCAATGGCGCAAATATGAAGAGTCCCTGATAATTTGTCACAAGCACGGGTCACTAAGGATTTTCTCTTTCTTTGTAAGTTCCACGGAACCGATCTTTCCCTAATGCTCAGGACCTCTTTTAAACTGTTTGAAAATGAAAAGGCTCCGAGAAACGAGTCACCCGCAGGGATCAGGAACGAGTTTTGTTTTGTTTGTAACGTTCATGATGCCCTCTCTTCCAAATGACCAAGAGAAACCTAGTGGCTTTTAGATGACGAGTCCGGGACAAAGTTTGTCTCAAGTGCTGTTCATTAATGACTTTCTCTCTAGTTCTCATTTTCCCTAACCGCTCTACTGCAAATGACAGTAAGGACAGACTCCTAAATGCTTTAAAAAAGGAGGCTTTCAGAAGTATTTGCCAAACCCCTAGTGGTCAAGAATGAGTTTAACCTTTCTTTAGGACAGGATCCTAAAAGCTGTAATGTGAAGATTCCGCGACAAATTTATCCCCCGCTAAGGTGAGCGAAGCGTTTTGCTTTGTTATTCATCTGCACGGAGCGAGCCTTCCAAATGAGGCCAGACTCCAAACTGTCTTAAGTTGAAGATTCCATAAGAAATGGCTCACAAGCACCGATCAGTAATGAGTTTCGCTTTCTTTTCAATGTCACCATGCGCTCCCTTCCAGATGATCTGGCTAGACTCATAATGGCTTGAAGACTTGGATTCCGTGAGAAATTTCACAAAGCACTGATCACTACTGACTTTCTCTTGGTTTATCACTTTCACTGACCGATAAAGCCCATCTCTTCAGGACCCTCTCGTAACGCCTTTTAAATGAAGAGTCACAGATAACTTTTCCTCCAGCAATGATAAGTAATCAGGTTCTCTTTCTTTGCAGCTTTCTATGCCGAAGAATCAGGAGAGTAGTATGATGGCTTTAAGATGAAGGCTGCATGAAACATTTGAGGATGAGAAAAGAGTTTTGCCTTCTTTGTAATTCTCACCAGCCGATCTCTTCTTAACGATGAGGGCAGACTCTCAAGGGCTGTAAGATGACGATTAAATGAGAAATTTGACATAAGCATTCATTAATACTTCCTTTCCCTTTGTTTCTAATTTTCTCCAACCAATCGAGCCCACAAGCTCAGGACAGGATCCGGACAGCTTGAAAATGAAGATTCCATGAGAATTTTGTGCCCAGCCTTGATTAGGGCTGAGTTTTCCTTTCTTTGTACTTTTTACGAGCCCACGTCTTCTAATGGCACAAGACAGTTGGAGTTAAGCTGTGGGTAGGACGCCACGTCCTCAGGGTTATGGCTAGGCCACTTACAAGTGTGGTTCCTGTGTGCAGGCCACATGCAGTTAGAGTTAGGGAAGGGCAGAGCTCCCAGCCCTAGGTTAGCGTTCTCAGCGCTAGGGTTAGGGTTCATACGGGTAGGAATCCCGATCCTAGTGTTTCCTCGACCACAGGAAACGTAAGCCTCTGTGCAAGTGGCCTTCCCGTGGGAACCCTAATCCTAGGGTTCGGGCCTTACCCATAGACACCCTAAGGCAAGGATCCCCATCTGTAGGACCTCTATGCCTAAAGTGAGCTGGCCTAACCATTGGAACCCTTACTTCAACTGGCCTATGCCTAGAACCCTAACCCTAACGCCAAGTGGCCTACCCGTAAGCATCCTAATGCTAGGGCGGGAATCCCTTCCCACAGCAAGCCTATTTCAGCGTGGCTAACCCATAGGAACCATAACCCAACTCCCCTTGGTCTAGCAATGGGAACCCTACCCCTTAGTCCAAAGGGCCTAGCTCGGGAAACCCTGACGCTGACGCCAAGTGGGCTAAGGAGCCCTAACGCCTATCCCTAACTCCAACTGACCTACTCAGAGGAACTTTAACCCAATTGGCGGGGAGCCCTACCTTTTGCAAGCCTAACTCTCCCCAAAATTAGCAAATTTCTCCTGCAATCATCCTCCAAATGTAATTCCGATGCACTGCTGGCCATTTGGGAGAGATCCCTTCTTGAAAAATGCTCTCCAGGAGACATTAGTTCCAGGTAACAGCAAGGCACGAATGTCTCCAGGGATCGTTCTCTAAATGCTATCACGATGCACCGCTGGTGATTTGGCAGAGATCCGTTCATGACAAGTCCTAGGCTTGAGACATTCACTCCAGATCACAGCTAGCTACTCATTGCTCCTCAAATCATCTTTCAAAATGCATTCGGATGAAAGCCTGGCATTACCGTTAACGAAAAATGCTGTTCATTTGACATTCCTTCCAGGTTACTGCTAGGGACGAAATTCTCGGGAATCTTCCTCAAGAAGTCAGAGGGATGCACTGCCGGCTACCTGGCAGAGAGCCCTTTCAGAAAATTGCTACAAATGAAAAATGCATTCCAGATCACAGCTAGGTGCAAATTTCTCCCGCAATCATCCTCCAAATGTCATTCATTCGGAGGCTCTGCTGGTCATTTGGCAGAGATCCGTTTGTGAAAATAGCTCAAGATGAAACATTCCAGATCAAAGCTTGGCACCAATGTCTCCAGGAATCGTCCCCCGAATGTCATTCGGAAGCCCTGCAGGTCATTTGGCAGCGATCCGTTGGTGAAAATATCATGTAGAAAAGCATTCCATGTCCCTGCTAGGGATGACTTTGCCCAAGGCAACTCGGACGCCTTGCTGCGCATTTGGGAGAGATCCATTCATGACAATTGCTAAACGTGAGCCATGAACTCCAGATCCCTACTTGGCACATATTTCTGCTGGAATCGTCCTCCAAATGGCTTTCGGGTGCACCACGGGCCATTTGGCAGAGATCCGTTCGTGAAAATAGCTAAACATGAGACAATCATTCTGGATCTCAGCTAGGACTAATTTCTCCTGGCATCGTCCTCCAAATGCCGTTCGGATGCAGTGCTGGGAAGTTGGCAGCGAACCCTTCTTGAACGTTGCGAAACATGAGCTCTTCAGTCCAGATCACTGCTTGGCAGGAATGTCTCATGGAATCGTCCTCCAAATGTCGTTACGATGCACTGCTTACCATTTCCAGAGATCCAGCCAGGACAATTCCTAAAAACGAACTATTCAGTCCAGGTCACAGCTAGACACGAATGTGCCCTGGCATCGTCCTCCAAGAGCCAGTCGGATACGCTGCTGGGCATTGGGCAGCTATCCATTCCTGAAAAATATTATTCACCTAGAAAAGCATTCCATGTCCCTGCTAGGGACGACTTTGTCCTAGAATCGACCTCCAAGTGCAAATCGGAGGCATTGCTGGTATTTGGCAGAGACCCTTCCTGAAAATTGCTAAACATGAGACATTCACTTCACATCACTGCTAGCCACCAATTTCTCCTGGAAGCATTCTCCAAATGCCTTTCAGATGCACTGCTTGCCATTTGGCAGAGCAGGAAAGAATTTTGCTTGCTTAATCTAGTTCGAGGACCGACCACTCCTAAATAATCAGGAGAGTAGCCCAATGGCGCGAATATGAAGAGTCCCTGACAATTTGTCACAAGCACGGGTCACTAAGGATTTTCTCTTTCTTTGTAAGTTCCACGGAACCGATCTTTCCCTAATGCTCAGGACCTCTTTTAAACTGTTTTAAAATGAAAAGGCTCCGAGAAACGAGTCACCCGCAGGGATCACGAACGAGTTTTGTTTTGTTTGTAACGTTCATGATGCCCTCTCTTCCAAATGACCAAGAGAAACCTAGTGGCTTTTAGATGACGAGTCCGGGACAAAGTTTGTCTCAAGTGCTGTTCATTAATGACTTTCTCTCTAGTTCTCATTTTCCCTAACCGCTCTACTGCAAATGACAGTAAGGACAGACTCCTAAATGCTTTAAAAAAGGAGGCTTTCAGAAGTATTTGCCAAACCCCTAGTGGTCAAGAATGAGTTTAACCTTTCTTTAGGACAGGATCCTAAAAGCTGTAATGTGAAGATTCCGCGACAAATTTATCCCCCGCTAAGGTGAGCGAAGCGTTTTGCTTTGTTATTCATCTGCACGGAGCGAGCCTTCCAAATGAGGCCAGACTCCAAACTGTCTTCAGTTGAAGATTCCATAAGAAATGGCTCACAAGCACCGATCAGTAATGAGTTTCGCTTTCTTTTCAATGTCACCATGCGCTCCCTTCCAGATGATCTGGATAGACTCATAATGGCTTGAAGACTTGGATTCCGTGAGAAATTTCACAAAGCACTGATCACTACTGACTTTCTCTTGGTTTATCACTTTCACTGACCGATAAAGCCCATCTCTTCAGGACCCTCTCGTAACGCCTTTTAAATGAAGAGTCACAGATAACTTTTCCTCCAGCAATGATAAGTAATCAGGTTCTCTTTCTTTGCAGCTTTCTATGCCGAAGAATCAGGAGAGTAGTATGATGGCTTTAAGATGAAGGCTGCATGAAACATTTGAGGATGAGAAAAGAGTTTTGCCTTCTTTGTAATTCTCACCAGCCGATCTCTTCTTAACGATGAGGACAGACTCTCAAGGGCTGTAAGATGACGATTAAATGAGAAATTTGTCATAAGCATTCATTAATACTTCCTTTCCCTTTGTTTCTAATTTTCTCCAACCAATCGAGCCCACAAGCTCAGGACAGGATCCGGACAGCTTGAAAATGAAGATTCCATGAGAATTTTGTGCCCAGCCTTGATTAGGGCTGAGTTTTCCTTTCTTTGTACTTTTTACGAGCCCACGTCTTCTAATGGCACAAGACAGTTGGAGTTAAGCTGTGGGTAGGACGCCATGTCCTCAGGGTTATGGCTAGGCCACTTACAAGTGTGGTTCCTGTGTGCAGGCCACATGCAGTTAGAGTTAGGGAAGGGCAGAGCTCCCAGCCCTAGGTTAGCGTTCTCAGCGCTAGGGTTAGGGTTCATACGGGTAGGAATCCCGATCCTAGTGTTTCCTCGACCACAGGAAACGTAAGCCTCTGTGCAAGTGGCCTTCCCGTGGGAACCCTAATCCTAGGGTTCGGGCCTTACCCATAGACACCCTAAGGCAAGGATCCCCATCTGTAGGACCTCTATGCCTAAAGTGAGCTGGCCTAACCATTGGAACCCTTACTTCAACTGGCCTATGCCTAGAACCCTAACCCTAACGCCAAGTGGCCTACCCGTAAGCATCCTAATGCTAGGGCGGGAATCCCTTCCCACAGCAAGCCTATTTCAGCGTGGCTAACCCATAGGAACCATAACCCAACTCCCCTTGGTCTAGCAATGGGAACCCTACCCCTTAGTCCAAAGGGCCTAGCTCGGGAAACCCTGACGCTGACGCCAAGTGGGCTAAGGAGCCCTAACGCCTATCCCTAACTCCAACTGACCTACTCAGAGGAACTTTAACCCAATTGGCGGGGAGCCCTACCTTTTGCAAGCCTAACTCTCCCCAAAATTAGCAAATTTCTCCTGCAATCATCCTCCAAATGTAATTCCGATGCACTGCTGGCCATTTGGGAGAGATCCCTTCTTGAAAAATGCTCTCCAGGAGACATTAGTTCCAGGTAACAGCAAGGCACGAATGTCTCCAGGGATCGTTCTCTAAATGCTATCACGATGCACCGCTGGTGATTTGGCAGAGATCCGTTCATGACAAGTCCTAGGCTTGAGACAGTCACTCCAGATCACAGCTAGCTACTCATTGCTCCTCAAATCATCTTTCAAAATGCATTCGGATGAAAGCCTGGCATTACCGTTAACGAAAAATGCTGTTCATTTGACATTCCTTCCAGGTTACTGCTAGGGACGAAATTCTCGGGAATCTTCCTCAAGAAGTCAGAGGGATGCACGGCCGGCTACCTGGCAGAGAGCCCTTTCAGAAAATTGCTACAAATGAAAAATGCATTCCAGATCACAGCTAGGTGCAAATTTCTCCCGCAATCATCCTCCAAATGTCATTCATTCGGAGGCTCTGCTGGTCATTTGGCAGAGATCCGTTCGTGAAAATAGCTCAAGATGAAACATTCCAGATCAAAGCTTGGCACCAATGTCTCCAGGAATCGTCCCCCGAATGTCATTCGGAAGCCCTGCAGGTCATTTGGCAGCGATCCGTTGGTGAAAATATCATGTAGAAAAGCATTCCATGTCCCTGCTAGGGATGACTTTGCCCAAGGCAACTCGGATGCCTTGCTGCGCATTTGGGAGAGATCCATTCATGACAATTGCTAAACGTGAGCCATGAACTCCAGATCCCTACTTGGCACATATTTCTGCTGGAATCGTCCTCCAAATGGCTTTCGGGTGCACCACGGGCCATTTGGCAGAGATCCGTTCGTGAAAATAGCTAAACATGAGACAATCATTCTGGATCTCAGCTAGGACTAATTTCTCCTGGCATCGTCCTCCAAATGCCGTTCGGATGCAGTGCTGGGAAGTTGGCAGCGAACCCTTCTTGAACGTTGCGAAACATGAGCTCTTCAGTCCAGATCACTGCTTGGCAGGAATGTCTCATGGAATCGTCCTCCAAATGTCGTTACGATGCACTGCTTACCATTTCCAGAGATCCAGCCAGGACAATTCCTAAAAACAAACTATTCAGTCCAGGTCACAGCTAGACACGAATATGCCCTGGCATCGTCCTCCAAGAGCCAGTCGGATACGCTGCTGGGCATTGGGCAGCTATCCAGTCCTGAAAAATATTATTCACCTAGAAAAGCATTCCATGTCCCTGCTAGGGACGACTTTGTCCTAGAATCGACCTCCAAGTGCAAATCGGAGGCATTGCTGGTATTTGGCAGAGAGCCTTCCTGAAAATTGCTAAACATGAGACATTCACTTCACATCACTGCTAGCCACCAATTTCTCCTGGAATCATTCTCCAAATGCCTTTCGGATGCACTGCTTGCCATTTGGCAGAGCAGGAAAGAATTTTGCTTGCTTAATCTAGTTCGAGGACCGACCACTCCTAAATAATCAGGATAGTAGCCCAATGGCGCGAATATGAAGAGTCCCTGACAATTTGTCACAAGCACGGGTCACTAAGGATTTTCTCTTTCTTTGTAAGTTCCACGGAACCGATCTTTCCCTAATGCTCAGGACCTCTTTTAAACTGTTTGAAAATGAAAAGGCTCCGAGAAACGAGTCACCCGCAGGGATCACGAACGAGTTTTGTTTTGTTTGTAACGTTCATGATGCCCTCTCTTCCAAATGACCAAGAGAAACCTAGTGGCTTTTAGATGACGAGTCCGGGACAAAGTTTGTCTCAAGTGCTGTTCATTAATGACTTTCTCTCTAGTTCTCATTTTCCCTAACCGCTCTACTGCAAATGACAGTAAGGACAGACTCCTAAATGCTTTAAAAAAGGAGGCTTTCAGAAGTTTTTGCCAAACCCCTAGTGGTCAAGAATGAGTTTAACCTTTCTTTAGGACAGGATCCTAAAAGCTGTAATGTGAAGATTCCGCGACAAATTTATCCCCCGCTAAGGTGAGCGAAGCGTTTTGCTTTGTTATTCATCTGCACGGAGCGAGCCTTCCAAATGAGGCCAGACTCCAAACTGTCTTAAGTTGAAGATTCCATAAGAAATGGCTCACAAGCACCGATCAGTAATGAGTTTCGCTTTCTTTTCAATGTCACCATGCGCTCCCTTCCAGATGATCTGGATAGACTCATAATGGCTTGAAGACTTGGATTCCGTGAGAAATTTCACAAAGCACTGATCACTACTGACTTTCTCTTGGTTTATCACTTTCACTGACCGATAAAGCCCATCTCTTCAGGACCCTCTCGTAACGCCTTTTAAATGAAGAGTCACAGATAACTTTTCCTCCAGCAATGATAAGTAATCAGGTTCTCTTTCTTTGCAGCTTTCTATGCCGAAGAATCAGGAGAGTAGTATGATGGCTTTAAGATGAAGGCTGCATGAAACATTTGAGGATGAGAAAAGAGTTTTGCCTTCTTTGTAATTCTCACCAGCCGATCTCTTCTTAACGATGAGGACAGACTCTCAAGGGCTGTAAGATGACGATTAAATGAGAAATTTGTCATAAGCATTCATTAATACTTCCTTTCCCTTTGTTTCTAATTTTCTCCAACCAATCGAGCCCACAAGCTCAGGACAGGATCCGGACAGCTTGAAAATGAAGATTCCATGAGAATTTTGTGCCCAGCCTTGATTAGGGCTGAGTTTTCCTTTCTTTGTACTTTTTACGAGCCCACGTCTTCTAATGGCACAAGACAGTTGGAGTTAAGCTGTGGGTAGGACGCCACGTCCTCAGGGTTATGGCTAGGCCACTTACAAGTGTGGTTCCTGTGTGCAGGCCACATGCAGTTAGAGTTAGGGAAGGGCAGAGCTCCCAGCCCTAGGTTAGCGTTCTCAGCGCTAGGGTTAGGGTTCATACGGGTAGGAATCCCGATCCTAGTGTTTCCTCGACCACAGGAAACGTAAGCCTCCGTGCAAGTGGCCTTCCCGTGGGAACCCTAATCCTAGGGTTCGGGCCTTACCCATAGACACCCTAAGGCAAGGATCCCCATCTGTAGGACCTCTATGCCTAAAGTGAGCTGGCCTAACCATTGGAACCCTTACTTCACCTGGCCTATGCCTAGAACCCTAACCCTAACGCCAAGTGGCCTACCCGTAAGCATCCTAATGCTAGGGCGGGAATCTCTTCCCACAGCAAGCCTATTTCAGCGTGGCTAACCCATAGGAACCATAACCCAACTCCCCTTGCTCTAGCAATGGGAACCCTACCCCTTAGTCCAAAGGGCCTAGCTCGGGAAACCCTGACGCTGACGCCAAGTGGGCTAAGGAGCCCTAACGCCTATCCCTAACTCCAACTGACCTACTCAGAGGAACTTTAACCCAATTGGCGGGGAGCCCTACCTTTTGCAAGCCTAACTCTCCCCAAAATTAGCAAATTTCTCCTGCAATCATCCTCCAAATGTAATTCCGATGCACTGCTGGCCATTTGGGAGAGATCCCTTCTTGAAAAATGCTCTCCAGGAGACATTAGTTCCAGGTAACAGCAAGGCACGAATGTCTCCAGGGATCGTTCTCTAAATGCTATCACGATGCACCGCTGGTGATTTGGCAGAGATCCGTTCATGACAAGTCCTAGGCTTGAGACATTCACTCCAGATCACAGCTAGCTACTCATTGCTCCTCAAATCATCTTTCAAAATGCATTCGGATGAAAGCCTGGCATTACCGTTAACGAAAAATGCTGTTCATTTGACATTCCTTCCAGGTTACTGCTAGGGACGAAATTCTCGGGAATCTTCCTCAAGAAGTCAGAGGGATGCACTGCCGGCTACCTGGCAGAGAGCCCTTTCAGAAAATTGCTACAAATGAAAAATGCATTCCAGATCACAGCTAGGTGCAAATTTCTCCCGCAATCATCCTCCAAATGTCATTCATTCGGAGGCTCTGCTGGTCATTTGGCAGAGATCCGTTCGTGAAAATAGCTCAAGATGAAACATTCCAGATCAAAGCTTGGCACCAATGTCTCCAGGAATCGTCCCCCGAATGTCATTCGGAAGCCCTGCAGGTCATTTGGCAGCGATCCGTTGGTGAAAATATCATGTAGAAAAGCATTCCATGTCCCTGCTAGGGATGACTTTGCCCAAGGCAACTCGGACGCCTTGCTGCGCATTTGGGAGAGATCCATTCATGACAATTGCTAAACGTGAGCCATGAACTCCAGATCCCTACTTGGCACATATTTCTGCTGGAATCGTCCTCCAAATGGCTTTCGGGTGCACCACGGGCCATTTGGCAGAGATCCGTTCGTGAAAATAGCTAAACATGAGACAATCATTCTGGATCTCAGCTAGGACTAATTTCTCCTGGCATCGTCCTCCAAATGCCGTTCGGATGCAGTGCTGGGAAGTTGGCAGCGAACCCTTCTTGAACGTTGCGAAACATGAGCTCTTCAGTCCAGATCACTGCTTGGCAGGAATGTCTCATGGAATCGTCCTCCAAATGTCGTTACGATGCACTGCTTACCATTTCCAGAGATCCAGCCAGGACAATTCCTAAAAACGAACTATTCAGTCCAGGTCACAGCTAGACACGAATGTGCCCTGGCATCGTCCTCCAAGAGCCAGTCGGATACGCTGCTGGGCATTGGGCAGCTATCCATTCCTGAAAAATATTATTCACCTAGAAAAGCATTCCATGTCCCTGCTAGGGACGACTTTGTCCTAGAATCGACCTCCAAGTGCAAATCGGAGGCATTGCTGGTATTTGGCAGAGACCCTTCCTGAAAATTGCTAAACATGAGACATTCACTTCACATCACTGCTAGCCACCAATTTCTCCTGGAAGCATTCTCCAAATGCCTTTCAGATGCACTGCTTGCCATTTGGCAGAGCAGGAAAGAATTTTGCTTGCTTAATCTAGTTCGAGGACCGACCACTCCTAAATAATCAGGAGAGTAGCCCAATGGCGCGAATATGAAGAGTCCCTGACAATTTGTCACAAGCACGGGTCACTAAGGATTTTCTCTTTCTTTGTAAGTTCCACGGAACCGATCTTTCCCTAATGCTCAGGACCTCTTTTAAACTGTTTTAAAATGAAAAGGCTCCGAGAAACGAGTCACCCGCAGGGATCACGAACGAGTTTTGTTTTGTTTGTAACGTTCATGATGCCCTCTCTTCCAAATGACCAAGAGAAACCTAGTGGCTTTTAGATGACGAGTCCGGGACAAAGTTTGTCTCAAGTGCTGTTCATTAATGACTTTCTCTCTAGTTCTCATTTTCCCTAACCGCTCTACTGCAAATGACAGTAAGGACAGACTCCTAAATGCTTTAAAAAAGGAGGCTTTCAGAAGTATTTGCCAAACCCCTAGTGGTCAAGAATGAGTTTAACCTTTCTTTAGGACAGGATCCTAAAAGCTGTAATGTGAAGATTCCGCGACAAATTTATCCCCCGCTAAGGTGAGCGAAGCGTTTTGCTTTGTTATTCATCTGCACGGAGCGAGCCTTCCAAATGAGGCCAGACTCCAAACTGTCTTCAGTTGAAGATTCCATAAGAAATGGCTCACAAGCACCGATCAGTAATGAGTTTCGCTTTCTTTTCAATGTCACCATGCGCTCCCTTCCAGATGATCTGGATAGACTCATAATGGCTTGAAGACTTGGATTCCGTGAGAAATTTCACAAAGCACTGATCACTACTGACTTTCTCTTGGTTTATCACTTTCACTGACCGATAAAGCCCATCTCTTCAGGACCCTCTCGTAACGCCTTTTAAATGAAGAGTCACAGATAACTTTTCCTCCAGCAATGATAAGTAATCAGGTTCTCTTTCTTTGCAGCTTTCTATGCCGAAGAATCAGGAGAGTAGTATGATGGCTTTAAGATGAAGGCTGCATGAAACATTTGAGGATGAGAAAAGAGTTTTGCCTTCTTTGTAATTCTCACCAGCCGATCTCTTCTTAACGATGAGGACAGACTCTCAAGGGCTGTAAGATGACGATTAAATGAGAAATTTGTCATAAGCATTCATTAATACTTCCTTTCCCTTTGTTTCTAATTTTCTCCAACCAATCGAGCCCACAAGCTCAGGACAGGATCCGGACAGCTTGAAAATGAAGATTCCATGAGAATTTTGTGCCCAGCCTTGATTAGGGCTGAGTTTTCCTTTCTTTGTACTTTTTACGAGCCCACGTCTTCTAATGGCACAAGACAGTTGGAGTTAAGCTGTGGGTAGGACGCCACGTCCTCAGGGTTATGGCTAGGCCACTTACAAGTGTGGTTCCTGTGTGCAGGCCACATGCAGTTAGAGTTAGGGAAGGGCAGAGCTCCCAGCCCTAGGTTAGCGTTCTCAGCGCTAGGGTTAGGGTTCATACGGGTAGGAATCCCGATCCTAGTGTTTCCTCGACCACAGGAAACGTAAGCCTCTGTGCAAGTGGCCTTCCCATGGGAACCCTAATCCTAGGGTTCGGGCCTTACCCATAGACACCCTAAGGCAAGGATCCCCATCTGTAGGACCTCTATGCCTAAAGTGAGCTGGCCTAACCATTGGAACCCTTACTTCAACTGGCCTATGCCTAGAACCCTAACCCTAACGCCAAGTGGCCTACCCGTAAGCATCCTAATGCTAGGGCGGGAATCCCTTCCCACAGCAAGCCTATTTCAGCGTGGCTAACCCATAGGAACCATAACCCAACTCCCCTTGGTCTAGCAATGGGAACCCTACCCCTTAGTCCAAAGGGCCTAGCTCGGGAAACCCTGACGCTGACGCCAAGTGGGCTAAGGAGCCCTAACGCCTATCCCTAACTCCAACTGACCTACTCAGAGGAACTTTAACCCAATTGGCGGGGAGCCCTACCTTTTGCAAGCCTAACTCTCCCCAAAATTAGCAAATTTCTCCTGCAATCATCCTCCAAATGTAATTCCGATGCACTGCTGGCCATTTGGGAGAGATCCCTTCTTGAAAAATGCTCTCCAGGAGACATTAGTTCCAGGTAACAGCAAGGCACGAATGTCTCCAGGGATCGTTCTCTAAATGCTATCACGATGCACCGCTGGTGATTTGGCAGAGATCCGTTCATGACAAGTCCTAGGCTTGAGACAGTCACTCCAGATCACAGCTAGCTACTCATTGCTCCTCAAATCATCTTTCAAAATGCATTCGGATGAAAGCCTGGCATTACCGTTAACGAAAAATGCTGTTCATTTGACATTCCTTCCTGGTTACTGCTAGGGACGAAATTCTCGGGAATCTTCCTCAAGAAGTCAGAGGGATGCACGGCCGGCTACCTGGCAGAGAGCCCTTTCAGAAAATTGCTACAAATGAAAAATGCATTCCAGATCACAGCTAGGTGCAAATTTCTCCCGCAATCATCCTCCAAATGTCATTCATTCGGAGGCTCTGCTGGTCATTTGGCAGAGATCCGTTCGTGAAAATAGCTCAAGATGAAACATTCCAGATCAAAGCTTGGCACCAATGTCTCCAGGAATCGTCCCCCGAATGTCATTCGGAAGCCCTGCAGGTCATTTGGCAGCGATCCGTTGGTGAAAATATCATGTAGAAAAGCATTCCATGTCCCTGCTAGGGATGACTTTGCCCAAGGCAACTCGGACGCCTTGCTGCGCATTTGGGAGAGATCCATTCATGACAATTGCTAAACGTGAGCCATGAACTCCAGATCCCTACTTGGCACATATTTCTGCTGGAATCGTCCTCCAAATGGCTTTCGGGTGCACCACGGGCCATTTGGCAGAGATCCGTTCGTGAAAATAGCTAAACATGAGACAATCATTCTGGATCTCAGCTAGGACTAATTTCTCCTGGCATCGTCCTCCAAATGCCGTTCGGATGCAGTGCTGGGAAGTTGGCAGCGAACCCTTCTTGAACGTTGCGAAACATGAGCTCTTCAGTCCAGATCACTGCTTGGCAGGAATGTCTCATGGAATCGTCCTCCAAATGTCGTTACGATGCACTGCTTACCATTTCCAGAGATCCAGCCAGGACAATTCCTAAAAACGAACTATTCACTCCAGGTCACAGCTAGACACGAATATGCCCTGGCATCGTCCTCCAAGAGCCAGTCGGATACGCTGCTGGGCATTGGGCAGCTATCCATTCCTGAAAAATATTATTCACCTAGAAAAGCATTCCATGTCCCTGCTAGGGACGACTTTGTCCTAGAATCGACCTCCAAGTGCAAATCGGAGGCATTTCTGGTATTTGGCAGAGAGCCTTCCTGAAAATTGCTAAACATGAGACATTCATTTCACATCACTGCTAGCCACCAATTTCTCCTGGAATCATTCTCCAAATGCCTTTCGGATGCACTGCTTGCCATTTGGCAGAGCAGGAAAGAATTTTGCTTGCTTAATCTAGTTCGAGGACCGACCACTCCTAAATAATCAGGATAGTAGCCCAATGGCGCGAATATGAAGAGTCCCTGACAATTTGTCACAAGCACGGGTCACTAAGGATTTTCTCTTTCTTTGTAAGTTCCACGGAACCGATCTTTCCCTAATGCTCAGGACCTCTTTTAAACTGTTTGAAAATGAAAAGGCTCCGAGAAACGAGTCACCCGCAGGGATCACTAACGAGTTTTGTTTTGTTTGTAACGTTCATGATGCCCTCTCTTCCAAATGACCAAGAGAAACCTAGCGGCTTTTAGATGACGAGTCCGGGACAAAGTTTGTCTCAAGTGCTGTTCATTAATGACTTTCTCTCTAGTTCTCATTTTCCCTAACCGCTCTACTGCAAATGACAGTAAGGACAGACTCCTAAATGCTTTAAAAAAGGAGGCTTTCAGAAGTATTTGCCAAACCCCTAGTGGTCAAGAATGAGTTTAACCTTTCTTTAGGACAGGATCCTAAAAGCTGTAATGTGAAGATTCCGCGACAAATTGATCCCCCGCTAAGGTGAGCGAAGCGTTTTGCTTTGTTATTCATCTGCACGGAGCGAGCCTTCCAAATGAGGCCAGACTCCAAACTGTCTTAAGTTGAAGATTCCATAAGAAATGGCTCACAAGCACCGATCAGTAATGAGTTTCGCTTTCTTTTCAATGTCACCATGCGCTCCCTTCCAGATGATCTGGATAGACTCATAATGGCTTGAAGACTTGGATTCCGTGAGAAATTTCACAAAGCACTGATCACTACTGACTTTCTCTTGGTTTATCACTTTCACTGACCGATAAAGCCCATCTCTTCAGGACCCTCTCGTAACGCCTTTTAAATGAAGAGTCACAGATAACTTTTCCTCCAGCAATGATAAGTAATCAGGTTCTCTTTCTTTGCAGCTTTCTATGCCGAAGAATCAGGAGAGTAATATGATGGCTTTAAGATGAAGGCTGCATGAAACATTTGAGGATGAGAAAAGAGTTTTGCCTTCTTTGTAATTCTCACCAGCCGATCTCTTCTTAACGATGAGGACAGACTCTCAAGGGCTGTAAGATGACGATTAAATGAGAAATTTGTCATAAGCATTCATTAACACTTCCTTTCCCTTTGTTTCTAATTTTCTCCAACCAATCGAGCCCACAAGCTCAGGACAGGATCCGGACAGCTTGAAAATGAAGATTCCATGAGAATTTTGTGCCCAGCCTTGATTAGGGCTGAGTTTTCCTTTCTTTGTACTTTTTACGAGCCCACGTCTTCTAATGGCACAAGACAGTTGGAGTTAAGCTGTGGGTAGGACGCCACGTCCTCAGGGTTATGGCTAGGCCACTTACAAGTGTGGTTCCTGTGTGCAGGCCACATGCAGTTAGAGTTAGGGAAGGGCAGAGCTCCCAGCCCTAGGTTAGCGTTCTCAGCGCTAGGGTTAGGGTTCATACGGGTAGGAATCCCGATCCTAGTGTTTCCTCGACCACAGGAAACGTAAGCCTCCGTGCAAGTGGCCTTCCCGTGGGAACCCTAATCCTAGGGTTCGGGCCTTACCCATAGACACCCTAAGGCAAGGATCCCCATCTGTAGGACCTCTATGCCTAAAGTGAGCTGGCCTAACCATTGGAACCCTTACTTCAACTGGCCTATGCCTAGAACCCTAACCCTAACGCCAAGTGGCCTACCCGTAGGCATCCTAATGCTAGGGCGGGAATCCCTTCCCACAGCAAGCCTATTTCAGCGTGGCTAACCCATAGGAACCATAACCCAACTCCCCTTGGTCTAGCAATGGGAACCCTACCCCTTAGTCCAAAGGGCCTAGCTCGGGAAACCCTGACGCTGACGCCAAGTGGGCTAAGGAGCCCTAACGCCTATCCCTAACTCCAACTGACCTACTCAGAGGAACTTTAACCCAATTGGCGGGGAGCCCTACCTTTTGCAAGCCTAACTCTCCCCAAAATTAGCAAATTTCTCCTGCAATCATCCTCCAAATGTAATTCCGATGCACTGCTGGCCATTTGGGAGAGATCCCTTCTTGAAAAATGCTCTCCAGGAGACATTAGTTCCAGGTAAAAGCAAGGCACGAATGTCTCCAGGGATCGTTCTCTAAATGCTATCACGATGCACCGCTGGTGATTTGGCAGAGATCCGTTCATGACAAGTCCTAGGCTTGAGACATTCACTCCAGATCACAGCTAGCTACTCATTGCTCCTCAAATCATCTTTCAAAATGCATTCGGATGAAAGCCTGGCATTACCGTTAACGAAAAATGCTGTTCATTTGACATTCCTTCCAGGTTACTGCTAGGGACGAAATTCTCGGGAATCTTCCTCAAGAAGTCAGAGGGATGCACTGCCAGCTACCTGGCAGAGAGCCCTTTCAGAAAATTGCTACAAATGAAAAATGCATTCCAGATCACAGCTAGGTGCAAATTTCTCCCGCAATCATCCTCCAAATGTCATTCATTCGGAGGCTCTGCTGGTCATTTGGCAGAGATCCGTCCGTGAAAATAGCTCAAGATGAAACATTCCAGATCAAAGCTTGGCACCAATGTCTCCAGGAATCGTCCCCCGAATGTCATTCGGAAGCCCTGCAGGTCATTTGGCAGCGATCCGTTGGTGAAAATATCATGTAGAAAAGCATTCCATGTCCCTGCTAGGGATGACTTTGCCCAAGGCAACTCGGACGCCTTGCTGCGCATTTGGGAGAGATCCATTCATGACAATTGCTAAACGTGAGCCATGAACTCCAGATCCCTACTTGGCACATATTTCTGCTGGAATCGTCCTCCAAATGGCTTTCGGGTGCACCACGGGCCATTTGGCAGAGATCCGTTCGTGAAAATAGCTAAACATGAGACAATCATTCTGGATCTCAGCTAGGACTAATTTCTCCTGGCATCGTCCTCCAAATGCCGTTCGGATGCAGTGCTGGGAAGTTGGCAGCGAACCCTTCTTGAACGTTGCTAAACATGAGCTCTTCAGTCCAGATCACTGCTTGGCAGGAATGTCTCATGGAATCGTCCTCCAAATGTCGTTACGATGCACTGCTTACCATTTCCAGAGATCCAGCCAGGACAATTCCTAAAAACGAACTATTCAGTCCAGGTCACAGCTAGACACGAATATGCCCTGGCATCGTCCTCCAAGAGCCAGTCGGATACGCTGCTGGGCATTGGGCAGCTATCCATTCCTGAAAAATATTATTCACCTAGAAAAGCATTCCATGTCCCTGCTAGGGACGACTTTGTCCTAGAATCGACCTCCAAGTGCAAATCGGAGGCATTGCTGGTATTTGGCAGAGAGCCTTCCTGAAAATTGCTAAACATGAGACATTCACTTCACATCACTGCTAGCCACCAATTTCTCCTGGAATCATTCTCCAAATGCCTTTCGGATGCACTGCTTGCCATTTGGCAGAGCAGGAAAGAATTTTGCTTGCTTAATCTAGTTCGAGGACCGACCACTCCTAAATAATCAGGATAGTAGCCCAATGGCGCGAATATGAAGAGTCCCTGACAATTTGTCACAAGCACGGGTCACTAAGGATTTTCTCTTTCTTTGTAAGTTCCACGGAACCGATCTTTCCCGAATGCTCAGGACCTCTTTTAAACTGTTTTAAAATGAAAAGGCTCCGAGAAACGAGTCACCCGCAGGGATCACTAACGAGTTTTGTTTTGTTTGTAACGTTCATGATGCCCTCTCTTCCAAATGAC
The DNA here is from genome assembly GCF_965152235.1 of Eretmochelys imbricata. Lineage (NCBI taxonomy): Eukaryota > Metazoa > Chordata > Testudines > Cheloniidae > Eretmochelys > Eretmochelys imbricata. Next base: position 184,866,666 of record NC_135574.1, read on the forward strand.
CAAGAGAAACCTAGTGGCTTTTAGATGACGAGTCCGGGACAAAGTTTGTCTCAAGTGCTGTTCATTAATGACTTTCTCTCTAGTTCTCATTTTCCCTAACCGCTCTACTGCAAATGACAGTAAGGACAGACTCCTAAATGCTTTAAAAAAGGAGGCTTTCAGAAGTATTTGCCAAACCCCTAGTGGTCAAGAATGAGTTTAACCTTTCTTTAGGACAGGATCCTAAAAGCTGTAATGTGAAGATTCCGCGACAAATTGATCCCCCGCTAAGGTGAGCGAAGCGTTTTGCTTTGTTATTCATCTGCACGGAGCGAGCCTTCCAAATGAGGCCAGACTCCAAACTGTCTTAAGTTGAAGATTCCATAAGAAATGGCTCACAAGCACCGATCAGTAATGAGTTTCGCTTTCTTTTCAATGTCACCATGCGCTCCCTTCCAGATGATCTGGATAGACTCATAATGGCTTGAAGACTTGGATTCCGTGAGAAATTTCACAAAGCACTGATCACTACTGACTTTCTCTTGGTTTATCACTTTCACTGACCGATAAAGCCCATCTCTTCAGGACCCTCTCGTAACGCCTTTTAAATGAAGAGTCACAGATAACTTTTCCTCCAGCAATGATAAGTAATCAGGTTCTCTTTCTTTGCAGCTTTCTATGCCGAAGAATCAGGAGAGTAGTATGATGGCTTTAAGATGAAGGCTGCATGAAACATTTGAGGATGAGAAAAGAGTTTTGCCTTCTTTGTAATTCTCACCAGCCGATCTCTTCTTAACGATGAGGACAGACTCTCAAGGGCTGTAAGATGACGATTAAATGAGAAATTTGTCATAAGCATTCATTAATACTTCCTTTCCCTTTGTTTCTAATTTTCTCCAACCAATCGAGCCCACAAGCTCAGGACAGGATCCGGACAGCTTGAAAATGAAGATTCCATGAGAATTTTGTGCCCAGCCTTGATTAGGGCTGAGTTTTCCTTTCTTTGTACTTTTTACGAGCCCACGTCTTCTAATGGCACAAGACAGTTGGAGTTAAGCTGTGGGTAGGACGCCACGTCCTCAGGGTTATGGCTAGGCCACTTACAAGTGTGGTTCCTGTGTGCAGGCCACATGCAGGTAGAGTTAGGGAAGGGCAGAGCTCCCAGCCCTAGGTTAGCGTTCTCAGCGCTAGGGTTAGGGTTCATACGGGTAGGAATCCCGATCCTAGTGTTTCCTCGACCACAGGAAACGTAAGCCTCCGTGCAAGTGGCCTTCCCATGGGAAACCTAATCCTAGGGTTCGGGCCTTACCCATAGACACCCTAAGGCAAGGATCCCCATCTGTAGGACCTCTATGCCTAAAGTGAGCTGGCCTAACCATTGGAACCCTTACTTCAACTGGCCTATGCCTAGAACCCTAATCCTAACGCGAAGTGGCCTACCCGTAAGCATCCTAATCCTAGGGCGGGAATCCCTTCCCACAGCAAGCCTATTTCAGCGTGGCTAACCCATAGGAACCATAACCCAACTCCCCTTGGTCTAGCAATGGGAACCCTACCCCTTAGTCCAAAGGGCCTAGCTCGGGAAACCCTGACGCTGACGCCAAGTGGGCTAAGGAGCCCTAACGCCTATCCCTAACTCCAACTGACCTACTCAGAGGAACTTTAACCCAATTGGCGGGGAGCCCTACCTTTTGCAAGCCTAACTCTCCCCAAAATTAGCAAATTTCTCCTGCAATCATCCTCCAAATGTAATTCCGATGCACTGCTGGCCATTTGGGAGAGATCCCTTCTTGAAAAATGCTCTCCAGGAGACATTAGTTCCAGGTAACAGCAAGGCACGAATGTCTCCAGGGATCGTTCTCTAAATGCTATCACGATGCACCGCTGGTGATTTGGCAGAGATCCGTTCATGACAAGTCCTAGGCTTGAGACATTCACTCCAGATCACAGCTAGCTACTCATTGCTCCTCAAATCATCTTTCAAAATGCATTCGGATGAAAGCCTGGCATTACCGTTAACGAAAAATGCTGTTCATTTGACATTCCTTCCAGGTTACTGCTAGGGACGAAATTCTCGGGAATCTTCCTCAAGAAGTCAGAGGGATGCACTGCCAGCTACCTGGCAGAGAGCCCTTTCAGAAAATTGCTACAAATGAAAAATGCATTCCAGATCACAGCTAGGTGCAAATTTCTCCCGCAATCATCCTCCAAATGTCATTCATTCGGAGGCTCTGCTGGTCATTTGGCAGAGATCCGTTTGTGAAAATAGCTCAAGATGAAACATTCCAGATCAAAGCTTGGCACCAATGTCTCCAGGAATCGTCCCCCGAATGTCATTCGGAAGCCCTGCAGGTCATTTGGCAGCGATCCGTTGGTGAAAATATCATGTAGAAAAGCATTCCATGTCCCTGCTAGGGATGACTTTGCCCAAGGCAACTCGGACGCCTTGCTGCGCATTTGGGAGAGATCCATTCATGACAATTGCTAAACGTGAGCCATGAACTCCAGCTCCCTACTTGGCACATATTTCTGCTGGAATCGTCCTCCAAATGGCTTTCGGGTGCACCACGGGCCATTTGGCAGAGATCCGTTCGTGAAAATAGCTAAACATGAGACAATCATTCTGGATCTCAGCTAGGACTAATTTCTCCTGCCATCGTCCTCCAAATGCCGTTCGGATGCAGTGCTGGGAAGTTGGCAGCGAACCCTTCTTGAACGTTGCTAAACATGAGCTCTTCAGTCCAGATCACTGCTTGGCAGGAATGTCTCATGGAATCGTCCTCCAAATGTCGTTACGATGCACTGCTTACCATTTCCAGAGATCCAGCCAGGACAATTCCTAAAAACGAACTATTCACTCCAGGTCACAGCTAGACACGAATATGCCCTGGCATCGTCCTCCAAGAGCCAGTCGGATACGCTGCTGGGCATTGGGCAGCTATCCAGTCCTGAAAAATATTATTCACCTAGAAAAGCATTCCATGTCCCTGCTAGGGACGACTTTGTCCTAGAATCGACCTCCAAGTGCAAATCGGAGGCATTGCTGGTATTTGGCAGAGAGCCTTCCTGAAAATTGCTAAACATGAGACATTCACTTCACATCACTGCTAGCCACCAATTTCTCCTGGAATCATTCTCCAAATGCCTTTCGGATGCACTGCTTGCCATTTGGCAGAGCAGGAAAGAATTTTGCTTGCTTAATCTAGTTCGAGGACCGACCACTCCTAAATAATCAGGATAGTAGCCCAATGGCGCGAATATGAAGAGTCCCTGACAATTTGTCACAAGCACGGGTCACTAAGGATTTTCTCTTTCTTTGTAAGTTCCACGGAACCGATCTTTCCCTAATGCTCAGGACCTCTTTTAAACTGTTTGAAAATGAAAAGGCTCCGAGAAACGAGTCACCCGCAGGGATCACTAACGAGTTTTGTTTTGTTTGTAACGTTCATGATGCCCTCTCTTCCAAATGACCAAGAGAAACCTAGTGGCTTTTAGATGACGAGTCCGGGACAAAGTTTGTCTCAAGTGCTGTTCATTAATGACTTTCTCTCTAGTTCTCATTTTCCCTAACCGCTCTACTGCAAATGACAGTAAGGACAGACTCCTAAATGCTTTAAAAAAGGAGGCTTTCAGAAGTATTTGCCAAACCCCTAGTGGTCAAGAATGAGTTTAACCTTTCTTTAGGACAGGATCCTAAAAGCTGTAATGTGAAGATTCCGCGACAAATTGATCCCCCGCTAAGGTGAGCGAAGCGTTTTGCTTTGTTATTCATCTGCACGGAGCGAGCCTTCCAAATGAGGCCAGACTCCAAACTGTCTTAAGTTGAAGATTCCATAACAATGGCTCACAAGCACCGATCAGTAATGAGTTTCGCTTTCTTTTCAATGTCACCATGCGCTCCCTTCCAGATGATCTGGATAGACTCATAATGGCTTGAAGACTTGGATTCCGTGAGAAATTTCACAAAGCACTGATCACTACTGACTTTCTCTTGGTTTATCACTTTCACTGACCGATAAAGCCCATCTCTTCAGGACCCTCTCGTAACGCCTTTTAAATGAAGAGTCACAGATAACTTTTCCTCCAGCAATGATAAGTAATCAGGTTCTCTTTCTTTGCAGCTTTCTATGCCGAAGAATCAGGAGAGTAGTATGATGGCTTTAAGATGAAGGCTGCATGAAACATTTGAGGATGAGAAAAGAGTTTTGCCTTCTTTGTAATTCTCACCAGCCGATCTCTTCTTAACGATGAGGACAGACTCTCAAGGGCTGTAAGATGACGATTAAATGAGAAATTTGTCATAAGCATTCATTAATACTTCCTTTCCCTTTGTTTCTAATTTTCTCCAACCAATCGAGCCCACAAGCTCAGGACAGGATCCGGACAGCTTGAAAATGAAGATTCCATGAGAATTTTGTGCCCAGCCTTGATTAGGGCTGAGTTTTCCTTTCTTTGTACTTTTTACGAGCCCACGTCTTCTAATGGCACAAGACAGTTGGAGTTAAGCTGTGGGTAGGACGCCACGTCCTCAGGGTTATGGCTAGGCCACTTACAAGTGTGGTTCCTGTGTGCAGGCCACATGCAGGTAGAGTTAGGGAAGGGCAGAGCTCCCAGCCCTAGGTTAGCGTTCTCAGCGCTAGGGTTAGGGTTCATACGGGTAGGAATCCCGATCCTAGTGTTTCCTCGACCACAGGAAACGTAAGCCTCCGTGCAAGTGGCCTTCCCGTGGGAACCCTAATCCTAGGGTTCGGGCCTTACCCATAGACACCCTAAGGCAAGGATCCCCATCTGTAGGACCTCTATGCCTAAAGTGAGCTGGCCTAACCATTGGAACCCTTACTTCAACTGGCCTATGCCTAGAACCCTAACCCTAACGCCAAGTGGCCTACCCGTAAGCATCCTAATGCTAGGGCGGGAATCCCTTCCCACAGCAAGCCTATTTCAGCGTGGCTAACCCATAGGAACCATAACCCAACTCCCCTTGGTCTAGCAATGGGAACCCTACCCCTTAGTCCAAAGGGCCTAGCTCGGGAAACCCTGACGCTGACGCCAAGTGGGCTAAGGAGCCCTAACGCCTATCCCTAACTCCAACTGACCTACTCAGAGGAACTTTAACCCAATTGGCGGGGAGCCCTACCTTTTGCAAGCCTAACTCTCCCCAAAATTAGCAAATTTCTCCTGCAATCATCCTCCAAATGTAATTCCGATGCACTGCTGGCCATTTGGGAGAGATCCCTTCTTGAAAAATGCTCTCCAGGAGACATTAGTTCCAGGTAACAGCAAGGCACGAATGTCTCCAGGGATCGTTCTCTAAATGCTATCACGATGCACCGCTGGTGATTTGGCAGAGATCCGTTCATGACAAGTCCTAGGCTTGAGACATTCACTCCAGATCACAGCTAGCTACTCATTGCTCCTCAAATCATCTTTCAAAATGCATTCGGATGAAAGCCTGGCATTACCGTTAACGAAAAATGCTGTTCATTTGACATTCCTTCCAGGTTACTGCTAGGGACGAAATTCTCGGGAATCTTCCTCAAGAAGTCAGAGGGATGCACTGCCGGCTACCTGGCAGAGAGCCCTTTCAGAAAATTGCTACAAATGAAAAATGCATTCCAGATCACAGCTAGGTGCAAATTTCTCCCGCAATCATCCTCCAAATGTCATTCATTCGGAGGCTCTGCTGGTCATTTGGCAGAGATCCGTTCGTGAAAATAGCTCAAGATGAAACATTCCAGATCAAAGCTTGGCACCAATGTCTCCAGGAATCGTCCCCCGAATGTCATTCGGAAGCCCTGCAGGTCATTTGGCAGCGATCCGTTGGTGAAAATATCATGTAGAAAAGCATTCCATGTCCCTGCTAGGGATGACTTTGCCCAAGGCAACTCGGACGCCTTGCTGCGCATTTGGGAGAGATCCATTCATGACAATTGCTAAACGTGAGCCATGAACTCCAGATCCCTACTTGGCACATATTTCTGCTGGAATCGTCCTCCAAATGGCTTTCGGGTGCACCACGGGCCATTTGGCAGAGATCCGTTCGTGAAAATAGCTAAACATGAGACAATCATTCTGGATCTCAGCTAGGACTAATTTCTCCTGGCATCGTCCTCCAAATGCCATTCGGATGCAGTGCTGGGAAGTTGGCAGCGAACCCTTCTTGAACGTTGCTAAACATGAGCTCTTCAGTCCAGATCACTGCTTGGCAGGAATGTCTCATGGAATCGTCCTCCAAATGTCGTTACGATGCACTGCTTACCATTTCCAGAGATCCAGCCAGGACAATTCCTAAAAACGAACTATTCAGTCCAGGTCACAGCTAGACACAAATATGCCCTGGCATCGTCCTCCAAGAGCCAGTCGGATACGCTGCTGGGCATTGGGCAGCTATCCATTCCTGAAAAATATTATTCACCTAGAAAAGCATTCCATGTCCCTGCTAGGGACGACTTTGTCCTAGAATCGACCTCCAAGTGCAAATCGGAGGCATTGCTGGTATTTGGCAGAGAGCCTTCCTGAAAATTGCTAAACATGAGACATTCACTTCACATCACTGCTAGCCACCAATTTCTCCTGGAATCATTCTCCAAATGCCTTTCGGATGCACTGCTTGCCATTTGGCAGAGCAGGAAAGAATTTTGCTTGCTTAATCTAGTTCGAGGACCGACCACTCCTAAATAATCAGGATAGTAGCCCAATGGCGCGAATATGAAGAGTCCCTGACAATTTGTCACAAGCACGGGTCACTAAGGATTTTCTCTTTCTTTGTAAGTTCCACGGAACCGATCTTTCCCGAATGCTCAGGACCTCTTTTAAACTGTTTGAAAATGAAAAGGCTCCGAGAAACGAGTCACCCGCAGGGATCACTAACGAGTTTTGTTTTGTTTGTAACGTTCATGATGCCCTCTCTTCCAAATGACCAAGAGAAACCTAGTGGCTTTTAGATGACGAGTCCGGGACAAAGTTTGTCTCAAGTGCTGTTCATTAATGACTTTCTCTCTAGTTCTCATTTTCCCTAACCGCTCTACTGCAAATGACAGTAAGGACAGACTCCTAAATGCTTTAAAAAAGGAGGCTTTCAGAAGTATTTGCCAAACCCCTAGTGGTCAAGAATGAGTTTAACCTTTCTTTAGGACAGGATCCTAAAAGCTGTAATGTGAAGATTCCGCGACAAATTTATCCCCCGCGAAGGTGAGCGAAGCGTTTTGCTTTGTTATTCATCTGCACGGAGCGAGCCTTCCAAATGAGGCCAGACTCCAAACTGTCTAAAGTTGAAGATTCCATAAGAAATGGCTCACAAGCACCGATCAGTAATGAGTTTCGCTTTCTTTTCAATGTCACCATGCGCTCCCTTCCAGATGATCTGGATAGACTCATAATGGCTTGAAGACTTGGATTCCGTGAGAAATTTCACAAAGCACTGATCACTACTGACTTTCTCTTGGTTTATCACTTTCACTGACCGATAAAGCCCATCTCTTCAGGACCCTCTCGTAACGCCTTTTAAATGAAGAGTCCCAGATAACTTTTCCTCCAGCAATGATAAGTAATCAGGTTCTCTTTCTTTGCAGCTTTCTATGCCGAAGAATCAGGAGAGTAGTATGATGGCTTTAAGATGAAGGCTGCATGAAACATTTGAGGATGAGAAAAGAGTTTTGCCTTCTTTGTAATTCTCACCAGCCGATCTCTTCTTAACGATGAGGACAGACTCTCAAGGGCTGTAAGATGACGATTAAATGAGAAATTTGTCATAAGCATTCATTAATACTTCCTTTCCCTTTGTTTCTAATTTTCTCCAACCAATCGAGCCCACAAGCTCAGGACAGGATCCGGACAGCTTGAAAATGAAGATTCCCTGAGAATTTTGTGCCCAGCCTTGATTAGGGCTGAGTTTTCCTTTCTTTGTACTTTTTACGAGCCCACGTCTTCTAATGGCACAAGACAGTTGGAGTTAAGCTGTGGGTAGGACGCCACGTCCTCAGGGTTATGGCTAGGCCACTTACAAGTGTGGTTCCTGTGTGCAGGCCACATGCAGTTAGAGTTAGGGAAGGGCAGAGCTCCCAGCCCTAGGTTAGCGTTCTCAGCACTAGGGTTAGGGTTCATACGGGTAGGAATCCCGATCCTAGTGTTTCCTCGACCACAGGAAACGTAAGCCTCCGTGCAAGTGGCCTTCCCGTGGGAACCCTAATCCTAGGGTTCGGGCCTTACCCATAGACACCCTAAGGCAAGGATCCCCATCTGTAGGACCTCTATGCCTAAAGTGAGCTGGCCTAAGCATTGGAACCCTTACTTCAACTGGCCTATGCCTAGAACCCTAACCCTAACGCCAAGTGGCCTACCCGTAAGCATCCTAATGCTAGGGCGGGAATCCCTTCCCACAGCAAGCCTATTTCAGCGTGGCTAACCCATAGGAACCATAACCCAACTCCCCTTGGTCTAGCAATGGGAACCCTACCCCTTAGTCCAAAGGGCCTAGCTCGGGAAACCCTGACGCTGACGCCAAGTGGGCTAAGGAGCCCTAACGCCTATCCCTAACTCCAACTGACCTACTCAGAGGAACTTTAACCCAATTGGCGGGGAGCCCTACCTTTTGCAAGCCTAACCCTCCCCAAAATTAGCAAATTTCTCCTGCAATCATCCTCCAAATGTAATTCCTATGCACTGCTGGCCATTTGGGAGAGATCCCTTCTTGAAAAATGCTCTCCAGGAGACATTAGTTCCAGGTAACAGCAAGGCACGAATGTCTCCAGGGATCGTTCTCTAAATGCTATCACGATGCACCGCTGGTGATTTGGCAGAGATCCGTTCATGACAAGTCCTAGGCTTGAGACATTCACTCCAGATCACAGCTAGCTACTCATTGCTCCTCAAATCATCTTTCAAAATGCATTCGGATGAAAGCCTGGCATTACCGTTAACGAAAAATGCTGTTCATTTGACATTCCTTCCAGGTTACTGCTAGGGACGAAATTCTCGGGAATCTTCCTCAAGAAGTCAGAGGGATGCACTGCCGGCTACCTGGCAGAGAGCCCTTTCAGAAAATTGCTACAAATGAAAAATGCATTCCAGATCACAGCTAGGTGCAAATTTCTCCCGCAATCATCCTCCAAATGTCATTCATTCGGAGGCTCTGCTGGTCATTTGGCAGAGATCCGTTCGTGAAAATAGCTCAAGATGAAACATTCCAGATCAAAGCTTGGCACCAATGTCTCCAGGAATCGTCCCCCGAATGTCATTCGGAAGCCCTGCAGGTCATTTGGCAGCGATCCGTTGGTGAAAATATCATGTAGAAAAGCATTCCATGTCCCTGCTAGGGATGACTTTGCCCAAGGCAACTCGGACGCCTTGCTGCGCATTTGGGAGAGATCCATTCATGACAATTGCTAAACGTGAGCCATGAACTCCAGATCCCTACTTGGCACATATTTCTGCTGGAATCGTCCTCCAAATGGCTTTCGGGTGCACCACGGGCCATTTGGCAGAGATCCGTTCGTGAAAATAGCTAAACATGAGACAATCATTCTGGATCTCAGCTAGGACTAATTTCTCCTGGCATCGTCCTCCAAATGCCGTTCGGATGCAGTGCTGGGAAGTTGGCAGCGAACCCTTCTTGAACGTTGCTAAACATGAGCTCTTCAGTCCAGATCACTGCTTGGCAGGAATGTCTCATGGAATCGTCCTCCAAATGTCGTTACGATGCACTGCTTACCATTTCCAGAGATCCAGCCAGGACAATTCCTAAAAACGAACTATTCACTCCAGGTCACAGCTAGACACGAATATGCCCTGGCATCGTCCTCCAAGAGCCAGTCGGATACGCTGCTGGGCATTGGGCAGCTATCCATTCCTGAAAAATATTATTCACCTAGAAAAGCATTCCATGTCCCTGCTAGGGACGACTTTGTCCTAGAATCGACCTCCAAGTGTAAATCGGAGGCATTGCTGGTATTTGGCAGAGAGCCTTCCTGAAAATTGCTAAACATGAGACATTCACTTCACATCACTGCTAGCCACCAATTTCTCCTGGAATCATTCTCCAAATGCCTTTCGGATGCACTGCTTGCCATTTGGCAGAGCAGGAAAGAATTTTGCTTGCTTAATCTAGTTCGAGGACCGACCACTCCTAAATAATCAGGATAGTAGCCCAATGGCGCGAATATGAAGAGTCCCTGACAATTTGTCACAAGCACGGGTCACTAAGGATTTTCTCTTTCTTTGTAAGTTCCACGGAACCGATCTTTCCCTAATGCTCAGGACCTCTTTTAAACTGTTTGAAAATGAAAAGGCTCCGAGAAACGAGTCACCCGCAGGGATCACTAACGAGTTTTGTTTTGTTTGTAACGTTCATGATGCCCTCTCTTCCAAATGACCAAGAGAAACCTAGTGGCTTTTAGATGACGAGTCCGGGACAAAGTTTGTCTCAAGTGCTGTTCATTAATGACTTTCTCTCTAGTTCTCATTTTCCCTAACCGCTCTACTGCAAATGACAGTAAGGACAGACTCCTAAATGCTTTAAAAAAGGAGGCTTTCAGAAGTATTTGCCAAACCCCTAGTGGTCAAGAATGAGTTTAACCTTTCTTTAGGACAGGATCCTAAAAGCTGTAATGTGAAGATTCCGCGACAAATTGATCCCCCGCTAAGGTGAGCGAAGCGTTTTGCTTTGTTATTCATCTGCACGGAGCGAGCCTTCCAAATGAGGCCAGACTCCAAACTGTCTTAAGTTGAAGATTCCATAAGAAATGGCTCACAAGCACCGATCAGTAATGAGTTTCGCTTTCTTTTCAATGTCACCATGCGCTCCCTTCCAGATGATCTGGATAGACTCATAATGGCTTGAAGACTTGGATTCCGTGAGAAATTTCACAAAGCACTGATCACTACTGACTTTCTCTTGGTTTATCACTTTCACTGACCGATAAAGCCCATCTCTTCAGGACCCTCTCGTAACGCCTTTTAAATGAAGAGTCACAGATAACTTTTCCTCCAGCAATGATAAGTAATCAGGTTCTCTTTCTTTGCAGCTTTCTATGCCGAAGAATCAGGAGAGTAGTATGATGGCTTTAAGATGAAGGCTGCATGAAACATTTGAGGATGAGAAAAGAGTTTTGCCTTCTTTGTAATTCTCACCAGCCGATCTCTTCTTAACGATGAGGACAGACTCTCAAGGGCTGTAAGATGACGATTAAATGAGAAATTTGTCATAAGCATTCATTAATACTTCCTTTCCCTTTGTTTCTAATTTTCTCCAACCAATCGAGCCCACAAGCTCAGGACAGGATCCGGACAGCTTGAAAATGAAGATTCCCTGAGAATTTTGTGCCCAGCCTTGATTAGGGCTGAGTTTTCCTTTCTTTGTACTTTTTACGAGCCCACGTCTTCTAATGGCACAAGACAGTTGGAGTTAAGCTGTGGGTAGGACGCCACGTCCTCAGGGTTATGGCTAGGCCACTTACAAGTGTGGTTCCTGTGTGCAGGCCACATGCAGTTAGAGTTAGGGAAGGGCAGAGCTCCCAGCCCTAGGTTAGCGTTCTCAGCGCTAGGGTTAGGGTTCATACGGGTAGGAATCCCGATCCTAGTGTTTCCTCGACCACAGGAAACGTAAGCCTCCGTGCAAGTGGCCTTCCCGTGGGAACCCTAATCCTAGGGTTCGGGCCTTACCCATAGACACCCTAAGGCAAGGATCCCCATCTGTAGGACCTCTATGCCTAAAGTGAGCTGGCCTAACCATTGGAACCCTTACTTCAACTGGCCTATGCCTAGAACCCTAACCCTAACGCCAAGTGGCCTACCCGTAAGCATCCTAATGCTAGGGCGGGAATCCCTTCCCACAGCAAGCCTATTTCAGCGTGGCTAACCCATAGGAACCATAACCCAACTCCCCTTGGTCTAGCAATGGGAACCCTACCCCTTAGTCCAAAGGGCCTAGCTCGGGAAACCCTGACGCTGACGCCAAGTGGGCTAAGGAGCCCTAACGCCTATCCCTAACTCCAACTGACCTACTCAGAGGAACTTTAACCCAATTGGCGGGGAGCCCTACCTTTTGCAAGCCTAACCCTCCCCAAAATTAGCAAATTTCTCCTGCAATCATCCTCCAAATGTAATTCCTATGCACTGCTGGCCATTTGGGAGAGATCCCTTCTTGAAAAATGCTCTCCAGGAGACATTAGTTCCAGGTAACAGCAAGGCACGAATGTCTCCAGGGATCGTTCTCTAAATGCTATCACGATGCACCGCTGGTGATTTGGCAGAGATCCGTTCATGACAAGTCCTAGGCTTGAGACATTCACTCCAGATCACAGCTAGCTACTCATTGCTCCTCAAATCATCTTTCAAAATGCATTCGGATGAAAGCCTGGCATTACCGTTAACGAAAAATGCTGTTCATTTGACATTCCTTCCAGGTTACTGCTAGGGACGAAATTCTCGGGAATCTTCCTCAAGAAGTCAGAGGGATGCACTGCCGGCTACCTGGCAGAGAGCCCTTTCAGAAAATTGCTACAAATGAAAAATGCATTCCAGATCACAGCTAGGTGCAAATTTCTCCCGCAATCATCCTCCAAATGTCATTCATTCGGAGGCTCTGCTGGTCATTTGGCAGAGATCCGTTCGTGAAAATAGCTCAAGATGAAACATTCCAGATCAAAGCTTGGCACCAATGTCTCCAGGAATCGTCCCCCGAATGTCATTCGGAAGCCCTGCAGGTCATTTGGCAGCGATCCGTTGGTGAAAATATCATGTAGAAAAGCATTCCATGTCCCTGCTAGGGATGACTTTGCCCAAGGCAACTCGGACGCCTTGCTGCGCATTTGGGAGAGATCCATTCATGACAATTGCTAAACGTGAGCCATGAACTCCAGATCCCTACTTGGCACATATTTCTGCTGGAATCGTCCTCCAAATGGCTTTCGGGTGCACCACGGGCCATTTGGCAGAGATCCGTTCGTGAAAATAGCTAAACATGAGACAATCATTCTGGATCTCAGCTAGGACTAATTTCTCCTGGCATCGTCCTCCAAATGCCGTTCGGATGCAGTGCTGGGAAGTTGGCAGCGAACCCTTCTTGAACGTTGCTAAACATGAGCTCTTCAGTCCAGATCACTGCTTGGCAGGAATGTCTCATGGAACCGTCCTCCAAATGTCATTACGATGCACTGCTTACCATTTCCAGAGATCCAGCCAGGACAATTCCTAAAAACGAACTATTCAGTCCAGGTCACAGCTAGACACGAATATGCCCTGGCATCGTCCTCCAAGAGCCAGTCGGATACGCTGCTGGGCATTGGGCAGCTATCCAGTCCTGAAAAATATTATTCACCTAGAAAAGCATTCCATGTCCCTGCTAGGGACGACTTTGTCCTAGAATCGACCTCCAAGTGCAAATCGGAGGCATTGCTGGTATTTGGCAGAGAGCCTTCCTGAAAATTGCTAAACATGAGACATTCACTTCACATCACTGCTAGCCACCAATTTCTCCTGGAAGCATTCTCCAAATGCCTTTCGGATGCACTGCTTGCCATTTGGCAGAGCAGGAAAGAATTTTGCTTGCTTAATCTAGTTCGAGGACCGACCACTCCTAAATAATCAGGATAGTAGCCCAATGGCGCGAATATGAAGAGTCCCTGACAATTTGTCACAAGCACGGGTCACTAAGGATTTTCTCTTTCTTTGTAAGTTCCACGGAACCGATCTTTCCCTAATGCTCAGGACCTCTTTTAAACTGTTTGAAAATGAAAAGGCTCCGAGAAACGAGTCACCCGCAGGGATCACTAACGAGTTTTGTTTTGTTTGTAACGTTCATGATGCCCTCTCTTCCAAATGACCAAGAGAAACCTAGTGGCTTTTAGATGACGAGTCCGGGACAAAGTTTGTCTCAAGTGCTGTTCATTAATGACTTTCTCTCTAGTTCTCATTTTCCCTAACCGCTCTACTGCAAATGACAGTAAGGACAGACTCCTAAATGCTTTAAAAAAGGAGGCTTTCAGAAGTATTTGCCAAACCCCTAGTGGTCAAGAATGAGTTTAACCTTTCTTTAGGACAGGATCCTAAAAGCTGTAATGTGAAGATTCCGCGACAAATTTATCCCCCGCTAAGGTGAGCGAAGCGTTTTGCTTTGTTATTCATCTGCACGGAGCGAGCCTTCCAAATGAGGCCAGACTCCAAACTGTCTTCAGTTGAAGATTCCATAAGAAATGGCTCACAAGCACCGATCAGTAATGAGTTTCGCTTTCTTTTCAATGTCACCATGCGCTCCCTTCCAGATGATCTGGATAGACTCATAATGGCTTGAAGACTTGGATTCCGTGAGAAATTTCACAAAGCACTGATCACTACTGACTTTCTCTTGGTTTATCACTTTCACTGACCGATAAAGCCCATCTCTTCAGGACCCTCTCGTAACGCCTTTTAAATGAAGAGTCACAGATAACTTTTCCTCCAGCAATGATAAGTAATCAGGTTCTCTTTCTTTGCAGCTTTCTATGCCGAAGAATCAGGAGAGTAGTATGATGGCTTTAAGATGAAGCCTGCATGAAACACTTGAGGATGAGAAAAGAGTTTTGCCTTCTTTGTAATTCTCACCAGCCGATCTCTTCTTAACGATGAGGACAGACTCTCAAGGGCTGTAAGATGACGATTAAATGAGAAATTTGTCATAAGCATTCATTAATACTTCCTTTCCCTTTGTTTCTAATTTTCTCCAACCAATCGAGCCCACAAGCTCAGGACAGGATCCGGACAGCTTGAAAATGAAGATTCCATGAGAATTTTGTGCCCAGCCTTGATTAGGGCTGAGTTTTCCTTTCTTTGTACTTTTTACGAGCCCACGTCTTCTAATGGCACAAGACAGTTGGAGTTAAGCTGTGGGTAGGACGCCACGTCCTCAGGGTTATGGCTAGGCCACTTACAAGTGTGGTTCCTGTGTGCAGGCCACATGCAGTTAGAGTTAGGGAAGGGCAGAGCTCCCAGCCCTAGGTTAGCGTTCTCAGCGCTAGGGTTAGGGTTCATACGGGTAGGAATCCCGATCCTAGTGTTTCCTCGACCACAGGAAACGTAAGCCTCCGTGCAAGTGGCCTTCCCGTGGGAACCCTAATCCTAGGGTTCGGGCCTTACCCATAGACACCCTAAGGCAAGGATCCCCATCTGTAGGACCTCTATGCCTAAAGTGAGCTGGCCTAACCATTGGAACCCTTACTTCAACTGGCCTATGCCTAGAACCCTAACCCTAACGCCAAGTGGCCTACCCGTAAGCATCCTAATGCTAGGGCGGGAATCCCTTCCCACAGCAAGCCTATTTCAGCGTGGCTAACCCATAGGAACCATAACCCAACTCCCCTTGGTCTAGCAATGGGAACCCTACCCCTTAGTCCAAAGGGCCTAGCTTGGGAAACCCTGACGCTGACGCCAAGTGGGCTAAGGAGCCCTAACGCCTATCCCTAACTCCAACTGACCTACTCAGAAGAACTTTAACCCAATTGGCGGGGAGCCCTACCTTTTGCAAGCCTAACTCTCCCCAAAATTAGCAAATTTCTCCTGCAATCATCCTCCAAATGTAATTCCGATGCACTGCTGGCCATTTGGGAGAGATCCCTTCTTGAAAAATGCTCTCCAGGAGACATTAGTTCCAGGTAACAGCAAGGCACGAATGTCTCCAGGGATCGTTCTCTAAATGCTATCACGATGCACCGCTGGTGATTTGGCAGAGATCCGTTCATGACAAGTCCTAGGCTTGAGACATTCACTCCAGATCACAGCTAGCTACTCATTGCTCCTCAAATCATCTTTCAAAATGCATTCGGATGAAAGCCTGGCATTACCGTTAACGAAAAATGCTGTTCATTTGACATTCCTTCCAGGTTACTGCTAGGGACGGAATTCTCGGGAATCTTCCTCAAGAAGTCAGAGGGATGCACTGCCAGCTACCTGGCAGAGAGCCCTTTCAGAAAATTGCTACAAATGAAAAATGCATTCCAGATCACAGCTAGGTGCAAATTCCTCCCGCAATCATCCTCCAAATGTCATTCATTCGGAGGCTCTGCTGGTCATTTGGCAGAGATCCGTTCGTGAAAATAGCTCAAGATGAAACATTCCAGATCAAAGCTTGGCACCAATGTCTCCAGGAATCGTCCCCCGAATGTCATTCGGAAGCCCTGCAGGTCATTTGGCAGCGATCCGTTGGTGAAAATATCATGTAGAAAAGCATTCCATGTCCCTGCTAGGGATGACTTTGCCCAAGGCAACTCGGACGCCTTGCTGCGCATTTGGGAGAGATCCATTCATGACAATTGCTAAACGTGAGCCATGAACTCCAGCTCCCTACTTGGCACATATTTCTGCTGGAATCGTCCTCCAAATGGCTTTCGGGTGCACCACGGGCCATTTGGCAGAGATCCGTTCGTGAAAATAGCTAAACATGAGACAATCATTCTGGATCTCAGCTAGGACTAATTTCTCCTGGCATCGTCCTCCAAATGCCGTTCGGATGCAGTGCTGGGAAGTTGGCAGCGAACCCTTCTTGAACGTTGCTAAACATGAGCTCTTCAGTCCAGATCACTGCTTGGCAGGAATGTCTCATGGAATCGTCCTCCAAATGTCGTTACGATGCACTGCTTACCATTTCCAGAGATCCAGCCAGGACAATTCCTAAAAACGAACTATTCACTCCAGGTCACAGCTAGACACGAATATGCCCTGGCATCGTCCTCCAAGAGCCAGTCGGATACGCTGCTGGGCATTGGGCAGCTATCCAGTCCTGAAAAATATTATTCACCTAGAAAAGCATTCCATGTCCCTGCTAGGGACGACTTTGTCCTAGAATCGACCTCCAAGTGCAAATCGGAGGCATTGCTGGTATTTGGCAGAGAGCCTTCCTGAAAATTGCTAAACATGAGACATTCACTTCACATCACTGCTAGCCACCAATTTCTCCTGGAATCATTCTCCAAATGCCTTTCGGATGCACTGCTTGCCATTTGGCAGAGCAGGAAAGAATTTTGCTTGCTTAATCTAGTTCGAGGACCGACCACTCCTAAATAATCAGGATAGTAGCCCAATGGCGCGAATATGAAGAGTCCCTGACAATTTGTCACAAGCACGGGTCACTAAGGATTTTCTCTTTCTTTGTAAGTTCCACGGAACCGATCTTTCCCTAATGCTCAGGACCTCTTTTAAACTGTTTGAAAATGAAAAGGCTCCGAGAAACGAGTCACCCGCAGGGATCACTAACGAGTTTTGTTTTGTTTGTAACGTTCATGATGCCCTCTCTTCCAAATGACCAAGAGAAACCTAGTGGCTTTTAGATGACGAGTCCGGGACAAAGTTTGTCTCAAGTGCTGTTCATTAATGACTTTCTCTCTAGTTCTCATTTTCCCTAACCGCTCTACTGCAAATGACAGTAAGGACAGACTCCTAAATGCGTTAAAAAAGGAGGTTTTCAGAAGTATTTGCCAAACCCCTAGTGGTCAAGAATGAGTTTAACCTTTCTTTAGGACAGGATCCTAAAAGCTGTAATGTGAAGATTCCGCGACAAATTTATCCCCCGCTAAGGTGAGCGAAGCGTTTTGCTTTGTTATTCATCTGCACGGAGCGAGCCTTCCAAATGAGGCCAGACTCCAAACTGTCTGAAGTTGAAGATTCCATAAGAAATGGCTCACAAGCACCGATCAGTAATGAGTTTCGCTTTCTTTTCAATGTCACCATGCGCTCCCTTCCAGATGATCTGGATAGACTCATAATGGCTTGAAGACTTGGATTCCGTGAGAAATTTCACAAAGCACTGATCACTACTGACTTTCTCTCGGTTTATTAGTGTCACTGACCGATAAAGCCCATCTCTTCAGGACCCTCCCGTAACGCCTTTTAAATGAAGAGTCACAGATAACTTTTCCTCCAGCAATGATAAGTAATCAGGTTCTCTTTCTTTGCAGCTTTCTATGCCGAAGAATCAGGAGAGTAGTATGATGGCTTTAAGATGAAGCTTGCATGAAACATTTGAGGATGAGAAAAGAGTTTTGCCTTCTTTGTAATTCTCACCAGCCGATCTCTTCTTAACGATGAGGACAGACTCTCAAGGGCTGTAAGATGACGATTAAATGAGAAATTTGTCATAAGCATTCATTAATACTTCCTTTCCCTTTGTTTCTAATTTTCTCCAACCAATCGAGCCCACAAGCTCAGGACAGGATCCGGACAGCTTGAAAATGAAGATTCCATGAGAATTTTGTGCCCAGCCTTGATTAGGGCTGAGTTTTCCTTTCTTTGTACTTTTTACGAGCCCACGTCTTCTAATGGCACAAGACAGTTGGAGTTAAGCTGTGGGTAGGACGCCACGTCCTCAGGGTTATGGCTAGGCCACTTACAAGTGTGGTTCCTGTGTGCAGGCCACATGCAGGTAGAGTTAGGGAAGGGCAGAGCTCCCAGCCCTAGGTTAGCGTTCTCAGCGCTAGGGTTAGGGTTCATACGGGTAGGAATCCCGATCCTAGTGTTTCCTCGACCACAGGAAACGTAAGCCTCCGTGCAAGTGGCCTTCCCGTGGGAACCCTAATCCTAGGGTTCGGGCCTTACCCATAGACACCCTAAGGCAAGGATCCCCATCTGTAGGACCTCTATGCCTAAAGTGAGCTGGCCTAACCATTGGAACCCTTACTTCAACTGGCCTATGCCTAGAACCCTAACCCTAACGCCAAGTGGCCTACCCGTAAGCATCCTAATGCTAGGGCGGGAATCCCTTCCCACAGCAAGCCTATTTCAGCGTGGCTAACCCATAGGAACCATAACCCAACTCCCCTTGGTCTAGCAATGGGAACCCTACCCCTTAGTCCAAAGGGCCTAGCTCGGGAAACCCTGACGCTGACGCCAAGTGGGCTAAGGAGCCCTAACGCCTATCCCTAACTCCAACTGACCTACTCAGAGGAACTTTAACCCAATTGGCGGGGAGCCCTACCTTTTGCAAGCCTAACTCTCCCCAAAATTAGCAAATTTCTCCTGCAATCATCCTCCAAAT
Source organism: Eretmochelys imbricata (assembly GCF_965152235.1). Taxonomy (NCBI): domain Eukaryota; kingdom Metazoa; phylum Chordata; order Testudines; family Cheloniidae; genus Eretmochelys; species Eretmochelys imbricata. Next base: position 184,885,642 of record NC_135574.1, read on the forward strand.
GTAATTCCGATGCACTGCTGGCCATTTGGGAGAGATCCCTTCTTGAAAAATGCTCTCCAGGAGACATTAGTTCCAGGTAACAGCAAGGCACGAATGTCTCCAGGGATCGTTCTCTAAATGCTATCACGATGCACCGCTGGTGATTTGGCAGAGATCCGTTCATGACAAGTCCTAGGCTTGAGACATTCACTCCAGATCACAGCTAGCTACTCATTGCTCCTCAAATCATCTTTCAAAATGCATTCGGATGAAAGCCTGGCATTACCGTTAACGAAAAATGCTGTTCATTTGACATTCCTTCCAGGTTACTGCTAGGGACGAAATTCTCGGGAATGTTCCTCAAGAAGTCAGAGGGATGCACTGCCAGCTACCTGGCAGAGAGCCCTTTCAGAAAATTGCTACAAATGAAAAATGCATTCCAGATCACAGCTAGGTGCAAATTTCTCCCGCAATCATCCTCCAAATGTCATTCATTCGGAGGCTCTGCTGGTCATTTGGCAGAGATCCGTTCGTGAAAATAGCTCAAGATGAAACATTCCAGATCAAAGCTTGGCACCAATGTCTCCAGGAATCGTCCCCCGAATGTCATTCGGAAGCCCTGCAGGTCATTTGGCAGCGATCCGTTGGTGAAAATATCATGTAGAAAAGCATTCCATGTCCCTGCTATGGATGACTTTGCCCAAGGCAACTCGGACGCCTTGCTGCGCATTTGGGAGAGATCCATTCATGACAATTGCTAAACGTGAGCCATGAACTCCAGATCCCTACTTGGCACATATTTCTGCTGGAATCGTCCTCCAAATGGCTTTCGGGTGCACCACGGGCCATTTGGCAGAGATCCGTTCGTGAAAATAGCTAAACATGAGACAATCATTCTGGATCTCAGCTAGGACTAATTTCTCCTGGCATCGTCCTCCAAATGCCGTTCGGATGCAGTGCTGGGAAGTTGGCAGCAAACCCTTCTTGAACGTTGCTAAACATGAGCTCTTCAGTCCAGATCACTGCTTGGCAGGAATGTCTCATGGAATCGTCCTCCAAATGTCGTTACGATGCACTGCTTACCATTTCCAGAGATCCAGCCAGGACAATTCCTAAAAACGAACTATTCACTCCAGGTCACAGCTAGACACGAATATGCCCTGGCATCGTCCTCCAAGAGCCAGTCGGATACGCTGCTGGGCATTGGGCAGCTATCCAGTCCTGAAAAATATTATTCACCTAGAAAAGCATTCCATGTCCCTGCTAGGGACGACTTTGTCCTAGAATCGACCTCCAAGTGCAAATCGGAGGCATTGCTGGTATTTGGCAGAGAGCCTTCCTGAAAATTGCTAAACATGAGACATTCACTTCACATCACTGCTAGCCACCAATTTCTCCTGGAATCATTCTCCAAATGCCTTTCGGATGCACTGCTTGCCATTTGGCAGAGCAGGAAAGAATTTTGCTTGCTTAATCTAGTTCGAGGACCGACCACTCCTAAATAATCAGGATAGTAGCCCAATGGCGCGAATATGAAGAGTCCCTGACAATTTGTCACAAGCACGGGTCACTAAGGATTTTCTCTTTCTTTGTAAGTTCCACGGAACCGATCTTTCCCTCATGATCAGGACCTCTTTTAAACTGTTTTAAAATGAAAAGGCTCCGAGAAACGAGTCACCCGCAGGGATCACTAACGAGTTTTGTTTTGTTTGTAACGTTCATGATGCCCTCTCTTCCAAATGACCAAGAGAAACCTAGTGGCTTTTAGATGACGAGTCCGGGACAAAGTTTGTCTCAAGTGCTGTTCATTAATGACTTTCTCTCTAGTTCTCATTTTCCCTAACCGCTCTACTGCAAATGACAGTAAGGACAGACTCCTAAATGCTTTAAAAAAGGAGGCTTTCAGAAGTATTTGCCAAACCCCTAGTGGTCAAGAATGAGTTTAACCTTTCTTTAGGACAGGATCCTAAAAGCTGTAATGTGAAGATTCCGCGACAAATTGATCCCCCGCTAAGGTGAGCGAAGCGTTTTGCTTTGTTATTCATCTGCACGGAGCGAGCCTTCCAAATGAGGCCAGACTCCAAACTGTCTTTAGTTGAAGATTCCATAACAATGGCTCACAAGCACCGATCAGTAATGAGTTTCGCTTTCTTTTCAATGTCACCATGCGCTCCCTTCCAGATGATCTGGATAGACTCATAATGGCTTGAAGACTTGGATTCCGTGAGAAATTTCACAAAGCACTGATCACTACTGACTTTCTCTTGGTTTATCACTTTCACTGACCGATAAAGCCCATCTCTTCAGGACCCTCTCGTAACGCCTTTTAAATGAAGAGTCACAGATAACTTTTCCTCCAGCAATGATAAGTAATCAGGTTCTCTTTCTTTGCAGCTTTCTATGCCGAAGAATCAGGAGAGTAGTATGATGGCTTTAAGATGAAGCCTGCATGAAACATTTGAGGATGAGAAAAGAGTTTTGCCTTCTTTGTAATTCTCACCAGCCGATCTCTTCTTAACGATGAGGACAGACTCTCAAGGGCTGTAAGATGACGATTAAATGAGAAATTTGTCATAAGCATTCATTAACACTTCCTTTCCCTTTGTTTCTAATTTTCTCCAACCAATCGAGCCCACAAGCTCAGGACAGGATCCGGACAGCTTGAAAATGAAGATTCCATGAGAATTTTGTGCCCAGCCTTGATTAGGGCTGAGTTTTCCTTTCTTTGTACTTTTTACGAGCCCACGTCTTCTAATGGCACAAGACAGTTGGAGTTAAGCTGTGGGTAGGACGCCACGTCCTCAGGGTTATGGCTAGGCCACTTACAAGTGTGGTTCCTGTGTGCAGGCCACATGCAGTTAGAGTTAGGGAAGGGCAGAGCTCCCAGCCCTAGGTTAGCGTTCTCAGCGCTAGGGTTAGGGTTCATACGGGTAGGAATCCCGATCCTAGTGTTTCCTCGACCACAGGAAACGTAAGCCTCCGTGCAAGTGGCCTTCCCGTGGGAACCCTAATCCTAGGGTTCGGGCCTTACCCATAGACACCCTAAGGCAAGGATCCCCATCTGTAGGACCTCTATGCCTAAAGTGAGCTGGCCTAACCATTGGAACCCTTACTTCAACTGGCCTATGCCTAGAACCCTAACCCTAACGCCAAGTGGCCTACCCGTAGGCATCCTAATGCTAGGGCGGGAATCCCTTCCCACAGCAAGCCTATTTCAGCGTGGCTAACCCATAGGAACCATAACCCAACTCCCCTTGGTCTAGCAATGGGAACCCTACCCCTTAGTCCAAAGGGCCTAGCTCGGGAAACCCTGACGCTGACGCCAAGTGGGCTAAGGAGCCCTAACGCCTATCCCTAACTCCAACTGACCTACTCAGAGGAACTTTAACCCAATTGGCAGGGAGCCCTACCTTTTGCAAGCCTAACTCTCCCCAAAATTAGCAAATTTCTCCTGCAATCATCCTCCAAATGTAATTCCGATGCACTGCTGGCCATTTGGGAGAGATCCCTTCTTGAAAAATGCTCTCCAGGAGACATTAGTTCCAGGTAAAAGCAAGGCACGAATGTCTCCAGGGATCGTTCTCTAAATGCTATCACGATGCACCGCTGGTGATTTGGCAGAGATCCGTTCATGACAAGTCCTAGGCTTGAGACATTCACTCCAGATCACAGCTAGCTACTCATTGCTCCTCAAATCATCTTTCAAAATGCATTCGGATGAAAGCCTGGCATTACCGTTAACGAAAAATGCTGTTCATTTGACATTCCTTCCAGGTTACTGCTAGGGACGAAATTCTCGGGAATCTTCCTCAAGAAGTCAGAGGGATGCACTGCCAGCTACCTGGCAGAGAGCCCTTTCAGAAAATTGCTACAAATGAAAAATGCATTCCAGATCACAGCTAGGTGCAAATTTCTCCCGCAATCATCCTCCAAATGTCATTCATTCGGAGGCTCTGCTGGTCATTTGGCAGAGATCCGTTTGTGAAAATAGCTCAAGATGAAACATTCCAGATCAAAGCTTGGCACCAATGTCTCCAGGAATCGTCCCCCGAATGTCATTCGGAAGCCCTGCAGGTCATTTGGCAGCGATCCGTTGGTGAAAATATCATGTAGAAAAGCATTCCATGTCCCTGCTAGGGATGACTTTGCCCAAGGCAACTCGGACGCCTTGCTGCGCATTTGGGAGAGATCCATTCATGACAATTGCTAAACGTGAGCCATGAACTCCAGATCCCTACTTGGCACATATTTCTGCTGGAATCGTCCTCCAAATGGCTTTCGGGTGCACCACGGGCCATTTGGCAGAGATCCGTTCGTGAAAATAGCTAAACATGAGACAATCATTCTGGATCTCAGCTAGGACTAATTTCTCCTGGCATCGTCCTCCAAATGCCGTTCGGATGCAGTGCTGGGAAGTTGGCAGCGAACCCTTCTTGAACGTTGCTAAACATGAGCTCTTCAGTCCAGATCACTGCTTGGCAGGAATGTCTCATGGAATCGTCCTCCAAATGTCGTTACGATGCACTGCTTACCATTTCCAGAGATCCAGCCAGGACAATTCCTAAAAACGAACTATTCACTCCAGGTCACAGCTAGACACGAATATGCCCTGGCATCGTCCTCCAAGAGCCAGTCGGATACGCTGCTGGGCATTGGGCAGCTATCCAGTCCTGAAAAATATTATTCACCTAGAAAAGCATTCCATGTCCCTGCTAGGGACGACTTTGTCCTAGAATCGACCTCCAAGTGCAAATCGGAGGCATTGCTGGTATTTGGCAGAGAGCCTTCCTGAAAATTGCTAAACATGAGACATTCACTTCACATCACTGCTAGCCACCAATTTCTCCTGGAATCATTCTCCAAATGCCTTTCGGATGCACTGCTTGCCATTTGGCAGAGCAGGAAAGAATTTTGCTTGCTTAATCTAGTTCGAGGACCGACCACTCCTAAATAATCAGGATAGTAGCCCAATGGCGCGAATATGAAGAGTCCCTGACAATTTGTCACAAGCACGGGTCACTAAGGATTTTCTCTTTCTTTGTAAGTTCCACGGAACCGATCTTTCCCGAATGCTCAGGACCTCTTTTAAACTGTTTTAAAATGAAAAGGCTCCGAGAAACGAGTCACCCGCAGGGATCACTAACGAGTTTTGTTTTGTTTGTAACGTTCATGATGCCCTCTCTTCCAAATGACCAAGAGAAACCTAGTGGCTTTTAGATGACGAGTCCGGGACAAAGTTTGTCTCAAGTGCTGTTCATTAATGACTTTCTCTCTAGTTCTCATTTTCCCTAACCGCTCTACTGCAAATGACAGTAAGGACAGACTCCTAAATGCTTTAAAAAAGGAGGCTTTCAGAAGTATTTGCCAAACCCCTAGTGGTCAAGAATGAGTTTAACCTTTCTTTAGGACAGGATCCTAAAAGCTGTAATGTGAAGATTCCGCGACAAATTGATCCCCCGCTAAGGTGAGCGAAGCGTTTTGCTTTGTTATTCATCTGCACGGAGCGAGCCTTCCAAATGAGGCCAGACTCCAAACTGTCTTTAGTTGAAGATTCCATAACAATGGCTCACAAGCACCGATCAGTAATGAGTTTCGCTTTCTTTTCAATGTCACCATGCGCTCCCTTCCAGATGATCTGGATAGACTCATAATGGCTTGAAGACTTGGATTCCGTGAGAAATTTCACAAAGCACTGATCACTACTGACTTTCTCTTGGTTTATCACTTTCACTGACCGATAAAGCCCATCTCTTCAGGACCCTCTCGTAACGCCTTTTAAATGAAGAGTCACAGATAACTTTTCCTCCAGCAATGATAAGTAATCAGGTTCTCTTTCTTTGCAGCTTTCTATGCCGAAGAATCAGGAGAGTAGTATGATGGCTTTAAGATGAAGCCTGCATGAAACATTTGAGGATGAGAAAAGAGTTTTGCCTTCTTTGTAATTCTCACCAGCCGATCTCTTCTTAACGATGAGGACAGACTCTCAAGGGCTGTAAGATGACGATTAAATGAGAAATTTGTCATAAGCATTCATTAACACTTCCTTTCCCTTTGTTTCTAATTTTCTCCAACCAATCGAGCCCACAAGCTCAGGACAGGATCCGGACAGCTTGAAAATGAAGATTCCATGAGAATTTTGTGCCCAGCCTTGATTAGGGCTGAGTTTTCCTTTCTTTGTACTTTTTACGAGCCCACGTCTTCTAATGGCACAAGACAGTTGGAGTTAAGCTGTGGGTAGGACGCCACGTCCTCAGGGTTATGGCTAGGCCACTTACAAGTGTGGTTCCTGTGTGCAGGCCACATGCAGTTAGAGTTAGGGAAGGGCAGAGCTCCCAGCCCTAGGTTAGCGTTCTCAGCGCTAGGGTTAGGGTTCATACGGGTAGGAATCCCGATCCTAGTGTTTCCTCGACCACAGGAAACGTAAGCCTCCGTGCAAGTGGCCTTCCCGTGGGAACCCTAATCCTAGGGTTCGGGCCTTACCCATAGACACCCTAAGGCAAGGATCCCCATCTGTAGGACCTCTATGCCTAAAGTGAGCTGGCCTAACCATTGGAACCCTTACTTCAACTGGCCTATGCCTAGAACCCTAACCCTAACGCCAAGTGGCCTACCCGTAGGCATCCTAATGCTAGGGCGGGAATCCCTTCCCACAGCAAGCCTATTTCAGCGTGGCTAACCCATAGGAACCATAACCCAACTCCCCTTGGTCTAGCAATGGGAACCCTACCCCTTAGTCCAAAGGGCCTAGCTCGGGAAACCCTGACGCTGACGCCAAGTGGGCTAAGGAGCCCTAACGCCTATCCCTAACTCCAACTGACCTACTCAGAGGAACTTTAACCCAATTGGCAGGGAGCCCTACCTTTTGCAAGCCTAACTCTCCCCAAAATTAGCAAATTTCTCCTGCAATCATCCTCCAAATGTAATTCCGATGCACTGCTGGCCATTTGGGAGAGATCCCTTCTTGAAAAATGCTCTCCAGGAGACATTAGTTCCAGGTAAAAGCAAGGCACGAATGTCTCCAGGGATCGTTCTCTAAATGCTATCACGATGCACCGCTGGTGATTTGGCAGAGATCCGTTCATGACAAGTCCTAGGCTTGAGACATTCACTCCAGATCACAGCTAGCTACTCATTGCTCCTCAAATCATCTTTCAAAATGCATTCGGATGAAAGCCTGGCATTACCGTTAACGAAAAATGCTGTTCATTTGACATTCCTTCCAGGTTACTGCTAGGGACGAAATTCTCGGGAATCTTCCTCAAGAAGTCAGAGGGATGCACTGCCAGCTACCTGGCAGAGAGCCCTTTCAGAAAATTGCTACAAATGAAAAATGCATTCCAGATCACAGCTAGGTGCAAATTTCTCCCGCAATCATCCTCCAAATGTCATTCATTCGGAGGCTCTGCTGGTCATTTGGCAGAGATCCGTCCGTGAAAATAGCTCAAGATGAAACATTCCAGATCAAAGCTTGGCACCAATGTCTCCAGGAATCGTCCCCCGAATGTCATTCGGAAGCCCTGCAGGTCATTTGGCAGCGATCCGTTGGTGAAAATATCATGTAGAAAAGCATTCCATGTCCCTGCTAGGGATGACTTTGCCCAAGGCAACTCGGACGCCTTGCTGCGCATTTGGGAGAGATCCATTCATGACAATTGCTAAACGTGAGCCATGAACTCCAGATCCCTACTTGGCACATATTTCTGCTGGAATCGTCCTCCAAATGGCTTTCGGGTGCACCACGGGCCATTTGGCAGAGATCCGTTCGTGAAAATAGCTAAACATGAGACAATCATTCTGGATCTCAGCTAGGACTAATTTCTCCTGGCATCGTCCTCCAAATGCCGTTCGGATGCAGTGCTGGGAAGTTGGCAGCGAACCCTTCTTGAACGTTGCTAAACATGAGCTCTTCAGTCCAGATCACTGCTTGGCAGGAATGTCTCATGGAATCGTCCTCCAAATGTCGTTACGATGCACTGCTTACCATTTCCAGAGATCCAGCCAGGACAATTCCTAAAAACGAACTATTCACTCCAGGTCACAGCTAGACACGAATATGCCCTGGCATCGTCCTCCAAGAGCCAGTCGGATACGCTGCTGGGCATTGGGCAGCTATCCATTCCTGAAAAATATTATTCACCTAGAAAAGCATTCCATGTCCCTGCTAGGGACGACTTTGTCCTAGAATCGACCTCCAAGTGCAAATCGGAGGCATTGCTGGTATTTGGCAGAGAGCCTTCCTGAAAATTGCTAAACATGAGACATTCACTTCACATCACTGCTAGCCACCAATTTCTCCTGGAATCATTCTCCAAATGCCTTTCGGATGCACTGCTTGCCATTTGGCAGAGCAGGAAAGAATTTTGCTTGCTTAATCTAGTTCGAGGACCGACCACTCCTAAATAATCAGGATAGTAGCCCAATGGCGCGAATATGAAGAGTCCCTGACAATTTGTCACAAGCACGGGTCACTAAGGATTTTCTCTTTCTTTGTAAGTTCCACGGAACCGATCTTTCCCGAATGCTCAGGACCTCTTTTAAACTGTTTTAAAATGAAAAGGCTCCGAGAAACGAGTCACCCGCAGGGATCACTAACGAGTTTTGTTTTGTTTGTAACGTTCATGATGCCCTCTCTTCCAAATGACCAAGAGAAACCTAGTGGCTTTTAGATGACGAGTCCGGGACAAAGTTTGTCTCAAGTGCTGTTCATTAATGACTTTCTCTCTAGTTCTCATTTTCCCTAACCGCTCTACTGCAAATGACAGTAAGGACAGACTCCTAAATGCTTTAAAAAAGGAGGCTTTCAGAAGTATTTGCCAAACCCCTAGTGGTCAAGAATGAGTTTAACCTTTCTTTAGGACAGGATCCTAAAAGCTGTAATGTGAAGATTCCGCGACAAATTGATCCCCCGCTAAGGTGAGCGAAGCGTTTTGCTTTGTTATTCATCTGCACGGAGCGAGCCTTCCAAATGAGGCCAGACTCCAAACTGTCTTTAGTTGAAGATTCCATAACAATGGCTCACAAGCACCGATCAGTAATGAGTTTCGCTTTCTTTTCAATGTCACCATGCGCTCCCTTCCAGATGATCTGGATAGACTCATAATGGCTTGAAGACTTGGATTCCGTGAGAAATTTCACAAAGCACTGATCACTACTGACTTTCTCTTGGTTTATCACTTTCACTGACCGATAAAGCCCATCTCTTCAGGACCCTCTCGTAACGCCTTTTAAATGAAGAGTCACAGATAACTTTTCCTCCAGCAATGATAAGTAATCAGGTTCTCTTTCTTTGCAGCTTTCTATGCCGAAGAATCAGGAGAGTAGTATGATGGCTTTAAGATGAAGCCTGCATGAAACATTTGAGGATGAGAAAAGAGTTTTGCCTTCTTTGTAATTCTCACCAGCCGATCTCTTCTTAACGATGAGGACAGACTCTCAAGGGCTGTAAGATGACGATTAAATGAGAAATTTGTCATAAGCATTCATTAACACTTCCTTTCCCTTTGTTTCTAATTTTCTCCAACCAATCGAGCCCACAAGCTCAGGACAGGATCCGGACAGCTTGAAAATGAAGATTCCATGAGAATTTTGTGCCCAGCCTTGATTAGGGCTGAGTTTTCCTTTCTTTGTACTTTTTACGAGCCCACGTCTTCTAATGGCACAAGACAGTTGGAGTTAAGCTGTGGGTAGGACGCCACGTCCTCAGGGTTATGGCTAGGCCACTTACAAGTGTGGTTCCTGTGTGCAGGCCACATGCAGTTAGAGTTAGGGAAGGGCAGAGCTCCCAGCCCTAGGTTAGCGTTCTCAGCGCTAGGGTTAGGGTTCATACGGGTAGGAATCCCGATCCTAGTGTTTCCTCGACCACAGGAAACGTAAGCCTCCGTGCAAGTGGCCTTCCCGTGGGAACCCTAATCCTAGGGTTCGGGCCTTACCCATAGACACCCTAAGGCAAGGATCCCCATCTGTAGGACCTCTATGCCTAAAGTGAGCTGGCCTAACCATTGGAACCCTTACTTCAACTGGCCTATGCCTAGAACCCTAACCCTAACGCCAAGTGGCCTACCCGTAGGCATCCTAATGCTAGGGCGGGAATCCCTTCCCACAGCAAGCCTATTTCAGCGTGGCTAACCCATAGGAACCATAACCCAACTCCCCTTGGTCTAGCAATGGGAACCCTACCCCTTAGTCCAAAGGGCCTAGCTCGGGAAACCCTGACGCTGACGCCAAGTGGGCTAAGGAGCCCTAACGCCTATCCCTAACTCCAACTGACCTACTCAGAGGAACTTTAACCCAATTGGCAGGGAGCCCTACCTTTTGCAAGCCTAACTCTCCCCAAAATTAGCAAATTTCTCCTGCAATCATCCTCCAAATGTAATTCCGATGCACTGCTGGCCATTTGGGAGAGATCCCTTCTTGAAAAATGCTCTCCAGGAGACATTAGTTCCAGGTAAAAGCAAGGCACGAATGTCTCCAGGGATCGTTCTCTAAATGCTATCACGATGCACCGCTGGTGATTTGGCAGAGATCCGTTCATGACAAGTCCTAGGCTTGAGACATTCACTCCAGATCACAGCTAGCTACTCATTGCTCCTCAAATCATCTTTCAAAATGCATTCGGATGAAAGCCTGGCATTACCGTTAACGAAAAATGCTGTTCATTTGACATTCCTTCCAGGTTACTGCTAGGGACGAAATTCTCGGGAATCTTCCTCAAGAAGTCAGAGGGATGCACTGCCAGCTACCTGGCAGAGAGCCCTTTCAGAAAATTGCTACAAATGAAAAATGCATTCCAGATCACAGCTAGGTGCAAATTTCTCCCGCAATCATCCTCCAAATGTCATTCATTCGGAGGCTCTGCTGGTCATTTGGCAGAGATCCGTCCGTGAAAATAGCTCAAGATGAAACATTCCAGATCAAAGCTTGGCACCAATGTCTCCAGGAATCGTCCCCCGAATGTCATTCGGAAGCCCTGCAGGTCATTTGGCAGCGATCCGTTGGTGAAAATATCATGTAGAAAAGCATTCCATGTCCCTGCTAGGGATGACTTTGCCCAAGGCAACTCGGACGCCTTGCTGCGCATTTGGGAGAGATCCATTCATGACAATTGCTAAACGTGAGCCATGAACTCCAGATCCCTACTTGGCACATATTTCTGCTGGAATCGTCCTCCAAATGGCTTTCGGGTGCACCACGGGCCATTTGGCAGAGATCCGTTCGTGAAAATAGCTAAACATGAGACAATCATTCTGGATCTCAGCTAGGACTAATTTCTCCTGGCATCGTCCTCCAAATGCCGTTCGGATGCAGTGCTGGGAAGTTGGCAGCGAACCCTTCTTGAACGTTGCTAAACATGAGCTCTTCAGTCCAGATCACTGCTTGGCAGGAATGTCTCATGGAATCGTCCTCCAAATGTCGTTACGATGCACTGCTTACCATTTCCAGAGATCCAGCCAGGACAATTCCTAAAAACGAACTATTCAGTCCAGGTCACAGCTAGACACGAATATGCCCTGGCATCGTCCTCCAAGAGCCAGTCGGATACGCTGCTGGGCATTGGGCAGCTATCCATTCCTGAAAAATATTATTCACCTAGAAAAGCATTCCATGTCCCTGCTAGGGACGACTTTGTCCTAGAATCGACCTCCAAGTGCAAATCGGAGGCATTGCTGGTATTTGGCAGAGAGCCTTCCTGAAAATTGCTAAACATGAGACATTCACTTCACATCACTGCTAGCCACCAATTTCTCCTGGAATCATTCTCCAAATGCCTTTCGGATGCACTGCTTGCCATTTGGCAGAGCAGGAAAGAATTTTGCTTGCTTAATCTAGTTCGAGGACCGACCACTCCTAAATAATCAGGATAGTAGCCCAATGGCGCGAATATGAAGAGTCCCTGACAATTTGTCACAAGCACGGGTCACTAAGGATTTTCTCTTTCTTTGTAAGTTCCACGGAACCGATCTTTCCCGAATGCTCAGGACCTCTTTTAAACTGTTTTAAAATGAAAAGGCTCCGAGAAACGAGTCACCCGCAGGGATCACTAACGAGTTTTGTTTTGTTTGTAACGTTCATGATGCCCTCTCTTCCAAATGACCAAGAGAAACCTAGTGGCTTTTAGATGACGAGTCCGGGACAAAGTTTGTCTCAAGTGCTGTTCATTAATGACTTTCTCTCTAGTTCTCATTTTCCCTAACCGCTCTACTGCAAATGACAGTAAGGACAGACTCCTAAATGCTTTAAAAAAGGAGGCTTTCAGAAGTATTTGCCAAACCCCTAGTGGTCAAGAATGAGTTTAACCTTTCTTTAGGACAGGATCCTAAAAGCTGTAATGTGAAGATTCCGCGACAAATTGATCCCCCGCTAAGGTGAGCGAAGCGTTTTGCTTTGTTATTCATCTGCACGGAGCGAGCCTTCCAAATGAGGCCAGACTCCAAACTGTCTTAAGTTGAAGATTCCATAAGAAATGGCTCACAAGCACCGATCAGTAATGAGTTTCGCTTTCTTTTCAATGTCACCATGCGCTCCCTTCCAGATGATCTGGATAGACTCATAATGGCTTGAAGACTTGGATTCCGTGAGAAATTTCACAAAGCACTGATCACTACTGACTTTCTCTTGGTTTATCACTTTCACTGACCGATAAAGCCCATCTCTTCAGGACCCTCTCATAACGCCTTTTAAATGAAGAGTCACAGATAACTTTTCCTCCAGCAATGATAAGTAATCAGGTTCTCTTTCTTTGCAGCTTTCTATGCCGAAGAATCAGGAGAGTAGTATGATGGCTTTAAGATGAAGGCTGCATGAAACATTTGAGGATGAGAAAAGAGTTTTGCCTTCTTTGTAATTCTCACCAGCCGATCTCTTCTTAACGATGAGGACAGACTCTCAAGGGCTGTAAGATGACGATTAAATGAGAAATTTGTCATAAGCATTCATTAATACTTCCTTTCCCTTTGTTTCTAATTTTCTCCAACCAATCGAGCCCACAAGCTCAGGACAGGATCCGGACAGCTTGAAAATGAAGATTCCATGAGAATTTTGTGCCCAGCCTTGATTAGGGCTGAGTTTTCCTTTCTTTGTACTTTTTACGAGCCCACGTCTTCTAATGGCACAAGACAGTTGGAGTTAAGCTGTGGGTAGGACGCCACGTCCTCAGGGTTATGGCTAGGCCACTTACAAGTGTGGTTCCTGTGTGCAGGCCACATGCAGGTAGAGTTAGGGAAGGGCAGAGCTCCCAGCCCTAGGTTAGCGTTCTCAGCGCTAGGGTTAGGGTTCATACGGGTAGGAATCCCGATCCTAGTGTTTCCTCGACCACAGGAAACGTAAGCCTCCGTGCAAGTGGCCTTCCCGTGGGAACCCTAATCCTAGGGTTCGGGCCTTACCCATAGACACCCTAAGGCAAGGATCCCCATCTGTAGGACCTCTATGCCTAAAGTGAGCTGGCCTAACCATTGGAACCCTTACTTCAACTGGCCTATGCCTAGAACCCTAACCCTAACGCCAAGTGGCCTACCCGTAAGCATCCTAATGCTAGGGCGGGAATCCCTTCCCACAGCAAGCCTATTTCAGCGTGGCTAACCCATAGGAACCATAACCCAACTCCCCTTGGTCTAGCAATGGGAACCCTACCCCTTAGTCCAAAGGGCCTAGCTCGGGAAACCCTGACGCTGACGCCAAGGGGGCTAAGGAGCCCTAACGCCTATCCGTAACTCCAACTGACCTACTCAGAGGAACTTTAACCCAATTGGCGGGGAGCCCTACCTTTTGCAAGCCTAACTCTCCCCAAAATTAGCAAATTTCTCCTGCAATCATCCTCCAAATGTAATTCCGATGCACTGCTGGCCATTTGGGAGAGATCCCTTCTTGAAAAATGCTCTCCAGGAGACATTAGTTCCAGGTAACAGCAAGGCACGAATGTCTCCAGGGATCGTTCTCTAAATGCTATCACGATGCACCGCTGGTGATTTGGCAGAGATCCGTTCATGACAAGTCCTAGGCTTGAGACATTCACTCCAGATCACAGCTAGCTACTCATTGCTCCTCAAATCATCTTTCAAAATGCATTCGGATGAAAGCCTGGCATTACCGTTAACGAAAAATGCTGTTCATTTGACATTCCTTCCAGGTTACTGCTAGGGACGAAATTCTCGGGAATCTTCCTCAAGAAGTCAGAGGGATGCACTGCCAGCTACCTGGCAGAGAGCCCTTTCAGAAAATTGCTACAAATGAAAAATGCATTCCAGATCACAGCTAGGTGCAAATTTCTCCCGCAATCATCCTCCAAATGTCATTCATTCGGAGGCTCTGCTGGTCATTTGGCAGAGATCCGTTCGTGAAAATAGCTCAAGATGAAACATTCCAGATCAAAGCTTGGCACCAATGTCTCCAGGAATCGTCCCCCGAATGTCATTCGGAAGCCCTGCAGGTCATTTGGCAGCGATCCGTTGGTGAAAATATCATGTAGAAAAGCATTCCATGTCCCTGCTAGGGATGACTTTGCCCAAGGCAACTCGGACGCCTTGCTGCGCATTTGGGAGAGATCCATTCATGACAATTGCTAAACGTGAGCCATGAACTCCAGATCCCTACTTGGCACATATTTCTGCTGGAATCGTCCTCCAAATGGCTTTCGGGTGCACCACGGGCCATTTGGCAGAGATCCGTTCGTGAAAATAGCTAAACATGAGACAATCATTCTGGATCTCAGCTAGGACTAATTTCTCCTGGCATCGTCCTCCAAATGCCGTTCGGATGCAGTGCTGGGAAGTTGGCAGCGAACCCTTCTTGAACGTTGCTAAACATGAGCTCTTCAGTCCAGATCACTGCTTGGCAGGAATGTCTCATGGAATCGTCCTCCAAATGTCGTTACGATGCACTGCTTACCATTTCCAGAGATCCAGCCAGGACAATTCCTAAAAACGAACTATTCAGTCCAGGTCACAGCTAGACACGAATATGCCCTGGCATCGTCCTCCAAGAGCCAGTCGGATACGCTGCTGGGCATTGGGCAGCTATCCAGTCCTGAAAAATATTATTCACCTAGAAAAGCATTCCATGTCCCTGCTAGGGACGACTTTGTCCTAGAATCGACCTCCAAGTGCAAATCGGAGGCATTGCTGGTATTTGGCAGAGAGCCTTCCTGAAAATTGCTAAACATGAGACATTCACTTCACATCACTGCTAGCCACCAATTTCTCCTGGAATCATTCTCCAAATGCCTTTCGGATGCACTGCTTGCCATTTGGCAGAGCAGGAAAGAATTTTGCTTGCTTAATCTAGTTCGAGGACCGACCACTCCTAAATAATCAGGATAGTAGCCCAATGGCGCGAATATGAAGAGTCCCTGACAATTTGTCACAAGCACGGGTCACTAAGGATTTCCTCTTTCTTTGTAAGTTCCACGGAACCGATCTTTCCCTAATGCTCAGGACCTCTTTTAAACTGTTTTAAAATGAAAAGGCTCCGAGAAACGAGTCACCCGCAGGGATCACTAACGAGTTTTGTTTTGTTTGTAACGTTCATGATGCCCTCTCTTCCAAATGACCAAGAGAAACCTAGTGACTTTTAGATGACGAGTCCGGGACAAAGTTTGTCTCAAGTGCTGTTCATTAATGACTTTCTCTCTAGTTCTCATTTTCCCTAACCGCTCTACTGCAAATGACAGTAAGGACAGACTCCTAAATGCTTTAAAAAAGGAGGCTTTCAGAAGTATTTGCCAAACCCCTAGTGGTCAAGAATGAGTTTAACCTTTCTTTAGGACAGGATCCTAAAAGCTGTAATGTGAAGATTCCGCGACAAATTTATCCCCCGCTAAGGTGAGCGAAGCGTTTTTCTTTGTTATTCATCTGCACGGAGCGAGCCTTCCAAATGAGGCCAGACTCCAAACTGTCTTAAGTTGAAGATTCCATAAGAAATGGCTCACAAGCACCGATCAGTAATGAGTTTCGCTTTCTTTTCAATGTCACCATGCGCTCCCTTCCAGATGATCTGGATAGACTCATAATGGCTTGAAGACTTGGATTCCGTGAGAAATTTCACAAAGCACTGATCACTACTGACTTTCTCTTGGTTTATCACTTTCACTGACCGATAAAGCCCATCTCTTCAGGACCCTCTCGTAACACCTTTTAAATGAAGAGTCACAGATAACTTTTCCTCCAGCAATGATAAGTAATCAGGTTCTCTTTCTTTGCAGCTTTCTATGCTGAAGAATGAGGAGAGTAGTATGATGGCTTTAAGATGAAGCCTGCATGAAACATTTGAGGATGAGAAAAGAGTTTTGCCTTCTTTGTAATTCTCACCAGCTGATCTCTTCTTAACGATGAGGACAGACTCTCAAGGGCTGCAAGATGACGATTAAATGAGAAATTTGTCATAAGCATTCATTAACACTTCCTTTCCCTTTGTTTCTAATTTTCTCCAACCAATCGAGCCCACAAGCTCAGGACAGGATCCGGACAGCTTGAAAATGAAGATTCCATGAGAATTTTGTGCCCAGCCTTGATTAGGGCTGAGTTTTCCTTTCTTTGTACTTTTTACGAGCCCACGTCTTCTAATGGCACAAGACAGTTGGAGTTAAGCTGTGGGTAGGACGCCACGTCCTCAGGGTTATGGCTAGGCCACTTACAAGTGTGGTTCCTGTGTGCAGGCCACATGCAGTTAGAGTTAGGGAAGGGCAGAGCTCCCAGCCCTAGGTTAGCGTTCTCAGCGCTAGGGTTAGGGTTCATACGGGTAGGAATCCCGATCCTAGTGTTTCCTCGACCACAGGAAACGTAAGCCTCCGTGCAAGTGGCCTTCCCGTGGGAACCCTAATCCTAGGGTTCGGGCCTTACCCATAGACACCCTAAGGCAAGGATCCCCATCTGTAGGACCTCTATGCCTAAAGTGAGCTGGCCTAACCATTGGAACCCTTACTTCAACTGGCCTATGCCTAGAACCCTAACCCTAACGCCAAGTGGCCTACCCGTAAGCATCCTAATGCTAGGGCGGGAATCCCTTCCCACAGCAAGCCTATTTCAGCGTGGCTAACCCATAGGAACCATAACCCAACTCCCCTTGGTCTAGCAATGGGAACCCTACCCCTTAGTCCAAAGGGCCTAGCTCGGGAAACCCTGACGCTGACGCCAAGTGGGCTAAGGAGCCCTAACGCCTATCCCTAACTCCAACTGACCTACTCAGAGGAACTTTAACCCAATTGGCGGGGAGCCCTACCTTTTGCAAGCCTAACTCTCCCCAAAATTAGCAAATTTCTCCTGCAATCATCCTCCAAATGTAATTCCGATGCACTGCTGGCCATTTGGGAGAGATCCCTTCTTGAAAAATGCTCTCCAGGAGACATTAGTTCCAGGTAACAGCAAGGCACGAATGTCTCCAGGGATCGTTCTCTAAATGCTATCACGATGCACCGCTGGTGATTTGGCAGAGATCCGTTCATGACAAGTCCTAGGCTTGAGACATTCACTCCAGATCACAGCTAGCTACTCATTGCTCCTCAAATCATCTTTCAAAATGCATTCGGATGAAAGCCTGGCATTACCGTTAACGAAAAATGCTGTTCATTTGACATTCCTTCCAGGTTACTGCTAGGGACGAAATTCTCGGGAATCTTCCTCAAGAAGTCAGAGGGATGCACTGCCGGCTACCTGGCAGAGAGCCCTTTCAGAAAATTGCTACAAATGAAAAATGCATTCCAGATCACAGCTAGGTGCAAATTTCTCCCGCAATCATCCTCCAAATGTCATTCATTCGGAGGCTCTGCTGGTCATTTGGCAGAGATCCGTTCGTGAAAATAGCTCAAGATGAAACATTCCAGATCAAAGCTTGGCACCAATGTCTCCAGGAATCGTCCCCCGAATGTCATTCGGAAGCCCTGCAGGTCATTTGGCAGCGATCCGTTGGTGAAAATATCATGTAGAAAAGCATTCCATGTCCCTGCTAGGGATGACTTTGCCCAAGGCAACTCGGACGCCTTGCTGCGCATTTGGGAGAGATCCATTCATGACAATTGCTAAACGTGAGCCATGAACTCCAGATCCCTACTTGGCACATATTTCTGCTGGAATCGTCCTCCAAATGGCTTTCGGGTGCACCACGGGCCATTTGGCAGAGATCCGTTCGTGAAAATAGCTAAACATGAGACAATCATTCTGGATCTCAGCTAGGACTAATTTCTCCTGGCATCGTCCTCCAAATGCCGTTCGGATGCAGTGCTGGGAAGTTGGCAGCGAACCCTTCTTGAACGTTGCTAAACATGAGCTCTTCAGTCCAGATCACTGCTTGGCAGGAATGTCTCATGGAATCGTCCTCCAAATGTCGTTACGATGCACTGCTTACCATTTCCAGAGATCCAGCCAGGACAATTCCTAAAAACGAACTATTCACTCCAGGTCACAGCTAGACACGAATATGCCCTGGCATCGTCCTCCAAGAGCCAGTCGGATACGCTGCTGGGCATTGGGCAGCTATCCAGTCCTGAAAAATATTATTCACCTAGAAAAGCATTCCATGTCCCTGCTAGGGACGACTTTGTCCTAGAATCGACCTCCAAGTGCAAATCGGAGGCATTGCTGGTATTTGGCAGAGACCCTTCCTGAAAATTGCTAAACATGAGACATTCACTTCACATCACTGCTAGCCACCAATTTCTCCTGGAAGCATTCTCCAAATGCCTTTCGGATGCACTGCTTGCCATTTGGCAGAGCAGGAAAGAATTTTGCTTGCTTAATCTAGTTCGAGGACCGACCACTCCTAAATAATCAGGATAGTAGCCCAATGGCGCGAATATGAAGAGTCCCTGACAATTTGTCACAAGCACGGGTCACTAAGGATTTTCTCTTTCTTTGTAAGTTCCACGGAACCGATCTTTCCCTAATGCTCAGGACCTCTTTTAAACTGTTTGAAAATGAAAAGGCTCCGAGAAACGAGTCACCCGCAGGGATCACTAACGAGTTTTGTTTTGTTTGTAACGTTCATGATGCCCTCTCTTCCAAATGACCAAGAGAAACCTAGTGGCTTTTAGATGACGAGTCCGGGACAAAGTTTGTCTCAAGTGCTGTTCATTAATGACTTTCTCTCTAGTTCTCATTTTCCCTAACCGCTCTACTGCAAATGACAGTAAGGACAGACTCCTAAATGCTTTAAAAAAGGAGGCTTTCAGAAGTATTTGCCAAACCCCTAGTGGTCAAGAATGAGTTTAACCTTTCTTTAGGACAGGATCCTAAAAGCTGTAATGTGAAGATTCCACGACAAATTTATCCCCCGCTAAGGTGAGCGAAGCGTTTTTCTTTGTTATTCATCTGCACGGAGCGAGCCTTCCAAATGAGGCCAGACTCCAAACTGTCTTAAGTTGAAGATTCCATAAGAAATGGCTCACAAGCACCGATCAGTAATGAGTTTCGCTTTCTTTTCAATGTCACCATGCGCTCCCTTCCAGATGATCTGGATAGACTCATAATGGCTTGAAGACTTGGATTCCGTGAGAAATTTCACAAAGCACTGATCACTACTGACTTTCTCTTGGTTTATCACTTTCACTGACCGATAAAGCCCATCTCTTCAGGACCCTCTCGTAACACCTTTTAAATGAAGAGTCACAGATAACTTTTCCTCCAGCAATGATAAGTAATCAGGTTCTCTTTCTTTGCAGCTTTCTATGCTGAAGAATGAGGAGAGTAGTATGATGGCTTTAAGATGAAGCCTGCATGAAACATTTGAGGATGAGAAAAGAGTTTTGCCTTCTTTGTAATTCTCACCAGCTGATCTCTTCTTAACGATGAGGACAGACTCTCAAGGGCTGCAAGATGACGATTAAATGAGAAATTTGTCATAAGCATTCATTAACACTTCCTTTCCCTTTGTTTCTAATTTTCTCCAACCAATCGAGCCCACAAGCTCAGGACAGGATCCGGACAGCTTGAAAATGAAGATTCCATGAGAATTTTGTGCCCAGCCTTGATTAGGGCTGAGTTTTCCTTTCTTTGTACTTTTTACGAGCCCACGTCTTCTAATGGCACAAGACAGTTGGAGTTAAGCTGTGGGTAGGACGCCACGTCCTCAGGGTTATGGCTAGGCCACTTACAAGTGTGGTTCCTGTGTGCAGGCCACATGCAGTTAGAGTTAGGGAAGGGCAGAGCTCCCAGCCCTAGGTTAGCGTTCTCAGCGCTAGGGTTAGGGTTCATACGGGTAGGAATCCCGATCCTAGTGTTTCCTCGACCACAGGAAACGTAAGCCTCCGTGCAAGTGGCCTTCCCGTGGGAACCCTAATCCTAGGGTTCGGGCCTTACCCATAGACACCCTAAGGCAAGGATCCCCATCTGTAGGACCTCTATGCCTAAAGTGAGCTGGCCTAACCATTGGAACCCTTACTTCAACTGGCCTATGCCTAGAACCCTAACCCTAACGCCAAGTGGCCTACCCGTAAGCATCCTAATGCTAGGGCGGGAATCCCTTCCCACAGCAAGCCTATTTCAGCGTGGCTAACCCATAGGAACCATAACCCAACTCCCCTTGGTCTAGCAATGGGAACCCTACCCCTTAGTCCAAAGGGCCTAGCTCGGGAAACCCTGACGCTGACGCCAAGTGGGCTAAGGAGCCCTAACGCCTATCCCTAACTCCAACTGACCTACTCAGAGGAACTTTAACCCAATTGGCGGGGAGCCCTACCTTTTGCAAGCCTAACTCTCCCCAAAATTAGCAAATTTCTCCTGCAATCATCCTCCAAATGTAATTCCGATGCACTGCTGGCCATTTGGGAGAGATCCCTTCTTGAAAAATGCTCTCCAGGAGACATTAGTTCCAGGTAACAGCAAGGCACGAATGTCTCCAGGGATCGTTCTCTAAATGCTATCACGATGCACCGCTGGTGATTTGGCAGAGATCCGTTCATGACAAGTCCTAGGCTTGAGACATTCACTCCAGATCACAGCTAGCTACTCATTGCTCCTCAAATCATCTTTCAAAATGCATTCGGATGAAAGCCTGGCATTACCGTTAACGAAAAATGCTGTTCATTTGACATTCCTTCCAGGTTACTGCTAGGGACGAAATTCTCGGGAATCTTCCTCAAGAAGTCAGAGGGATGCACTGCCGGCTACCTGGCAGAGAGCCCTTTCAGAAAATTGCTACAAATGAAAAATGCATTCCAGATCACAGCTAGGTGCAAATTTCTCCCGCAATCATCCTCCAAATGTCATTCATTCGGAGGCTCTGCTGGTCATTTGGCAGAGATCCGTTCGTGAAAATAGCTCAAGATGAAACATTCCAGATCAAAGCTTGGCACCAATGTCTCCAGGAATCGTCCCCCGAATGTCATTCGGAAGCCCTGCAGGTCATTTGGCAGCGATCCGTTGGTGAAAATATCATGTAGAAAAGCATTCCATGTCCCTGCTAGGGATGACTTTGCCCAAGGCAACTCGGACGCCTTGCTGCGCATTTGGGAGAGATCCATTCATGACAATTGCTAAACGTGAGCCATGAACTCCAGATCCCTACTTGGCACATATTTCTGCTGGAATCGTCCTCCAAATGGCTTTCGGGTGCACCACGGGCCATTTGGCAGAGATCCGTTCGTGAAAATAGCTAAACATGAGACAATCATTCTGGATCTCAGCTAGGACTAATTTCTCCTGGCATCGTCCTCCAAATGCCGTTCGGATGCAGTGCTGGGAAGTTGGCAGCGAACCCTTCTTGAACGTTGCTAAACATGAGCTCTTCAGTCCAGATCACTGCTTGGCAGGAATGTCTCATGGAATCGTCCTCCAAATGTCGTTACGATGCACTGCTTACCATTTCCAGAGATCCAGCCAGGACAATTCCTAAAAACGAACTATTCACTCCAGGTCACAGCTAGACACGAATATGCCCTGGCATCGTCCTCCAAGAGCCAGTCGGATACGCTGCTGGGCATTGGGCAGCTATCCAGTCCTGAAAAATATTATTCACCTAGAAAAGCATTCCATGTCCCTGCTAGGGACGACTTTGTCCTAGAATCGACCTCCAAGTGCAAATCGGAGGCATTGCTGGTATTTGGCAGAGACCCTTCCTGAAAATTGCTAAACATGAGACATTCACTTCACATCACTGCTAGCCACCAATTTCTCCTGGAAGCATTCTCCAAATGCCTTTCGGATGCACTGCTTGTCATTTGGCAGAGCAGGAAAGAATTTTGCTTGCTTAATCTAGTTCGAGGACCGACCACTCCTAAATAATCAGGATAGTAGCCCAATGGCGCGAATATGAAGAGTCCCTGACAATTTGTCACAAGCACGGGTCACTAAGGATTTTCTCTTTCTTTGTAAGTTCCACGGAACCGATCTTTCCCTAATGCTCAGGACCTCTTTTAAACTGTTTGAAAATGAAAAGGCTCCGAGAAACGAGTCACCCGCAGGGATCACTAACGAGTTTTGTTTTGTTTGTAACGTTCATGATGCCCTCTCTTCCAAATGACCAAGAGAAACCTAGTGGCTTTTAGATGACGAGTCCGGGACAAAGTTTGTCTCAAGTGCTGTTCATTAATGACTTTCTCTCTAGTTCTCATTTTCCCTAACCGCTCTACTGCAAATGACAGTAAGGACAGACTCCTAAATGCTTTAAAAAAGGAGGCTTTCAGAAGTATTTGCCAAACCCCTAGTGGTCAAGAATGAGTTTAACCTTTCTTTAGGACAGGATCCTAAAAGCTGTAATGTGAAGATTCCGCGACAAATTTATCCCCCGCTAAGGTGAGCGAAGCATTTTGCTTTGTTATTCATCTGCACGGAGCGAGCCTTCCAAATGAGGCCAGACTCCAAACTGTCTTAAGTTGAAGATTCCATAAGAAATGGCTCACAAGCACCGATCAGTAATGAGTTTCGCTTTCTTTTCAATGTCACCATGCGCTCCCTTCCAGATGATCTGGATAGACTCATAATGGCTTGAAGACTTGGATTCCGTGAGAAATTTCACAAAGCACTGATCACTACTGACTTTCTCTTGGTTTATCACTTTCACTGACCGATAAAGCCCATCTCTTCAGGACCCTCTCGTAACGCCTTTTAAATGAAGAGTCACAGATAACTTTTCCTCCAGCAATGATAAGTAATCAGGTTCTCTTTCTTTGCAGCTTTCTATGCCGAAGAATCAGGAGAGTAGTATGATGGCTTTAAGATGAAGGCTGCATGAAACATTTGAGGATGAGAAAAGAGTTTTGCCTTCTTTGTAATTCTCACCAGCCGATCTCTTCTTAACGATGAGGACAGACTCTCAAGGGCTGTAAGATGACGATTAAATGAGAAATTTGTCATAAGCATTCATTAATACTTCCTTTCCCTTTGTTTCTAATTTTCTCCAACCAATCGAGCCCACAAGCTCAGGACAGGATCCGGACAGCTTGAAAATGAAGATTCCATGAGAATTTTGTGCCCAGCCTTGATTAGGGCTGAGTTTTCCTTTCTTTGTACTTTTTACGAGCCCACGTCTTCTAATGGCACAAGACAGTTGGAGTTAAGCTGTGGGTAGGACGCCACGTCCTCAGGGTTATGGCTAGGCCACTTACAAGTGTGGTTCCTGTGTGCAGGCCACATGCAGGTAGAGTTAGGGAAGGGCAGAGCTCCCAGCCCTAGGTTAGCGTTCTCAGCGCTAGGGTTAGGGTTCATACGGGTAGGAATCCCGATCCTAGTGTTTCCTCGACCACAGGAAACGTAAGCCTCCGTGCAAGTGGCCTTCCCGTGGGAACCCTAATCCTAGGGTTCGGGCCTTACCCATAGACACCCTAAGGCAAGGATCCCCATCTGTAGGACCTCTATGCCTAAAGTGAGCTGGCCTAACCATTGGAACCCTTACTTCAACTGGCCTATGCCTAGAACCCTAACCCTAACGCCAAGTGGCCTACCCGTAAGCATCCTAATGCTAGGGCGGGAATCCCTTCCCACAGCAAGCCTATTTCAGCGTGGCTAACCCATAGGAACCATAACCCAACTCCCCTTGGTCTAGCAATGGGAACCCTACCCCTTAGTCCAAAGGGCCTAGCTCGGGAAACCCTGACGCTGACGCCAAGTGGGCTAAGGAGCCCTAACGCCTATCCCTAACTCCAACTGACCTACTCAGAGGAACTTTAACCCAATTGGCGGGGAGCCCTACCTTTTGCAAGCCTAACTCTCCCCAAAATTAGCAAATTTCTCCTGCAATCATCCTCCAAATGTAATTCCGATGCACTGCTGGCCATTTGGGAGAGATCCCTTCTTGAAAAATGCTCTCCAGGAGACATTAGTTCCAGGTAACAGCAAGGCACGAATGTCTCCAGGGATCGTTCTCTAAATGCTATCACGATGCACCGCTGGTGATTTGGCAGAGATCCGTTCATGACAAGTCCTAGGCTTGAGACATTCACTCCAGATCACAGCTAGCTACTCATTGCTCCTCAAATCATCTTTCAAAATGCATTCGGATGAAAGCCTGGCATTACCGTTAACGAAAAATGCTGTTCATTTGACATTCCTTCCAGGTTACTGCTAGGGACGAAATTCTCGGGAATGTTCCTCAAGAAGTCAGAGGGATGCACTGCCAGCTACCTGGCAGAGAGCCCTTTCAGAAAATTGCTACAAATGAAAAATGCATTCCAGATCACAGCTAGGTGCAAATTTCTCCCGCAATCATCCTCCAAATGTCATTCATTCGGAGGCTCTGCTGGTCATTTGGCAGAGATCCGTTCGTGAAAATAGCTCAAGATGAAACATTCCAGATCAAAGCTTGGCACCAATGTCTCCAGGAATCGTCCCCCGAATGTCATTCGGAAGCCCTGCAGGTCATTTGGCAGCGATCCGTTGGTGAAAATATCATGTAGAAAAGCATTCCATGTCCCTGCTATGGATGACTTTGCCCAAGGCAACTCGGACGCCTTGCTGCGCATTTGGGAGAGATCCATTCATGACAATTGCTAAACGTGAGCCATGAACTCCAGATCCCTACTTGGCACATATTTCTGCTGGAATCGTCCTCCAAATGGCTTTCGGGTGCACCACGGGCCATTTGGCAGAGATCCGTTCGTGAAAATAGCTAAACATGAGACAATCATTCTGGATCTCAGCTAGGACTAATTTCTCCTGGCATCGTCCTCCAAATGCCGTTCGGATGCAGTGCTGGGAAGTTGGCAGCGAACCCTTCTTGAACGTTGCTAAACATGAGCTCTTCAGTCCAGATCACTGCTTGGCAGGAATGTCTCATGGAATCGTCCTCCAAATGTCGTTACGATGCACTGCTTACCATTTCCAGAGATCCAGCCAGGACAATTCCTAAAAACGAACTATTCAGTCCAGGTCACAGCTAGACACGAATATGCCCTGGCATCGTCCTCCAAGAGCCAGTCGGATACGCTGCTGGGCATTGGGCAGCTATCCAGTCCTGAAAAATATTATTCACCTAGAAAAGCATTCCATGTCCCTGCTAGGGACGACTTTGTCCTAGAATCGACCTCCAAGTGCAAATCGGAGGCATTGCTGGTATTTGGCAGAGAGCCTTCCTGAAAATTGCTAAACATGAGACATTCACTTCACATCACTGCTAGCCACCAATTTCTCCTGGAATCATTCTCCAAATGCCTTTCGGATGCACTGCTTGCCATTTGGCAGAGCAGGAAAGAATTTTGCTTGCTTAATCTAGTTCGAGGACCGACCACTCCTAAATAATCAGGATAGTAGCCCAATGGCGCGAATATGAAGAGTCCCTGACAATTTGTCACAAGCACGGGTCACTAAGGATTTTCTCTTTCTTTGTAAGTTCCACGGAACCGATCTTTCCCGAATGCTCAGGACCTCTTTTAAACTGTTTTAAAATGAAAAGGCTCCGAGAAACGAGTCACCCGCAGGGATCACTAACGAGTTTTGTTTTGTTTGTAACGTTCATGATGCCCTCTCTTCCAAATGACCAAGAGAAACCTAGTGGCTTTTAGATGACGAGTCCGGGACAAAGTTTGTCTCAAGTGCTGTTCATTAATGACTTTCTCTCTAGTTCTCATTTTCCCTAACCGCTCTACTGCAAATGACAGTAAGGACAGACTCCTAAATGCTTTAAAAAAGGAGGCTTTCAGAAGTATTTGCCAAACCCCTAGTGGTCAAGAATGAGTTTAACCTTTCTTTAGGACAGGATCCTAAAAGCTGTAATGTGAAGATTCCGCGACAAATTGATCCCCCGCTAAGGTGAGCGAAGCGTTTTGCTTTGTTATTCATCTGCACGGAGCGAGCCTTCCAAATGAGGCCAGACTCCAAACTGTCTTAAGTTGAAGATTCCATAACAATGGCTCACAAGCACCGATCAGTAATGAGTTTCGCTTTCTTTTCAATGTCACCATGCGCTCCCTTCCAGATGATCTGGATAGACTCATAATGGCTTGAAGACTTGGATTCCGTGAGAAATTTCACAAAGCACTGATCACTACTGACTTTCTCTTGGTTTATCACTTTCACTGACCGATAAAGCCCATCTCTTCAGGACCCTCTCGTAACGCCTTTTAAATGAAGAGTCACAGATAACTTTTCCTCCAGCAATGATAAGTAATCAGGTTCTCTTTCTTTGCAGCTTTCTATGCCGAAGAATCAGGAGAGTAGTATGATGGCTTTAAGATGAAGCCTGCATGAAACATTTGAGGATGAGAAAAGAGTTTTGCCTTCTTTGTAATTCTCACCAGCCGATCTCTTCTTAACGATGAGGACAGACTCTCAAGGGCTGTAAGATGACGATTAAATGAGAAATTTGTCATAAGCATTCATTAATACTTCCTTTCCCTTTGTTTCTAATTTTCTCCAACCAATCGAGCCCACAAGCTCAGGACAGGATCCGGACAGCTTGAAAATGAAGATTCCATGAGAATTTTGTGCCCAGCCTTGATTAGGGCTGAGTTTTCCTTTCTTTGTACTTTTTACGAGCCCACGTCTTCTAATGGCACAAGACAGTTGGAGTTAAGCTGTGGGTAGGACGCCACGTCCTCAGGGTTATGGCTAGGCCACTTACAAGTGTGGTTCCTGTGTGCAGGCCACATGCAGGTAGAGTTAGGGAAGGGCAGAGCTCCCAGCCCTAGGTTAGCGTTCTCAGCGCTAGGGTTAGGGTTCATACGGGTAGGAATCCCGATCCTAGTGTTTCCTCGACCACAGGAAACGTAAGCCTCCGTGCAAGTGGCCTTCCCGTGGGAACCCTAATCCTAGGGTTCGGGCCTTACCCATAGACACCCTAAGGCAAGGATCCCCATCTGTAGGACCTCTATGCCTAAAGTGAGCTGGCCTAACCATTGGAACCCTTACTTCAACTGGCCTATGCCTAGAACCCTAACCCTAACGCCAAGTGGCCTACCCGTAAGCATCCTAATGCTAGGGCGGGAATCCCTTCCCACAGCAAGCCTATTTCAGCGTGGCTAACCCATAGGAACCATAACCCAACTCCCCTTGGTCTAGCAATGGGAACCCTACCCCTTAGTCCAAAGGGCCTAGCTCGGGAAACCCTGACGCTGACGCCAAGGGGGCTAAGGAGCCCTAACGCCTATCCCTAACTCCAACTGACCTACTCAGAGGAACTTTAACCCAATTGGCGGGGAGCCCTACCTTTTGCAAGCCTAACTCTCCCCAAAATTAGCAAATTTCTCCTGCAATCATCCTCCAAATGTAATTCCGATGCACTGCTGGCCATTTGGGAGAGATCCCTTCTTGAAAAATGCTCTCCAGGAGACATTAGTTCCAGGTAACAGCAAGGCACGAATGTCTCCAGGGATCGTTCTCTAAATGCTATCACGATGCACCGCTGGTGATTTGGCAGAGATCCGTTCATGACAAGTCCTAGGCTTGAGACATTCACTCCAGATCACAGCTAGCTACTCATTGCTCCTCAAATCATCTTTCAAAATGCATTCGGATGAAAGCCTGGCATTACCGTTAACGAAAAATGCTGTTCATTTGACATTCCTTCCAGGTTACTGCTAGGGACGAAATTCTCGGGAATGTTCCTCAAGAAGTCAGAGGGATGCACTGCCAGCTACCTGGCAGAGAGCCCTTTCAGAAAATTGCTACAAATGAAAAATGCATTCCAGATCACAGCTAGGTGCAAATTTCTCCCGCAATCATCCTCCAAATGTCATTCATTCGGAGGCTCTGCTGGTCATTTGGCAGAGATCCGTTCGTGAAAATAGCTCAAGATGAAACATTCCAGATCAAAGCTTGGCACCAATGTCTCCAGGAATCGTCCCCCGAATGTCATTCGGAAGCCCTGCAGGTCATTTGGCAGCGATCCGTTGGTGAAAATATCATGTAGAAAAGCATTCCATGTCCCTGCTATGGATGACTTTGCCCAAGGCAACTCGGACGCCTTGCTGCGCATTTGGGAGAGATCCATTCATGACAATTGCTAAACGTGAGCCATGAACTCCAGATCCCTACTTGGCACATATTTCTGCTGGAATCGTCCTCCAAATGGCTTTCGGGTGCACCACGGGCCATTTGGCAGAGATCCGTTCGTGAAAATAGCTAAACATGAGACAATCATTCTGGATCTCAGCTAGGACTAATTTCTCCTGGCATCGTCCTCCAAATGCCGTTCGGATGCAGTGCTGGGAAGTTGGCAGCGAACCCTTCTTGAACGTTGCTAAACATGAGCTCTTCAGTCCAGATCACTGCTTGGCAGGAATGTCTCATGGAATCGTCCTCCAAATGTCGTTACGATGCACTGCTTACCATTTCCAGAGATCCAGCCAGGACAATTCCTAAAAACGAACTATTCACTCCAGGTCACAGCTAGACACGAATATGCCCTGGCATCGTCCTCCAAGAGCCAGTCGGATACGCTGCTGGGCATTGGGCAGCTATCCATTCCTGAAAAATATTATTCACCTAGAAAAGCATTCCATGTCCCTGCTAGGGACGACTTTGTCCTAGAATCGACCTCCAAGTGCAAATCGGAGGCATTGCTGGTATTTGGCAGAGAGCCTTCCTGAAAATTGCTAAACATGAGACATTCACTTCACATCACTGCTAGCCACCAATTTCTCCTGGAATCATTCTCCAAATGCCTTTCGGATGCACTGCTTGCCATTTGGCAGAGCAGGAAAGAATTTTGCTTGCTTAATCTAGTTCGAGGACCGACCACTCCTAAATAATCAGGATAGTAGCCCAATGGCGCGAATATGAAGAGTCCCTGACAATTTGTCACAAGCACGGGTCACTAAGGATTTTCTCTTTCTTTGTAAGTTCCACGGAACCGATCTTTCCCGAATGCTCAGGACCTCTTTTAAACTGTTTTAAAATGAAAAGGCTCCGAGAAACGAGTCACCCGCAGGGATCACTAACGAGTTTTGTTTTGTTTGTAACGTTCATGATGCCCTCTCTTCCAAATGACCAAGAGAAACCTAGTGGCTTTTAGATGACGAGTCCGGGACAAAGTTTGTCTCAAGTGCTGTTCATTAATGACTTTCTCTCTAGTTCTCATTTTCCCTAACCGCTCTACTGCAAATGACAGTAAGGACAGACTCCTAAATGCTTTAAAAAAGGAGGCTTTCAGAAGTATTTGCCAAACCGCTAGTGGTCAAGAATGAGTTTAACCTTTCTTTAGGACAGGATCCTAAAAGCTGTAATGTGAAGATTCCGCGACAAATTGATCCCCCGCTAAGGTGAGCGAAGCGTTTTGCTTTGTTATTCATCTGCACGGAGCGAGCCTTCCAAATGAGGCCAGACTCCAAACTGTCTTAAGTTGAAGATTCCATAAGAAATGGCTCACAAGCACCGATCAGTAATGAGTTTCGCTTTCTTTTCAATGTCACCATGCGCTCCCTTCCAGATGATCTGGATAGACTCATAATGGCTTGAAGACTTGGATTCCGTGAGAAATTTCACAAAGCACTGATCACTACTGACTTTCTCTTGGTTTATCACTTTCACTGACCGATAAAGCCCATCTCTTCAGGACCCTCTCATAACGCCTTTTAAATGAAGAGTCACAGATAACTTTTCCTCCAGCAATGATAAGTAATCAGGTTCTCTTTCTTTGCAGCTTTCTATGCCGAAGAATCAGGAGAGTAGTATGATGGCTTTAAGATGAAGGCTGCATGAAACATTTGAGGATGAGAAAAGAGTTTTGCCTTCTTTGTAATTCTCACCAGCCGATCTCTTCTTAACGATGAGGACAGACTCTCAAGGGCTGTAAGATGACGATTAAATGAGAAATTTGTCATAAGCATTCATTAATACTTCCTTTCCCTTTGTTTCTAATTTTCTCCAACCAATCGAGCCCACAAGCTCAGGACAGGATCCGGACAGCTTGAAAATGAAGATTCCCTGAGAATTTTGTGCCCAGCCTTGATTAGGGCTGAGTTTTCCTTTCTTTGTACTTTTTACGAGCCCACGTCTTCTAATGGCACAAGACAGTTGGAGTTAAGCTGTGGGTAGGATGCCACGTCCTCAGGGTTATGGCTAGGCCACTTACAAGTGTGGTTCCTGTGTGCAGGCCACATGCAGGTAGAGTTAGGGAAGGGCAGAGCTCCCAGCCCTAGGTTAGCGTTCTCAGCGCTAGGGTTAGGGTTCATACGGGTAGGAATCCCGATCCTAGTGTTTCCTCGACCACAGGAAACGTAAGCCTCCGCGCAAGTGGCCTTCCCGTGGGAACCCTAATCCTAGGGTTCGGGCCTTACCCATAGACACCCTAAGGCAAGGATCCCCATCTGTAGGACCTCTATGCCTAAAGTGAGCTGGCCTAACCATTGGAACCCTTACTTCAACTGGCCTATGCCTAGAACCCTAACCCTAACGCCAAGTGGCCTACCCGTAAGCATCCTAATGCTAGGGCGGGAATCCCTTCCCACAGCAAGCCTATTTCAGCGTGGCTAACCCATAGGAACCATAACCCAACTCCCCTTGGTCTAGCAATGGGAACCCTACCCCTTAGTCCAAAGGGCCTAGCTCGGGAAACCCTGACGCTGACGCCAAGGGGGCTAAGGAGCCCTAACGCCTATCCCTAACTCCAACTGACCTACTCAGAGGAACTTTAACCCAATTGGCGGGGAGCCCTACCTTTTGCAAGCCTAACTCTCCCCAAAATTAGCAAATTTCTCCTGCAATCATCCTCCAAATGTAATTCCGATGCACTGCTGGCCATTTGGGAGAGATCCCTTCTTGAAAAATGCTCTCCAGGAGACATTAGTTCCAGGTAACAGCAAGGCACGAATGTCTCCAGGGATCGTTCTCTAAATGCTATCACGATGCACCGCTGGTGATTTGGCAGAGATCCGTTCATGACAAGTCCTAGGCTTGAGACATTCACTCCAGATCACAGCTAGCTACTCATTGCTCCTCAAATCATCTTTCAAAATGCATTCGGATGAAAGCCTGGCATTACCGTTAACGAAAAATGCTGTTCATTTGACATTCCTTCCAGGTTACTGCTAGGGACGAAATTCTCGGGAATGTTCCTCAAGAAGTCAGAGGGATGCACTGCCAGCTACCTGGCAGAGAGCCCTTTCAGAAAATTGCTACAAATGAAAAATGCATTCCAGATCACAGCTAGGTGCAAATTTCTCCCGCAATCATCCTCCAAATGTCATTCATTCGGAGGCTCTGCTGGTCATTTGGCAGAGATCCGTTCGTGAAAATAGCTCAAGATGAAACATTCCAGATCAAAGCTTGGCACCAATGTCTCCAGGAATCGTCCCCCGAATGTCATTCGGAAGCCCTGCAGGTCATTTGGCAGTGATCCGTTGGTGAAAATATCATGTAGAAAAGCATTCCATGTCCCTGCTAGGGATGACTTTGCCCAAGGCAACTCGGACGCCTTGCTGCGCATTTGGGAGAGATCCATTCATGACAATTGCTAAACGTGAGCCATGAACTCCAGCTCCCTACTTGGCACATATTTCTGCTGGAATCGTCCTCCAAATGGCTTTCGGGTGCACCACGGGCCATTTGGCAGAGATCCGTTCGTGAAAATAGCTAAACATGAGACAATCATTCTGGATCTCAGCTAGGACTAATTTCTCCTGGCATCGTCCTCCAAATGCCGTTCGGATGCAGTGCTGGGAAGTTGGCAGCGAACCCTTCTTGAACGTTGCTAAACATGAGCTCTTCAGTCCAGATCACTGCTTGGCAGGAATGTCTCATGGAATCGTCCTCCAAATGTCGTTACGATGCACTGCTTACCATTTCCAGAGATCCAGCCAGGACAATTCCTAAAAACGAACTATTCAGTCCAGGTCACAGCTAGACACGAATATGCCCTGGCATCGTCCTCCAAGAGCCAGTCGGATACGCTGCTGGGCATTGGGCAGCTATCCATTCCTGAAAAATATTATTCACCTAGAAAAGCATTCCATGTCCCTGCTAGGGACGACTTTGTCCTAGAATCGACCTCCAAGTGCAAATCGGAGGCATTGCTGGTATTTGGCAGAGAGCCTTCCTGAAAATTGCTAAACATGAGACATTCACTTCACATCACTGCTAGCCACCAATTTCTCCTGGAATCATTCTCCAAATGCCTTTCGGATGCACTGCTTGCCATTTGGCAGAGCAGGAAAGAATTTTGCTTGCTTAATCTAGTTCGAGGACCGACCACTCCTAAATAATCAGGATAGTAGCCCAATGGCGCGAATATGAAGAGTCCCTGACAATTTGTCACAAGCACGGGTCACTAAGGATTTTCTCTTTCTTTGTAAGTTCCACGGAACCGATCTTTCCCGAATGCTCAGGACCTCTTTTAAACTGTTTTAAAATGAAAAGGCTCCGAGAAACGAGTCACCCGCAGGGATCACTAACGAGTTTTGTTTTGTTTGTAACGTTCATGATGCCCTCTCTTCCAAATGACCAAGAGAAACCTAGTGGCTTTTAGATGACGAGTCCGGGACAAAGTTTGTCTCAAGTGCTGTTCATTAATGACTTTCTCTCTAGTTCTCATTTTCCCTAACCGCTCTACTGCAAATGACAGTAAGGACAGACTCCTAAATGCTTTAAAAAAGGAGGCTTTCAGAAGTATTTGCCAAACCCCTAGTGGTCAAGAATGAGTTTAACCTTTCTTTAGGACAGGATCCTAAAAGCTGTAATGTGAAGATTCCGCGACAAATTGATCCCCCGCTAAGGTGAGCGAAGCGTTTTGCTTTGTTATTCATCTGCACGGAGCGAGCCTTCCAAATGAGGCCAGACTCCAAACTGTCTTAAGTTGAAGATTCCATAACAATGGCTCACAAGCACCGATCAGTAATGAGTTTCGCTTTCTTTTCAATGTCACCATGCGCTCCCTTCCAGATGATCTGGATAGACTCATAATGGCTTGAAGACTTGGATTCCGTGAGAAATTTCACAAAGCACTGATCACTACTGACTTTCTCTTGGTTTATCACTTTCACTGACCGATAAAGCCCATCTCTTCAGGACCCTCTCGTAACGCCTTTTAAATGAAGAGTCACAGATAACTTTTCCTCCAGCAATGATAAGTAATCAGGTTCTCTTTCTTTGCAGCTTTCTATGCCGAAGAATCAGGAGAGTAGTATGATGGCTTTAAGATGAAGCCTGCATGAAACATTTGAGGATGAGAAAAGAGTTTTGCCTTCTTTGTAATTCTCACCAGCCGATCTCTTCTTAACGATGAGGACAGACTCTCAAGGGCTGTAAGATGACGATTAAATGAGAAATTTGTCATAAGCATTCATTAATACTTCCTTTCCCTTTGTTTCTAATTTTCTCCAACCAATCGAGCCCACAAGCTCAGGACAGGATCCGGACAGCTTGAAAATGAAGATTCCATGAGAATTTTGTGCCCAGCCTTGATTAGGGCTGAGTTTTCCTTTCTTTGTACTTTTTACGAGCCCACGTCTTCTAATGGCACAAGACAGTTGGAGTTAAGCTGTGGGTAGGACGCCACGTCCTCAGGGTTATGGCTAGGCCACTTACAAGTGTGGTTCCTGTGTGCAGGCCACATGCAGGTAGAGTTAGGGAAGGGCAGAGCTCCCAGCCCTAGGTTAGCGTTCTCAGCGCTAGGGTTAGGGTTCATACGGGTAGGAATCCCGATCCTAGTGTTTCCTCGACCACAGGAAACGTAAGCCTCCGTGCAAGTGGCCTTCCCGTGGGAACCCTAATCCTAGGGTTCGGGCCTTACCCATAGACACCCTAAGGCAAGGATCCCCATCTGTAGGACCTCTATGCCTAAAGTGAGCTGGCCTAACCATTGGAACCCTTACTTCAACTGGCCTATGCCTAGAACCCTAACCCTAACGCCAAGTGGCCTACCCGTAAGCATCCTAATCCTAGGGCGGGAATCCCTTCCCACAGCAAGCCTATTTCAGCGTGGCTAACCCATAGGAACCATAACCCAACTCCCCTTGGTCTAGCAATGGGAACCCTACCCCTTAGTCCAAAGGGCCTAGCTCGGGAAACCCTGACGCTGACGCCAAGTGGGCTAAGGAGCCCTAACGCCTATCCCTAACTCCAACTGACCTACTCAGAGGAACTTTAACCCAATTGGCGGGGAGCCCTACCTTTTGCAAGCCTAACTCTCCCCAAAATTAGCAAATTTCTCCTGCAATCATCCTCCAAATGTAATTCCGATGCACTGCTGGCCATTTGGGAGAGATCCCTTCTTGAAAAATGCTCTCCAGGAGACATTAGTTCCAGGTAACAGCAAGGCACGAATGTCTCCAGGGATCGTTCTCTAAATGCTATCACGATGCACCGCTGGTGATTTGGCAGAGATCCGTTCATGACAAGTCCTAGGCTTGAGACATTCACTCCAGATCACAGCTAGCTACTCATTGCTCCTCAAATCATCTTTCAAAATGCATTCGGATGAAAGCCTGGCATTACCGTTAACGAAAAATGCTGTTCATTTGACATTCCTTCCAGGTTACTGCTAGGGACGAAATTCTCGGGAATGTTCCTCAAGAAGTCAGAGGGATGCACTGCCAGCTACCTGGCAGAGAGCCCTTTCAGAAAATTGCTACAAATGAAAAATGCATTCCAGATCACAGCTAGGTGCAAATTTCTCCCGCAATCATCCTCCAAATGTCATTCATTCGGAGGCTCTGCTGGTCATTTGGCAGAGATCCGTTCGTGAAAATAGCTCAAGATGAAACATTCCAGATCAAAGCTTGGCACCAATGTCTCCAGGAATCGTCCCCCGAATGTCATTCGGAAGCCCTGCAGGTCATTTGGCAGTGATCCGTTGGTGAAAATATCATGTAGAAAAGCATTCCATGTCCCTGCTAGGGATGACTTTGCCCAAGGCAACTCGGACGCCTTGCTGCGCATTTGGGAGAGATCCATTCATGACAATTGCTAAACGTGAGCCATGAACTCCAGATCCCTACTTGGCACATATTTCTGCTGGAATCGTCCTCCAAATGGCTTTCGGGTGCACCACGGGCCATTTGGCAGAGATCCGTTCGTGAAAATAGCTAAACATGAGACAATCATTCTGGATCTCAGCTAGGACTAATTTCTCCTGGCATCGTCCTCCAAATGCCGTTCGGATGCAGTGCTGGGAAGTTGGCAGCGAACCCTTCTTGAACGTTGCTAAACATGAGCTCTTCAATCCAGATCACTGCTTGGCAGGAATGTCTCATGGAATCGTCCTCCAAATGTCGTTACGATGCACTGCTTACCATTTCCAGAGATCCAGCCAGGACAATTCCTAAAAACGAACTATTCACTCCAGGTCACAGCTAGACACGAATATGCCCTGGCATCGTCCTCCAAGAGCCAGTCGGATACGCTGCTGGGCATTGGGCAGCTATCCATTCCTGAAAAATATTATTCACCTAGAAAAGCATTCCATGTCCCTGCTAGGGACGACTTTGTCCTAGAATCGACCTCCAAGTGCAAATCGGAGGCATTGCTGGTATTTGGCAGAGAGCCTTCCTGAAAATTGCTAAACATGAGACATTCACTTCACATCACTGCTAGCCACCAATTTCTCCTGGAATCATTCTCCAAATGCCTTTCGGATGCACTGCTTGCCATTTGGCAGAGCAGGAAAGAATTTTGCTTGCTTAATCTAGTTCGAGGACCGACCACTCCTAAATAATCAGGATAGTAGCCCAATGGCGCGAATATGAAGAGTCCCTGACAATTTGTCACAAGCACGGGTCACTAAGGATTTTCTCTTTCTTTGTAAGTTCCACGGAACCGATCTTTCCCGAATGCTCAGGACCTCTTTTAAACTGTTTTAAAATGAAAAGGCTCCGAGAAACGAGTCACCCGCAGGGATCACTAACGAGTTTTGTTTTGTTTGTAACGTTCATGATGCCCTCTCTTCCAAATGACCAAGAGAAACCTAGTGGCTTTTAGATGACGAGTCCGGGACAAAGTTTGTCTCAAGTGCTGTTCATTAATGACTTTCTCTCTAGTTCTCATTTTCCCTAACCGCTCTACTGCAAATGACAGTAAGGACAGACTCCTAAATGCTTTAAAAAAGGAGGCTTTCAGAAGTATTTGCCAAACCCCTAGTGGTCAAGAATGAGTTTAACCTTTCTTTAGGACAGGATCCTAAAAGCTGTAATGTGAAGATTCCGCGACAAATTGATCCCCCGCTAAGGTGAGCGAAGCGTTTTGCTTTGTTATTCATCTGCACGGAGCGAGCCTTCCAAATGAGGCCAGACTCCAAACTGTCTTAAGTTGAAGATTCCATAACAATGGCTCACAAGCACCGATCAGTAATGAGTTTCGCTTTCTTTTCAATGTCACCATGCGCTCCCTTCCAGATGATCTGGATAGACTCATAATGGCTTGAAGACTTGGATTCCGTGAGAAATTTCACAAAGCACTGATCACTACTGACTTTCTCTTGGTTTATCACTTTCACTGACCGATAAAGCCCATCTCTTCAGGACCCTCTCGTAACGCCTTTTAAATGAAGAGTCACAGATAACTTTTCCTCCAGCAATGATAAGTAATCAGGTTCTCTTTCTTTGCAGCTTTCTATGCCGAAGAATCAGGAGAGTAGTATGATGGCTTTAAGATGAAGCCTGCATGAAACATTTGAGGATGAGAAAAGAGTTTTGCCTTCTTTGTAATTCTCACCAGCCGATCTCTTCTTAACGATGAGGACAGACTCTCAAGGGCTGTAAGATGACGATTAAATGAGAAATTTGTCATAAGCATTCATTAATACTTCCTTTCCCTTTGTTTCTAATTTTCTCCAACCAATCGAGCCCACAAGCTCAGGACAGGATCCGGACAGCTTGAAAATGAAGATTCCATGAGAATTTTGTGCCCAGCCTTGATTAGGGCTGAGTTTTCCTTTCTTTGTACTTTTTACGAGCCCACGTCTTCTAATGGCACAAGACAGTTGGAGTTAAGCTGTGGGTAGGACGCCACGTCCTCAGGGTTATGGCTAGGCCACTTACAAGTGTGGTTCCTGTGTGCAGGCCACATGCAGGTAGAGTTAGGGAAGGGCAGAGCTCCCAGCCCTAGGTTAGCGTTCTCAGCGCTAGGGTTAGGGTTCATACGGGTAGGAATCCCGATCCTAGTGTTTCCTCGACCACAGGAAACGTAAGCCTCCGTGCAAGTGGCCTTCCCGTGGGAACCCTAATCCTAGGGTTCGGGCCTTACCCATAGACACCCTAAGGCAAGGATCCCCATCTGTAGGACCTCTATGCCTAAAGTGAGCTGGCCTAACCATTGGAACCCTTACTTCAACTGGCCTATGCCTAGAACCCTAACCCTAACGCCAAGTGGCCTACCCGTAAGCATCCTAATCCTAGGGCGGGAATCCCTTCCCACAGCAAGCCTATTTCAGCGTGGCTAACCCATAGGAACCATAACCCAACTCCCCTTGGTCTAGCAATGGGAACCCTACCCCTTAGTCCAAAGGGCCTAGCTCGGGAAACCCTGACGCTGACGCCAAGTGGGCTAAGGAGCCCTAACGCCTATCCCTAACTCCAACTGACCTACTCAGAGGAACTTTAACCCAATTGGCGGGGAGCCCTACCTTTTGCAAGCCTAACTCTCCCCAAAATTAGCAAATTTCTCCTGCAATCATCCTCCAAATGTAATTCCGATGCACTGCTGGCCATTTGGGAGAGATCCCTTCTTGAAAAATGCTCTCCAGGAGACATTAGTTCCAGGTAACAGCAAGGCACGAATGTCTCCAGGGATCGTTCTCTAAATGCTATCACGATGCACCGCTGGTGATTTGGCAGAGATCCGTTCATGACAAGTCCTAGGCTTGAGACATTCACTCCAGATCACAGCTAGCTACTCATTGCTCCTCAAATCATCTTTCAAAATGCATTCGGATGAAAGCCTGGCATTACCGTTAACGAAAAATGCTGTTCATTTGACATTCCTTCCAGGTTACTGCTAGGGACGAAATTCTCGGGAATCTTCCTCAAGAAGTCAGAGGGATGCACTGCCAGCTACCTGGCAGAGAGCCCTTTCAGAAAATTGCTACAAATGAAAAATGCATTCCAGATCACAGCTAGGTGCAAATTTCTCCCGCAATCATCCTCCAAATGTCATTCATTCGGAGGCTCTGCTGGTCATTTGGCAGAGATCCGTTTGTGAAAATAGCTCAAGATGAAACATTCCAGATCAAAGCTTGGCACCAATGTCTCCAGGAATCGTCCCCCGAATGTCATTCGGAAGCCCTGCAGGTCATTTGGCAGCGATCCGTTGGTGAAAATATCATGTAGAAAAGCATTCCATGTCCCTGCTAGGGATGACTTTGCCCAAGGCAACTCGGACGCCTTGCTGCGCATTTGGGAGAGATCCATTCATGACAATTGCTAAACGTGAGCCATGAACTCCAGATCCCTACTTGGCACATATTTCTGCTGGAATCGTCCTCCAAATGGCTTTCGGGTGCACCACGGGCCATTTGGCAGAGATCCGTTCGTGAAAATAGCTAAACATGAGACAATCATTCTGGATCTCAGCTAGGACTAATTTCTCCTGGCATCGTCCTCCAAATGCCGTTCGGATGCAGTGCTGGGAAGTTGGCAGCGAACCCTTCTTGAACGTTGCTAAACATGAGCTCTTCAGTCCAGATCACTGCTTGGCAGGAATGTCTCATGGAATCGTCCTCCAAATGTCGTTACGATGCACTGCTTACCATTTCCAGAGATCCAGCCAGGACAATTCCTAAAAACGAACTATTCACTCCAGGTCACAGCTAGACACGAATATGCCCTGGCATCGTCCTCCAAGAGCCAGTCGGATACGCTGCTGGGCATTGGGCAGCTATCCAGTCCTGAAAAATATTATTCACCTAGAAAAGCATTCCATGTCCCTGCTAGGGACGACTTTGTCCTAGAATCGACCTCCAAGTGCAAATCGGAGGCATTGCTGGTATTTGGCAGAGACCCTTCCTGAAAATTGCTAAACATGAGACATTCATTTCACATCACTGCTAGCCACCAATTTCTCCTGGAATCATTCTCCAAATGCCTTTCGGATGCACTGCTTGCCATTTGGCAGAGCAGGAAAGAATTTTGCTTGCTTAATCTAGTTCGAGGACCGACCACTCCTAAATAATCAGGATAGTAGCCCAATGGCGCGAATATGAAGAGTCCCTGACAATTTGTCACAAGCACGGGTCACTAAGGATTTTCTCTTTCTTTGTAAGTTCCACGGAACCGATCTTTCCCTAATGCTCAGGACCTCTTTTAAACTGTTTGAAAATGAAAAGGCTCCGAGAAACGAGTCACCCGCAGGGATCACTAACGAGTTTTGTTTTGTTTGTAACGTTCATGATGCCCTCTCTTCCAAATGACCAAGAGAAACCTAGTGGCTTTTAGATGACGAGTCCGGGACAAAGTTTGTCTCAAGTGCTGTTCATTAATGACTTTCTCTCTAGTTCTCATTTTCCCTAACCGCTCTACTGCAAATGACAGTAAGGACAGACTCCTAAATGCTTTAAAAAAGGAGGCTTTCAGAAGTATTTGCCAAACCCCTAGTGGTCAAGAATGAGTTTAACCTTTCTTTAGGACAGGATCCTAAAAGCTGTAATGTGAAGATTCCGCGACAAATTTATCCCCCGCTAAGGTGAGCGAAGCGTTTTGCTTTGTTATTCATCTGCACGGAGCGAGCCTTCCAAATGAGGCCAGACTCCAAACTGTCTTCAGTTGAAGATTCCATAAGAAATGGCTCACAAGCACCGATCAGTAATGAGTTTCGCTTTCTTTTCAATGTCACCATGCGCTCCCTTCCAGATGATCTGGATAGACTCATAATGGCTTGAAGACTTGGATTCCGTGAGAAATTTCACAAAGCACTGATCACTACTGACTTTCTCTTGGTTTATCACTTTCACTGACCGATAAAGCCCATCTCTTCAGGACCCTCTCGTAACGCCTTTTAAATGAAGAGTCACAGATAACTTTTCCTCCAGCAATGATAAGTAATCAGGTTCTCTTTCTTTGCAGCTTTCTATGCCGAAGAATCAGGAGAGTAGTATGATGGCTTTAAAATGAAGGCTGCATGAAACATTTGAGGATGAGAAAAGAGTTTTGCCTTCTTTGTAATTCTCACCAGCCGATCTCTTCTTAACGATGAGGACAGACTCTCAAGGGCTGTAAGATGACGATTAAATGAGAAATTTGTCATAAGCATTCATTAATACTTCCTTTCCCTTTGTTTCTAATTTTCTCCAACCAATCGAGCCCACAAGCTCAGGACAGGATCCGGACAGCTTGAAAATGAAGATTCCATGAGAATTTTGTGCCCAGCCTTGATTAGGGCTGAGTTTTCCTTTCTTTGTACTTTTTACGAGCCCACGTCTTCTAATGGCACAAGACAGTTGGAGTTAAGCTGTGGGTAGGACGCCACGTCCTCAGGGTTATGGCTAGGCCACTTACAAGTGTGGTTCCTGTGTGCAGGCCACATGCAGGTAGAGTTAGGGAAGGGCAGAGCTCCCAGCCCTAGGTTAGCGTTCTCAGCGCTAGGGTTAGGGTTCATACGGGTAGGAATCCCGATCCTAGTGTTTCCTCGACCACAGGAAACGTAAGCCTCCGTGCAAGTGGCCTTCCCGTGGGAACCCTAATCCTAGGGTTCGGGCCTTACCCATAGACACCCTAAGGCAAGGATCCCCATCTGTAGGACCTCTATGCCTAAAGTGAGCTGGCCTAACCATTGGAACCCTTACTTCAACTGGCCTATGCCTAGAACCCTAACCCTAACGCCAAGTGGCCTACCCGTAAGCATCCTAATCCTAGGGCGGGAATCCCTTCCCACAGCAAGCCTATTTCAGCGTGGCTAACCCATAGGAACCATAACCCAACTCCCCTTGGTCTAGCAATGGGAACCCTACCCCTTAGTCCAAAGGGCCTAGCTCGGGAAACCCTGACGCTGACGCCAAGTGGGCTAAGGAGCCCTAACGCCTATCCCTAACTCCAACTGACCTACTCAGAGGAACTTTAACCCAATTGGCGGGGAGCCCTACCTTTTGCAAGCCTAACTCTCCCCAAAATTAGCAAATTTCTCCTGCAATCATCCTCCAAATGTAATTCCGATGCACTGCTGGCCATTTGGGAGAGATCCCTTCTTGAAAAATGCTCTCCAGGAGACATTAGTTCCAGGTAACAGCAAGGCACGAATGTCTCCAGGGATCGTTCTCTAAATGCTATCACGATGCACCGCTGGTGATTTGGCAGAGATCCGTTCATGACAAGTCCTAGGCTTGAGACATTCACTCCAGATCACAGCTAGCTACTCATTGCTCCTCAAATCATCTTTCAAAATGCATTCGGATGAAAGCCTGGCATTACCGTTAACGAAAAATGCTGTTCATTTGACATTCCTTCCAGGTTACTGCTAGGGACGAAATTCTCGGGAATCTTCCTCAAGAAGTCAGAGGGATGCACTGCCAGCTACCTGGCAGAGAGCCCTTTCAGAAAATTGCTACAAATGAAAAATGCATTCCAGATCACAGCTAGGTGCAAATTTCTCCCGCAATCATCCTCCAAATGTCATTCATTCGGAGGCTCTGCTGGTCATTTGGCAGAGATCCGTTTGTGAAAATAGCTCAAGATGAAACATTCCAGATCAAAGCTTGGCACCAATGTCTCCAGGAATCGTCCCCCGAATGTCATTCGGAAGCCCTGCAGGTCATTTGGCAGCGATCCGTTGGTGAAAATATCATGTAGAAAAGCATTCCATGTCCCTGCTAGGGATGACTTTGCCCAAGGCAACTCGGACGCCTTGCTGCGCATTTGGGAGAGATCCATTCATGACAATTGCTAAACGTGAGCCATGAACTCCAGATCCCTACTTGGCACATATTTCTGCTGGAATCGTCCTCCAAATGGCTTTCGGGTGCACCACGGGCCATTTGGCAGAGATCCGTTCGTGAAAATAGCTAAACATGAGACAATCATTCTGGATCTCAGCTAGGACTAATTTCTCCTGGCATCGTCCTCCAAATGCCGTTCGGATGCAGTGCTGGGAAGTTGGCAGCGAACCCTTCTTGAACGTTGCTAAACATGAGCTCTTCAGTCCAGATCACTGCTTGGCAGGAATGTCTCATGGAATCGTCCTCCAAATGTCGTTACGATGCACTGCTTACCATTTCCAGAGATCCAGCCAGGACAATTCCTAAAAACGAACTATTCACTCCAGGTCACAGCTAGACACGAATATGCCCTGGCATCGTCCTCCAAGAGCCAGTCGGATACGCTGCTGGGCATTGGGCAGCTATCCAGTCCTGAAAAATATTATTCACCTAGAAAAGCATTCCATGTCCCTGCTAGGGACGACTTTGTCCTAGAATCGACCTCCAAGTGCAAATCGGAGGCATTGCTGGTATTTGGCAGAGACCCTTCCTGAAAATTGCTAAACATGAGACATTCATTTCACATCACTGCTAGCCACCAATTTCTCCTGGAATCATTCTCCAAATGCCTTTCGGATGCACTGCTTGCCATTTCGCAGAGCAGGAAAGAATTTTGCTTGCTTAATCTAGTTCGAGGACCGACCACTCCTAAATAATCAGGATAGTAGCCCAATGGCGCGAATATGAAGAGTCCCTGACAATTTGTCACAAGCACGGGTCACTAAGGATTTTCTCTTTCTTTGTAAGTTCCACGGAACCGATCTTTCCCTAATGCTCAGGACCTCTTTTAAACTGTTTGAAAATGAAAAGGCTCCGAGAAACGAGTCACCCGCAGGGATCACTAACGAGTTTTGTTTTGTTTGTAACGTTCATGATGCCCTCTCTTCCAAATGACCAAGAGAAACCTAGTGGCTTTTAGATGACGAGTCCGGGACAAAGTTTGTCTCAAGTGCTGTTCATTAATGACTTTCTCTCTAGTTCTCATTTTCCCTAACCGCTCTACTGCAAATGACAGTAAGGACAGACTCCTAAATGCTTTAAAAAAGGAGGCTTTCAGAAGTATTTGCCAAACCCCTAGTGGTCAAGAATGAGTTTAACCTTTCTTTAGGACAGGATCCTAAAAGCTGTAATGTGAAGATTCCGCGACAAATTTATCCCCCGCTAAGGTGAGCGAAGCGTTTTGCTTTGTTATTCATCTGCACGGAGCGAGCCTTCCAAATGAGGCCAGACTCCAAACTGTCTTCAGTTGAAGATTCCATAAGAAATGGCTCACAAGCACCGATCAGTAATGAGTTTCGCTTTCTTTTCAATGTCACCATGCGCTCCCTTCCAGATGATCTGGATAGACTCATAATGGCTTGAAGACTTGGATTCCGTGAGAAATTTCACAAAGCACTGATCACTACTGACTTTCTCTTGGTTTATCACTTTCACTGACCGATAAAGCCCATCTCTTCAGGACCCTCTCGTAACGCCTTTTAAATGAAGAGTCACAGATAACTTTTCCTCCAGCAATGATAAGTAATCAGGTTCTCTTTCTTTGCAGCTTTCTATGCCGAAGAATCAGGAGAGTAGTATGATGGCTTTAAAATGAAGGCTGCATGAAACATTTGAGGATGAGAAAAGAGTTTTGCCTTCTTTGTAATTCTCACCAGCCGATCTCTTCTTAACGATGAGGACAGACTCTCAAGGGCTGTAAGATGACGATTAAATGAGAAATTTGTCATAAGCATTCATTAATACTTCCTTTCCCTTTGTTTCTAATTTTCTCCAACCAATCGAGCCCACAAGCTCAGGACAGGATCCGGACAGCTTGAAAATGAAGATTCCATGAGAATTTTGTGCCCAGCCTTGATTAGGGCTGAGTTTTCCTTTCTTTGTACTTTTTACGAGCCCACGTCTTCTAATGGCACAAGACAGTTGGAGTTAAGCTGTGGGTAGGACGCCACGTCCTCAGGGTTATGGCTAGGCCACTTACAAGTGTGTTTCCTGTGTGCAGGCCACATGCAGTTAGAGTTAGGGAAGGGCAGAGCTCCCAGCCCTAGGTTAGCGTTCTCAGCGCTAGGGTTAGGGTTCATACGGGTAGGAATCCCGATCCTAGTGTTTCCTCGACCACAGGA
The DNA here is from genome assembly GCF_965152235.1 of Eretmochelys imbricata. Lineage (NCBI taxonomy): Eukaryota > Metazoa > Chordata > Testudines > Cheloniidae > Eretmochelys > Eretmochelys imbricata. The sequence goes on from NC_135574.1 coordinate 184,929,984, forward strand.
AACGTAAGCCTCCGTGCAAGTGGCCTTCCCGTGGGAACCCTAATCCTAGGGTTCGGGCCTTACCCATAGACACCCTAAGGCAAGGATCCCCATCTGTAGGACCTCTATGCCTAAAGTGAGCTGGCCTAACCATTGGAACCCTTACTTCAACTGGCCTATGCCTAGAACCCTAACCCTAACGCCAAGTGGCCTACCCGTAAGCATCCTAATGCTAGGGCGGGAATCCCTTCCCACAGCAAGCCTATTTCAGCGTGGCTAACCCATAGGAACCATAACCCAACTCCCCTTGGTCTAGCAATGGGAACCCTACCCCTTAGTCCAAAGGGCCTAGCTCGGGAAACCCTGACGCTGACGCCAAGTGGGCTAAGGAGCCCTAACGCCTATCCCTAACTCCAACTGACCTACTCAGAGGAACTTTAACCCAATTGGCGGGGAGCCCTACCTTTTGCAAGCCTAACTCTCCCCAAAATTAGCAAATTTCTCCTGCAATCATCCTCCAAATGTAATTCCGATGCACTGCTGGCCATTTGGGAGAGATCCCTTCTTGAAAAATGCTCTCCAGGAGACATTAGTTCCAGGTAAAAGCAAGGCACGAATGTCTCCAGGGATCGTTCTCTAAATGCTATCACGATGCACCACTGGTGATTTGGCAGAGATCCGTTCATGACAAGTCCTAGGCTTGAGACATTCACTCCAGATCACAGCTAGCTACTCATTGCTCCTCAAATCATCTTTCAAAATGCATTCGGATGAAAGCCTGGCATTACAGTTAATGAAAAATGCTGTTCATTTGACATTCCTTCCAGGTTACTGCTAGGGACGAAATTCTCGGGAATCTTCCTCAAGAAGTCAGAGGGATGCACTGCCAGCTACCTGGCAGAGAGCCCTTTCAGAAAATTGCTACAAATGAAAAATGCATTCCAGATCACAGCTAGGTGCAAATTTCTCCCGCAATCATCCTCCAAATGTCATTCATTCGGAGGCTCTGCTGGTCATTTGGCAGAGATCCGTTCGTGAAAATAGCTCAAGATGAAACATTCCAGATCAAAGCTTGGCACCAATGTCTCCAGGAATCGTCCCCCGAATGTCATTCGGAAGCCCTGCAGGTCATTTGGCAGCGATCCGTTGGTGAAAATATCATGTAGAAAAGCATTCCATGTCCCTGCTAGGGATGACTTTGCCCAAGGCAACTCGGACGCCTTGCTGCGCATTTGGGAGAGATCCATTCATGACAATTGCTAAACGTGAGCCATGAACTCCAGATCCCTACTTGGCACATATTTCTGCTGGAATCGTCCTCCAAATGGCTTTCGGGTGCACCACGGGCCATTTGGCAGAGATCCGTTCGTGAAAATAGCTAAACATGAGACAATCATTCTGGATCTCAGCTAGGACTAATTTCTCCTGGCATCGTCCTCCAAATGCCATTCGGATGCAGTGCTGGGAAGTTGGCAGCGAACCCTTCTTGAACGTTGCTAAACATGAGCTCTTCAGTCCAGATCACTGCTTGGCAGGAATGTCTCATGGAATCGTCCTCCAAATGTCGTTACGATGCACTGCTTACCATTTCCAGAGATCCAGCCAGGACAATTCCTAAAAACGAACTATTCACTCCAGGTCACAGCTAGACACGAATATGCCCTGGCATCGTCCTCCAAGAGCCAGTCGGATACGCTGCTGGGCATTGGGCAGCTATCCATTCCTGAAAAATATTATTCACCTAGAAAAGCATTCCATGTCCCTGCTAGGGACGACTTTGTCCTAGAATCGACCTCCAAGTGCAAATCGGAGGCATTGCTGGTATTTGGCAGAGAGCCTTCCTGAAAATTGCTAAACATGAGACATTCACTTCACATCACTGCTAGCCACCAATTTCTCCTGGAATCATTCTCCAAATGCCTTTCGGATGCACTGCTTGCCATTTGGCAGAGCAGGAAAGAATTTTGCTTGCTTAATCTAGTTCGAGGACCGACCACTCCTAAATAATCAGGATAGTAGCCCAATGGCGCGAATATGAAGAGTCCCTGACAATTTGTCACAAGCACGGGTCACTAAGGATTTTCTCTTTCTTTGTAAGTTCCACGGAACCGATCTTTCCCGAATGCTCAGGACCTCTTTTAAACTGTTTGAAAATGAAAAGGCTCCGAGAAACGAGTCACCCGCAGGGATCACTAACGAGTTTTGTTTTGTTTGTAACGTTCATGATGCCCTCTCTTCCAAATGACCAAGAGAAACCGAGCGGCTTTTAGATGACGAGTCCGGGACAAAGTTTGTCTCAAGTGCTGTTCATTAATGACTTTCTCTCTAGTTCTCATTTTCCCTAACCGCTCTACTGCAAATGACAGTAAGGACAGACTCCTAAATGCTTTAAAAAAGGAGGCTTTCAGAAGTATTTGCCAAACCCCTAGTGGTCAAGAATGAGTTTAACCTTTCTTTAGGACAGGATCCTAAAAGCTGTAATGTGAAGATTCCGCAACAAATTTATCCCCCGCGAAGGTGAGCGAAGCGTTTTGCTTTGTTATTCATCTGCACGGAGCGAGCCTTCCAAATGAGGCCAGACTCCAAACTGTCTTAAGTTGAAGATTCCATAAGAAATGGCTCACAAGCACCGATCAGTAATGAGTTTCGCTTTCTTTTCAATGTCACCATGCGCTCCCTTCCAGATGATCTGGATAGACTCATAATGGCTTGAAGACTTGGATTCCGTGAGAAATTTCACAAAGCACTGATCACTACTGACTTTCTCTTGGTTTATCACTTTCACTGACCGATAAAGCCCATCTCTTCAGGACCCTCTCGTAACGCCTTTTAAATGAAGAGTCACAGATAACTTTTCCTCCAGCAATGATAAGTAATCAGGTTCTCTTTCTTTGCAGCTTTCTATGCCGAAGAATCAGGAGAGTAGTATGATGGCTTTAAGATGAAGGCTGCATGAAACATTTGAGGATGAGAAAAGAGTTTTGCCTTCTTTGTAATTCTCACCAGCCGATCTCTTCTTAACGATGAGGACAGACTCTCAAGGGCTGTAAGATGACGATTAAATGAGAAATTTGTCATAAGCATTCATTAATACTTCCTTTCCCTTTGTTTCTAATTTTCTCCAACCAATCGAGCCCACAAGCTCAGGACAGGATCCGGACAGCTTGAAAATGAAGATTCCATGAGAATTTTGTGCCCAGCCTTGATTAGGGCTGAGTTTTCCTTTCTTTGGACTTTTTACGAGCCCACGTCTTCTAATGGCACAAGACAGTTGGAGTTAAGCTGTGGGTAGGACGCCACGTCCTCAGGGTTATGGCTAGGCCACTTACAAGTGTGGTTCCTGTGTGCAGGCCACATGCAGGTAGAGTTAGGGAAGGGCAGAGCTCCCAGCCCTAGGTTAGCGTTCTCAGTGCTAGGGTTAGGGTTCATACGGGTAGGAATCCCGATCCTAGTGTTTCCTCGACCACAGGAAACGTAAGCCTCCGTGCAAGTGGCCTTCCCGTGGGAACCCTAATCCTAGGGTTCGGGCCTTACCCATAGACACCCTAAGGCAAGGATCCCCATCTGTAGGACCTCTATGCCTAAAGTGAGCTGGCCTAACCATTGGAACCCTTACTTCAACTGGCCTATGCCTAGAACCCTAACCCTAACGCCAAGTGGCCTACCCGTAAGCATCCTAATGCTAGGGCGGGAATCCCTTCCCACAGCAAGCCTATTTCAGCGTGGCTAACCCATAGGAACCATAACCCAACTCCCCTTGGTCTAGCAATGGGAACCCTACCCCTTAGTCCAAAGGGCCTAGCTTGGGAAACCCTGACGCTGACGCGAAGTGGGCTAAGGAGCCCTAACGCCTATCCCTAACTCCAACTGACCTACTCAGAGGAACTTTAACCCAATTGGCGGGGAGCCCTACCTTTTGCAAGCCTAACTCTCCCCAAAATTAGCAAATTTCTCCTGCAATCATCCTCCAAATGTAATTCCGATGCACTGCTGGCCATTTGGGAGACATCCCTTCTTGAAAAATGCTCTCCAGGAGACATTAGTTCCAGGTAACAGCAAGGCACGAATGTCCCCAGGGATCGTTCTCTAAATGCTATCACGATGCACCGCTGCTGATTTGGCAGAGATCCGTTCATGACAAGTCCTAGGCTTGAGACATTCACTCCAGATCACAGCTAGCTACTCATTGCTCCTCAAATCATCTTTCAAAATGCATTCGGATGAAAGCCTGGCATTACCGTTAACGAAAAATGCTGTTCATTTGACATTCCTTCCAGGTTACTGCTAGGGACGAAATTCTCGGGAATCTTCCTCAAGAAGTCAGAGGGATGCACTGCCGGCTACCTGGCAGAGAGCCCTTTCAGAAAATTGCTACAAATGAAAAATGCATTCCAGATCACAGCTAGGTGCAAATTTCTCCCGCAATCATCCTCCAAATGTCATTCATTCGGAGGCTCTGCTGGTCATTTGGCAGAGATCCGTTCGTGAAAATAGCTCAAGATGAAACATTCCACATCAAAGCTTGGCACCAATGTCTCCAGGAATCGTCCCCCGAATGTCATTCGGAAGCCCTGCAGGTCATTTGGCAGCGATCCGTTGGTGAAAATATCATGTAGAAAAGCATTCCATGTCCCTGCTAGGGATGACTTTGCCCAAGGCAACTCGGACGCCTTGCTGCGCATTTGGGAGAGATCCATTCATGACAATTGCTAAACGTGAGCCATGAACTCCAGATCCCTACTTGGCACATATTTCTGCTGGAATCGTCCTCCAAATGGCTTTCGGGTGCACCACGGGCCATTTGGCAGAGATCCGTTCGTGAAAATAGCTAAACATGAGACAATCATTCTGGATCTCAGCTAGGACTAATTTCTCCTGGCATCGTCCTCCAAATGCCGTTCGGATGCAGTGCTGGGAAGTTGGCAGCGAACCCTTCTTGAACGTTGCTAAACATGAGCTCTTCAGTCCAGATCACTGCTTGGCAGGAATGTCTCATGGAATCGTCCTCCAAATGTCGTTACGATGCACTGCTTACCATTTCCAGAGATCCAGCCAGGACAATTCCTAAAAACGAACTATTCAGTCCAGGTCACAGCTAGACACGAATATGCCCTGGCATCGTCCTCCAAGAGCCAGTCGGATACGCTGCTGGGCATTGGGCAGCTATCCATTCCTGAAAAATATTATTCACCTAGAAAAGCATTCCATGTCCCTGCTAGGGACGACTTTGTCCTAGAATCGACCTCCAAGTGCAAATCGGAGGCATTGCTGGTATTTGGCAGAGAGCCTTCCTGAAAATTGCTAAACATGAGACATTCACTTCACATCACTGCTAGCCACCAATTTCTCCTGGAATCATTCTCCAAATGCCTTTCGGATGCACTGCTTGCCATTTGGCAGAGCAGGAAAGAATTTTGCTTGCTTAATCTAGTTCGAGGACCGACCACTCCTAAATAATCAGGATAGTAGCCCAATGGCGCGAATATGAAGAGTCCCTGACAATTTGTCACAAGCACGGGTCACTGAGGATTTTCTCTTTCTTTGTAAGTTCCACGGAACCGATCTTTCCCTAATGCTCAGGACCTCTTTTAAACTGTTTGAAAATGAAAAGGCTCCGAGAAACGAGTCACCCGCAGGGATCACGAACGAGTTTTGTTTTGTTTGTAACGTTCATGATGCCCTCTCTTCCAAATGACCAAGAGAAACCTAGTGGCTTTTAGATGACGAGTCCGGGACAAAGTTTGTCTCAAGTGCTGTTCATTAATGACTTTCTCTCTAGTTCTCATTTTCCCTAACCGCTCTACTGCAAATGACAGTAAGGACAGACTCCTAAATGCTTTAAAAAAGGAGGCTTTCAGAAGTATTTGCCAAACCCCTAGTGGTCAAGAATGAGTTTAACCTTTCTTTAGGACAGGATCCTAAAAGCTGTAATGTGAAGATTCCGCGACAAATTTATCCCCCGCTAAGGTGAGCGAAGCGTTTTGCTAAGTTATTCATCTGCACGGAGCGAGCCTTCCAAATGAGGCCAGACTCCAAACCGTCTTAAGTTGAAGATTCCATAAGAAATGGCTCACAAGCACCGATCAGTAATGAGTTTCGCTTTCTTTTCAATGTCACCATGCGCTCCCTTCCAGATGATCTGGATAGACTCATAATGGCTTGAAGACTTGGATTCCGTGAGAAATTTCACAAAGCACTGATCACTACTGACTTTCTCTTGGTTTATCACTTTCACTGACCGATAAAGCCCATCTCTTCAGGACCCTCTCGTAACGCCTTTTAAATGAAGAGTCACAGATAACTTTTCCTCCAGCAATGATAAGTAATCAGGTTCTCTTTCTTTGCAGCTTTCTATGCCGAAGAATCAGGAGAGTAGTATGATGGCTTTAAGATGAAGGCTGCATGAAACATTTGAGGATGAGAAAAGAGTTTTGCCTTCTTTGTAATTCTCACCAGCCGATCTCTTCTTAACGATGAGGACAGACTCTCAAGGGCTGTAAGATGACGATTAAATGAGAAATTTGTCATAAGCATTCATTAACACTTCCTTTCCCTTTGTTTCTAATTTTCTCCAACCAATCGAGCCCACAAGCTCAGGACAGGATCCGGACAGCTTGAAAATGAAGATTCCATGAGAATTTTGTGCCCAGCCTTGATTAGGGCTGAGTTTTCCTTTCTTTGTACTTTTTACGAGCCCACGTCTTCTAATGGCACAAGACAGTTGGAGTTAAGCTGTGGGTAGGACGCCACGTCCTCAGGGTTATGGCTAGGCCACTTACAAGTGTGGTTCCTGTGTGCAGGCCACATGCAGTTAGAGTTAGGGAAGGGCAGAGCTCCCAGCCCTAGGTTAGCGTTCTCAGCGCTAGGGTTAGGGTTCATACGGGTAGGAATCCCGATCCTAGTGTTTCCTCGACCACAGGAAACGTAAGCCTCCGTGCAAGTGGCCTTCCCGTGGGAACCCTAATCCTAGGGTTCGGGCCTTACCCATAGACACCCTAAGGCAAGGATCCCCATCTGTAGGACCTCTATGCCTAAAGTGAGCTGGCCTAACCATTGGAACCCTTACTTCAACTGGCCTATGCCTAGAACCCTAACCCTAACGCCAAGTGGCCTACCCGTAAGCATCCTAATGCTAGGGCGGGAATCCCTTCCCACAGCAAGCCTATTTCAGCGTGGCTAACCCATAGGAACCATAACCCAACTCCCCTTGGTCTAGCAATGGGAACCCTACCCCTTAGTCCAAAGGGCCTAGCTCGGGAAACCCTGACGCTGACGCCAAGTGGGCTAAGGAGCCCTAACGCCTATCCCTAACTCCAACTGACCTACTCAGAGGAACTTTAACCCAATTGGCGGGGAGCCCTACCTTTTGCAAGCCTAACTCTCCCCAAAATTAGCAAATTTCTCCTGCAATCATCCTCCAAATGTAATTCCGATGCACTGCTGGCCATTTGGGAGAGATCCCTTCTTGAAAAATGCTCTCCAGGAGACATTAGTTCCAGGTAACAGCAAGGCACGAATGTCTCCAGGGATCGTTCTCTAAATGCTATCACGATGCACCGCTGGTGATTTGGCAGAGATCCGTTCATGACAAGTCCTAGGCTTGAGACATTCACTCCAGATCACAGCTAGCTACTCATTGCTCCTCAAATCATCTTTCAAAATGCATTCGGATGAAAGCCTGGCATTACCGTTAACGAAAAATGCTGTTCATTTGACATTCCTTCCAGGTTACTGCTAGGGACGAAATTCTCGGGAATCTTCCTCAAGAAGTCAGAGGGATGCACTGCCGGCTACCTGGCAGAGAGCCCTTTCAGAAAATTGCTACAAATGAAAAATGCATTCCAGATCACAGCTAGGTGCAAATTTCTCCCGCAATCATCCTCCAAATGTCATTCATTCGGAGGCTCTGCTGGTCATTTGGCAGAGATCCGTTTGTGAAAATAGCTCAAGATGAAACATTCCAGATCAAAGCTTGGCACCAATGTCTCCAGGAATCGTCCCCCGAATGTCATTCGGAAGCCCTGCAGGTCATTTGGCAGCGATCCGTTGGTGAAAATATCATGTAGAAAAGCATTCCATGTCCCTGCTAGGGATGACTTTGCCCAAGGCAACTCGGACGCCTTGCTGCGCATTTGGGAGAGATCCATTCATGACAATTGCTAAACGTGAGCCATGAACTCCAGATCCCTACTTGGCACATATTTCTGCTGGAATCATCCTCCAAATGGCTTTCGGGTGCACCACGGGCCATTTGGCAGAGATCCGTTCATGAAAATAGCTAAACATGAGACAATCATTCTGGATCTCAGCTAGGACTAATTTCTCCTGGCATCGTCCTCCAAATGCCGTTCGGATGCAGTGCTGGGAAGTTGGCAGCGAACCCTTCTTGAACGTTGCTAAACATGAGCTCTTCAGTCCAGATCACTGCTTGGCAGGAATGTCTCATGGAATCGTCCTCCAAATGTCGTTACGATGCACTGCTTACCATTTCCAGAGATCCAGCCAGGACAATTCCTAAAAACGAACTATTCAGTCCAGGTCACAGCTAGACACGAATATGCCCTGGCATCGTCCTCCAAGAGCCAGTCGGATACGCTGCTGGGCATTGGGCAGCTATCCATTCCTGAAAAATATTATTCACCTAGAAAAGCATTCCATGTCCCTGCTAGGGACGACTTTGTCCTAGAATCGACCTCCAAGTGCAAATCGGAGGCATTGCTGGTATTTGGCAGAGAGCCTTCCTGAAAATTGCTAAACATGAGACATTCACTTCACATCACTGCTAGCCACCAATTTCTCCTGGAATCATTCTCCAAATGCCTTTCGGATGCACTGCTTGCCATTTGGCAGAGCAGGAAAGAATTTTGCTTGCTTAATCTAGTTCGAGGACCGACCACTCCTAAATAATCAGGATAGTAGCCCAATGGCGCGAATATGAAGAGTCCCTGACAATTTGTCACAAGCACGGGTCACTAAGGATTTTCTCTTTCTTTGTAAGTTCCACGGAACCGATCTTTCCCTAATGCTCAGGACCTCTTTTAAACTGTTTTAAAATGAAAAGGCTCCGAGAAACGAGTCACCCGCAGGGATCACTAACGAGTTTTGTTTTGTTTGTAACGTTCATGATGCCCTCTCTTCCAAATGACCAAGAGAAACCTAGTGGCTTTTAGATGACGAGTCCGGGACAAAGTTTGTCTCAAGTGCTGTTCATTAATGACTTTCTCTCTAGTTCTCATTTTCCCTAACCGCTCTACTGCAAATGACAGTAAGGACAGACTCCTAAATGCTTTAAAAAAGGAGGCTTTCAGAAGTATTTGCCAAACCCCTAGTGGTCAAGAATGAGTTTAACCTTTCTTTAGGACAGGATCCTAAAAGCTGTAATGTGAAGATTCCGCGACAAATTTATCCCCCGCTAAGGTGAGCGAAGCGTTTTGCTTTGTTATTCATCTGCACGGAGCGAGCCTTCCAAATGAGGCCAGACTCCAAACTGTCTTAAGTTGAAGATTCCATAAAAATGGCTCACAAGCACCGATCAGTAATGAGTTTCGCTTTCTTTTCAATGTCACCATGCGCTCCCTTCCAGATGATCTGGATAGACTCATAATGGCTTGAAGACTTGGATTCCGTGAGAAATTTCACAAAGCACTGATCACTACTGACTTTCTCTTGGTTTATCACTTTCACTGACCGATAAAGCCCATCTCTTCAGGACCCTCTCGTAACGCCTTTTAAATGAAGAGTCACAGATAACATTTCCTCCAGCAATGATAAGTAATCAGGTTCTCTTTCTTTGCAGCTTTCTATGCCGAAGAATCAGGAGAGTAGTATGATGGCTTTAAGATGAAGGCTGCATGAAACATTTGAGGATGAGAAAAGAGTTCTGCCTTCTTTGTAATTCTCACCAGCCGATCTCTTCTTAACGATGAGGACAGACTCTCAAGGGCTGTAAGATGACGATTAAATGAGAAATTTGTCATAAGCATTCATTAATACTTCCTTTCCCTTTGTTTCTAATTTTCTCCAACCAATCGAGCCCACAAGCTCAGGACAGGATCCGGACAGCTTGAAAATGAAGATTCCATGAGAATTTTGTGCCCAGCCTTGATTAGGGCTGAGTTTTCCTTTCTTTGTACTTTTTACGAGCCCACGTCTTCTAATGGCACAAGACAGTTGGAGTTAAGCTGTGGGTAGGACGCCACGTCCTCAGGGTTATGGCTAGGCCACTTACAAGTGTGGTTCCTGTGTGCAGGCCACATGCAGTTAGAGTTAGGGAAGGGCAGAGCTCCCAGCCCTAGGTTAGCGTTCTCAGCGCTAGGGTTAGGGTTCATACGGGTAGGAATCCCGATCCTAGTGTTTCCTCGACCACAGGAAACGTAAGCCTCCGTGCAAGTGGCCTTCCCGTGGGAACCCTAATCCTAGGGTTCGGGCCTTACCCATAGACACCCTAAGGCAAGGATCCCCATCTGTAGGACCTCTATGCCTAAAGTGAGCTGGCCTAACCATTGGAACCCTTACTTCAACTGGCCTATGCCTAGAACCCTAACCCTAACGCCAAGTGGCCTACCCGTAAGCATCCTAATCCTAGGGTGGGAATCCCTTCCCACAGCAAGCCTATTTCAGCGTGGCTAACCCATAGGAACCATAACCCAACTCCCCTTGGTCTAGCAATGGGAACCCTACCCCTTAGTCCAAAGGGCCTAGCTCGGGAAACCCTGACGCTGACGCCAAGTGGGCTAAGGAGCCCTAACGCCTATCCCTAATTCCAACTGACCTACTCAGAGGAACTTTAACCCAATTGGCGGGGAGCCCTACCTTTTGCAAGCCTAACTCTCCCCAAAATTAGCAAATTTCTCCTGCAATCATCCTCCAAATGTAATTCCGATGCACTGCTGGCCATTTGGGAGAGATCCCTTCTTGAAAAATGCTCTCCAGGAGACATTAGTTCCAGGTAACAGCAAGGCACGAATGTCTCCAGGGATCGTTCTCTAAATGCTATCACGATGCACCGCTGGTGATTTGGCAGAGATCCGTTCATGACAAGTCCTAGGCCTGAGACATTCACTCCAGATCACAGCTAGCTACTCATTGCTCCTCAAATCATCTTTCAAAATGCATTCGGATGAAAGCCTGGCATTACCGTTAACGAAAAATGCTGTTCATTTGACATTCCTTCCAGGTTACTGCTAGGGACGAAATTCTCGGGAATCTTCCTCAAGAAGTCAGAGGGATGCACTGCCGGCTACCTGGCAGAGAGCCCTTTCAGAAAATTGCTACAAATGAAAAATGCATTCCAGATCACAGCTAGGTGCAAATTTCTCCCGCAATCATCCTCCAAATGTCATTCATTCGGAGGCTCTGCTGGTCATTTGGCAGAGATCCGTTCGTGAAAATAGCTCAAGATGAAACATTCCAGATCAAAGCTTGGCACCAATGTCTCCAGGAATCGTCCCCCGAATGTCATTCGGAAGCCCTGCAGGTCATTTGGCAGCGATCCGTTGGTGAAAATATCATGTAGAAAAGCATTCCATGTCCCTGCTAGGGATGACTTTGCCCAAGGCAACTCGGACGCCTTGCTGCGCATTTGGGAGAGATCCATTCATGACAATTGCTAAACGTGAGCCATGAACTCCAGATCCCTACTTGGCACATATTTCTGCTGGAATCGTCCTCCAAATGGCTTTCGGGTGCACCACGGGCCATTTGGCAGAGATCCGTTCGTGAAAATAGCTAAACATGAGACAATCATTCTGGATCTCAGCTAGGACTAATTTCTCCTGGCATCGTCCTCCAAATGCCGTTCGGATGCAGTGCTGGGAAGTTGGCAGCGAACCCTTCTTGAACGTTGCTAAACATGAGCTCTTCAGTCCAGATCACTGCTTGGCAGGAATGTCTCATGGAATCGTCCTCCAAATGTCGTTACGATGCACTGCTTACCATTTCCAGAGATCCAGCCAGGACAATTCCTAAAAACGAACTATTCACTCCAGGTCACAGCTAGACACGAATATGCCCTGGCATCGTCCTCCAAGAGCCAGTCGGATACGCTGCTGGGCATTGGGCAGCTATCCAGTCCTGAAAAATATTATTCACCTAGAAAAGCATTCCATGTCCCTGCTAGGGACGACTTTGTCCTAGAATCGACCTCCAAGTGCAAATCGGAGGCATTGCTGGTATTTGGCAGAGAGCCTTCCTGAAAATTGCTAAACATGAGACATTCACTTCACATCACTGCTAGCCACCAATTTCTCCTGGAATCATTCTCCAAATGCCTTTCGGATGCACTGCTTGCCATTTGGCAGAGCAGGAAAGAATTTTGCTTGCTTAATCTAGTTCGAGGACCGACCACTCCTAAATAATCAGGATAGTAGCCCAATGGCGCGAATATGAAGAGTCCCTGACAATTTGTCACAAGCACGGGTCACTAAGGATTTTCTCTTTCTTTGTAAGTTCCACGGAACCGATCTTTCCCTAATGCTCAGGACCTCTTTTAAACTGTTTGAAAATGAAAAGGCTCCGAGAAACGAGTCACCCGCAGGGATCACTAACGAGTTTTGTTTTGTTTGTAACGTTCATGATGCCCTCTCTTCCAAATGACCAAGAGAAACCTAGTGGCTTTTAGATGACGAGTCCGGGACAAAGTTTGTCTCAAGTGCTGTTCATTAATGACTTTCTCTCTAGTTCTCATTTTCCCTAACCGCTCTACTGCAAATGACAGTAAGGACAGACTCCTAAATGCTTTAAAAAAGGAGGCTTTCAGAAGTATTTGCCAAACCCCTAGTGGTCAAGAATGAGTTTAACCTTTCTTTAGGACAGGATCCTAAAAGCTGTAATGTGAAGATTCCGCGACAAATTTATCCCCCGCTAAGGTGAGCGAAGCGTTTTGCTTTGTTATTCATCTGCACGGAGCGAGCCTTCCAAATGAGGCCAGACTCCAAACTGTCTAAAGTTGAAGATTCCATAAGAAATGGCTCACAAGCACCGATCAGTAATGAGTTTCGCTTTCTTTTCAATGTCACCATGCGCTCCCTTCCAGATGATCTGGATAGACTCATAATGGCTTGAAGACTTGGATTCCGTGAGAAATTTCACAAAGCACTGATCACTACTGACTTTCTCTTGGTTTATCACTTTCACTGACCGATAAAGCCCATCTCTTCAGGACCCTCTCGTAACGCCTTTTAAATGAAGAGTCCCAGATAACTTTTCCTCCAGCAATGATAAGTAATCAGGTTCTCTTTCTTTGCAGCTTTCTATGCCGAAGAATCAGGAGAGTAGTATGATGGCTTTAAGATGAAGGCTGCATGAAACATTTGAGGATGAGAAAAGAGTTTTGCCTTCTTTGTAATTCTCACCAGCCGATCTCTTCTTAACGATGAGGACAGACTCTCAAGGGCTGTAAGATGACGATTAAATGAGAAATTTGTCATAAGCATTCATTAATACTTCCTTTCCCTTTGTTTCTAATTTTCTCCAACCAATCGAGCCCACAAGCTCAGGACAGGATCCGGACAGCTTGAAAATGAAGATTCCATGAGAATTTTGTGCCCAGCCTTGATTAGGGCTGAGTTTTCCTTTCTTTGTACTTTTTACGAGCCCACGTCTTCTAATGGCACAAGACAGTTGGAGTTAAGCTGTGGGTAGGACGCCACGTCCTCAGGGTTATGGCTAGGCCACTTACAAGTGTGGTTCCTGTGTGCAGGCCACATGCAGTTAGAGTTAGGGAAGGGCAGAGCTCCCAGCCCTAGGTTAGCGTTCTCAGCACTAGGGTTAGGGTTCATACGGGTAGGAATCCCGATCCTAGTGTTTCCTCGACCACAGGAAACGTAAGCCTCCGTGCAAGTGGCCTTCCCGTGGGAACCCTAATCCTAGGGTTCGGGCCTTACCCATAGACACCCTAAGGCAAGGATCCCCATCTGTAGGACCTCTATGCCTAAAGTGAGCTGGCCTAACCATTGGAACCCTTACTTCAACTGGCCTATGCCTAGAACCCTAACCCTAACGCCAAGTGGCCTACCCGTAAGCATCCTAATGCTAGGGCGGGAATCCCTTCCCACAGCAAGCCTATTTCAGCGTGGCTAACCCATAGGAACCATAACCCAACTCCCCTTGGTCTAGCAATGGGAACCCTTCCCCTTAGTCCAAAGGGCCTAGCTTGGGAAACCCTGACGCTGACGCCAAGTGGGCTAAGGAGCCCTAACGCCTATCCCTAACTCCAACTGACCTACTCAGAGGAACTTTAACCCAATTGGCGGGGAGCCCTACCTTTTGCAAGCCTAACTCTCCCCAAAATTAGCAAATTTCTCCTGCAATCATCCTCCAAATGTAATTCCGATGCACTGCTGGCCATTTGGGAGAGATCCCTTCTTGAAAAATGCTCTCCAGGAGACATTAGTTCCAGGTAACAGCAAGGCACGAATGTCTCCAGGGATCGTTCTCTAAATGCTATCACGATGCACCGCTGGTGATTTGGCAGAGATCCGTTCATGACAAGTCCTAGGCTTGAGACATTCACTCCAGATCACAGCTAGCTACTCATTGCTCCTCAAATCATCTTTCAAAATGCATTCGGATGAAAGCCTGGCATTACCGTTAACGAAAAATGCTGTTCATTTGACATTCCTTCCAGGTTACTGCTAGGGACGAAATTCTCGGGAATCTTCCTGAAGAAGTCAGAGGGATGCACTGCCGGCTACCTGGCAGAGAGCCCTTTCAGAAAATTGCTACAAATGAAAAATGCATTCCAGATCACAGCTAGGTGCAAATTTCTCCCGCAATCATCCTCCAAATGTCATTCATTCGGAGGCTCTGCTGGTCATTTGGCAGAGATCCGTTCATGAAAATAGCTCAAGATGAAACATTCCAGATCAAAGCTTGGCACCAATGTCTCCAGGAATCGTCCCCCGAATGTCATTCGGAAGCCCTGCAGGTCATTTGGCAGCGATCCGTTGGTGAAAATATCATGTAGAAAAGCATTCCATGTCCCTGCTAGGGATGACTTTGCCCAAGGCAACTCGGACGCCTTGCTGCGCATTTGGGAGAGATCCATTCATGACAATTGCTAAACGTGAGCCATGAACTCCAGATCCCTACTTGGCACATATTTCTGCTGGAATCGTCCTCCAAATGGCTTTCGGGTGCACCACGGGCCATTTGGCAGAGATCCGTTCGTGAAAATAGCTAAACATGAGACAATCATTCTGGATCTCAGCTAGGACTAATTTCTCCTGGCATCGTCCTCCAAATGCCGTTCG
The DNA here is from genome assembly GCF_965152235.1 of Eretmochelys imbricata. Lineage (NCBI taxonomy): Eukaryota > Metazoa > Chordata > Testudines > Cheloniidae > Eretmochelys > Eretmochelys imbricata. Next base: position 184,945,214 of record NC_135574.1, read on the forward strand.
GATGCAGTGCTGGGAAGTTGGCAGCGAACCCTTCTTGAACGTTGCTAAACATGAGCTCTTCAGTCCAGATCACTGCTTGGCAGGAATGTCTCATGGAATCGTCCTCCAAATGTCGTTACGATGCACTGCTTACCATTTCCAGAGATCCAGCCAGGACAATTCCTAAAAACGAACTATTCAGTCCAGGTCACAGCTAGACACGAATATGCCCTGGCATCGTCCTCCAAGAGCCAGTCAGATACGCTGCTGGGCATTGGGCAGCTATCCATTCCTGAAAAATATTATTCACCTAGAAAAGCATTCCATGTCCCTGCTAGGGACGACTTTGTCCTAGAATCGACCTCCAAGTGCAAATCGGAGGCATTGCTGGTATTTGGCAGAGAGCCTTCCTGAAAATTGCTAAACATGAGACATTCACTTCACATCACTGCTAGCCACCAATTTCTCCTGGAATCATTCTCCAAATGCCTTTCGGATGCACTGCTTGCCATTTGGCAGAGCAGGAAAGAATTTTGCTTGCTTAATCTAGTTCGAGGACCGACCACTCCTAAATAATCAGGATAGTAGCCCAATGGCGCGAATATGAAGAGTCCCTGACAATTTGTCACAAGCACGGGTCACTAAGGATTTTCTCTTTCTTTGTAAGTTCCACGGAACCGATCTTTCCCTAATGCTCAGGACCTCTTTTAAACTGTTTGAAAATGAAAAGGCTCCGAGAAACGAGTCACCCGCAGGGATCACGAACGAGTTTTGTTTTGTTTGTAACGTTCATGATGCCCTCTCTTCCAAATGACCAAGAGAAACCTAGTGGCTTTTAGATGACGAGTCCGGGACAAAGTTTGTCTCAAGTGCTGTTCATTAATGACTTTCTCTCTAGTTCTCATTTTCCCTAACCGCTCTACTGCAAATGACAGTAAGGACAGACTCCTAAATGCTTTAAAAAAGGAGGCTTTCAGAAGTATTTGCCAAACCCCTAGTGGTCAAGAATGAGTTTAACCTTTCTTTAGGACAGGATCCTAAAAGCTGTAATGTGAAGATTCCGCGACAAATTTATCCCCCGCTAAGGTGAGCGAAGCGTTTTGCTTTGTTATTCATCTGCACGGAGCGAGCCTTCCAAATGAGGCCAGACTCCAAACTGTCTTAAGTTGAAGATTCCATAAGAAATGGCTCACAAGCACCGATCAGTAATGAGTTTCGCTTTCTTTTCAATGTCACCATGCGCTCCCTTCCAGATGATCTGGATAGACTCATAATGGCTTGAAGACTTGGATTCCGTGAGAAATTTCACAAAGCACTGATCACTACTGACTTTCTCTTGGTTTATCACTTTCACTGACCGATAAAGCCCATCTCTTCAGGACCCTCTCATAACGCCTTTTAAATGAAGGCTGAGGGGAGGTATGATTGCTCTCTATAAATATATCAGAGGGATAAATACCAGAGAGGGAGAGGAATTATTTAAACTCAGTACCAATGTGGACACAAGAACAAATGGATATAAACTGGCCACTAGGAAATTTAGATTAGAAATTAGACGAAGGTTTCTAACCATCAGAGGAGTGAAGTTTTGGAATAGCCTTCCGAGGGAAGTAGTGGGGGCAAAAGATCTATCTTGCTTTAAGATTAAACTCGATAAGTTTATGGAGGAGATGGTATGATGGGATAACATGGTTTTGGTAATTAAATATTCATGGTAAATAGGCCCAATGGCCTGTGACGGGTTTTAGATGGGGTAAGATCCAAGTTACCTGGGAAAGAATTTTCTGGGAAAGAATTTTCTGTAGTATCTGGCTGATGAATCTTGCCCATATGCTCAGGGTTTAGCTGATCGCCATATTTGGGGTCGGGAAGGAATTTTCCTCCAGGGCAGATTGGAAGAGGCCCTGGAGGTTTTTCGCCTTCCTCTGTAGCATGGGGCACGGGTCACTTGCTGGAGGATTCTCTGCTCCTTGAGGTCTTTAAACTACAATTTGAGGACTTCAATAGCACAGATATAGGTGTGAGGTTTTTTTTGTAGGAGTGGTGGGTGAAATTCTGTGGCCTGCGTTGTGCAGGAGGTCAGACTAGATGATCATAATGGTCCCTTCTGACCTAAATAACTATGAACTATAAGAGTCACAGATAACTTTTCCTCCAGCAATGATAAGTAATCAGGTTCTCTTTCTTTGCAGCTTTCTATGCCGAAGAATCAGGAGAGTAGTATGATGGCTTTAAGATGAAGCCTGCATGAAACACTTGAGGATGAGAAAAGAGTTTTGCCTTCTTTGTAATTCTCACCAGCCGATCTCTTCTTAACGATGAGGACAGACTCTCAAGGGCTGTAAGATGACGATTAAATGAGAAATTTGTCATAAGCATTCATTAATACTTCCTTTCCCTTTGTTTCTAATTTTCTCCAACCAATCGAGCCCACAAGCTCAGGACAGGATCCGGACAGCTTGAAAATGAAGATTCCATGAGAATTTTGTGCCCAGCCTTGATTAGGGCTGAGTTTTCCTTTCTTTGTACTTTTTACGAGCCCACGTCTTCTAATGGCACAAGACAGTTGGAGTTAAGCTGTGGGTAGGACGCCACGTCCTCAGGGTTATGGCTAGGCCACTTACAAGTGTGGTTCCTGTGTGCAGGCCACATGCAGTTAGAGTTAGGGAAGGGCAGAGCTCCCAGCCCTAGGTTAGCGTTCTCAGCGCTAGGGTTAGGGTTCATACGGGTAGGAATCCCGATCCTAGTGTTTCCTCGACCACAGGAAACGTAAGCCTCCGTGCAAGTGGCCTTCCCGTGGGAACCCTAATCCTAGGGTTCGGGCCTTACCCATAGACACCCTAAGGCAAGGATCCCCATCTGTAGGACCTCTATGCCTAAAGTGAGCTGGCCTAACCATTGGAACCCTTACTTCAACAGGCCTATGCCTAGAACCCTAACCCTAACGCCAAGTGGCCTACCCGTAAGCATCCTAATGCTAGGGCGGGAATCCCTTCCCACAGCAAGCCTATTTCAGCGTGGCTAACCCATAGGAACCATAACCCAACTCCCCTTGGTCTAGCAATGGGAACCCTACCCCTTAGTCCAAAGGGCCTAGCTCGGGAAACCCTGACGCTGACGCCAAGTGGGCTAAGGAGCCCTAACGCCTATCCCTAACTCCAACTGACCTACTCAGAGGAACTTTAACCCAATTGGCGGGGAGCCCTACCTTTTGCAAGCCTAACTCTCCCCAAAATTAGCAAATTTCTCCTCCAATCATCCTCCAAATGTAATTCCGATGCACTGCTGGCCATTTGGGAGAGATCCCTTCTTGAAAAATGCTCTCCAGGAGACATTAGTTCCAGGTAACAGCAAGGCACGAATGTCTCCAGGGATCGTTCTCTAAATGCTATCACGATGCACCGCTGGTGATTTGGCAGAGATCCGTTCATGACAAGTCCTAGGCTTGAGACATTCACTCCAGATCACAGCTAGCTACTCATTGCTCCTCAAATCATCTTTAAAAATGCATTCGGATGAAAGCCTGGCATTACCGTTAACGAAAAATGCTGTTCATTTGACATTCCTTCCAGGTTACTGCTAGGGACGAAATTCTCGGGAATCTTCCTCAAGAAGTCAGAGGGATGCACTGCCAGCTACCTGGCAGAGAGCCCTTTCAGAAAATTGCTACAAATGAAAAATGCATTCCAGATCACAGCTAGGTGCAAATTCCTCCCGCAATCATCCTCCAAATGTCATTCATTCGGAGGCTCTGCTGGTCATTTGGCAGAGATCCGTTCGTGAAAATAGCTCAAGATGAAACATTCCACATCAAAGCTTGGCACCAATGTCTCCAGGAATCGTCCCCCGAATGTCATTCGGAAGCCCTGCAGGTCATTTGGCAGCGATCCGTTGGTGAAAATATCATGTAGAAAAGCATTCCATGTCCCTGCTAGGGATGACTTTGCCCAAGGCAACTCGGACGCCTTGCTGCGCATTTGGGAGAGATCCATTCATGACAATTGCTAAACGTGAGCCATGAACTCCAGCTCCCTACTTGGCACATATTTCTGCTGGAATCGTCCTCCAAATGGCTTTCGGGTGCACCACGGGCCATTTGGCAGAGATCCGTTCGTGAAAATAGCTAAACATGAGACAATCATTCTGGATCTCAGCTAGGACTAATTTCTCCTGGCATCGTCCTCCAAATGCCGTTCGGATGCAGTGCTGGGAAGTTGGCAGCGAACCCTTCTTGAACGTTGCTAAACATGAGCTCTTCAGTCCAGATCACTGCTTGGCAGGAATGTCTCATGGAATCGTCCTCCAAATGTCGTTACGATGCACTGCTTACCATTTCCAGAGATCCAGCCAGGACAATTCCTAAAAACGAACTATTCAGTCCAGGTCACAGCTAGACACGAATATGCCCTGGCATCGTCCTCCAAGAGCCAGTCAGATACGCTGCTGGGCATTGGGCAGCTATCCAGTCCTGAAAAATATTATTCACCTAGAAAAGCATTCCATGTCCCTGCTAGGGACGACTTTGTCCTAGAATCGACCTCCAAGTGCAAATCGGAGGCATTGCTGGTATTTGGCAGAGAGCCTTCCTGAAAATTGCTAAACATGAGACATTCACTTCACATCACTGCTAGCCACCAATTTCTCCTGGAATCATTCTCCAAATGCCTTTCGGATGCACTGCTTGCCATTTGGCAGAGCAGGAAAGAATTTTGCTTGCTTAATCTAGTTCGAGGACCGACCACTCCTAAATAATCAGGATAGTAGCCCAATGGCGCGAATATGAAGAGTCCCTGACAATTTGTCACAAGCACGGGTCACTAAGGATTTTCTCTTTCTTTGTAAGTTCCACGGAACCGATCTTTCCCTAATGCTCAGGACCTCTTTTAAACTGTTTGAAAATGAAAAGGCTCCGAGAAACGAGTCACCCGCAGGGATCACGAACGAGTTTTGTTTTGTTTGTAACGTTCATGATGCCCTCTCTTCCAAATGACCAAGAGAAACCTAGTGGCTTTTAGATGACGAGTCCGGGACAAAGTTTGTCTCAAGTGCTGTTCATTAATGACTTTCTCTCTAGTTCTCATTTTCCCTAACCGCTCTACTGCAAATGACAGTAAGGACAGACTCCTAAATGCGTTAAAAAAGGAGGTTTTCAGAAGTATTTGCCAAACCCCTAGTGGTCAAGAATGAGTTTAACCTTTCTTTAGGACAGGATCCTAAAAGCTGTAATGTGAAGATTCCGCGACAAATTTATCCCCCGCTAAGGTGAGCGAAGCGTTTTGCTTTGTTATTCATCTGCACGGAGCGAGCCTTCCAAATGAGGCCAGACTCCAAACTGTCTGAAGTTGAAGATTCCATAAGAAATGGCTCACAAGCACCGATCAGTAATGAGTTTCGCTTTCTTTTCAATGTCACCATGCGCTCCCTTCCAGATGATCTGGATAGACTCATAATGGCTTGAAGACTTGGATTCCGTGAGAAATTTCACAAAGCACTGATCACTACTGACTTTCTCTCGGTTTATTAGTGTCACTGACCGATAAAGCCCATCTCTTCAGGACCCTCCCGTAACGCCTTTTAAATGAAGAGTCACAGATAACTTTTCCTCCAGCAATGATAAGTAATCAGGTTCTCTTTCTTTGCAGCTTTCTATGCCGAAGAATCAGGAGAGTAGTATGATGGCTTTAAGATGAAGCTTGCATGAAACATTTGAGGATGAGAAAAGAGTTTTGCCTTCTTTGTAATTCTCACCAGCCGATCTCTTCTTAACGATGAGGACAGACTCTCAAGGGCTGTAAGATGACGATTAAATGAGAAATTTGTCATAAGCATTCATTAATACTTCCTTTCCCTTTGTTTCTAATTTTCTCCAACCAATCGAGCCCACAAGCTCAGGACAGGATCCGGACAGCTTGAAAATGAAGATTCCATGAGAATTTTGTGCCCAGCCTTGATTAGGGCTGAGTTTTCCTTTCTTTGGACTTTTTACGAGCCCACGTCTTCTAATGGCACAAGACAGTTGGAGTTAAGCTGTGGGTAGGACGCCACGTCCTCAGGGTTATGGCTAGGCCACTTACAAGTGTGGTTCCTGTGTGCAGGCCACATGCAGTTAGAGTTAGGGAAGGGCAGAGCTCCCAGCCCTAGGTTAGCGTTCTCAGCGCTAGGGTTAGGGTTCATACGGGTAGGAATCCCGATCCTAGTGTTTCCTCGACCACAGGAAACGTAAGCCTCCGTGCAAGTGGCCTTCCCGTGGGAACCCTAATCCTAGGGTTCGGGCCTTACCCATAGACACCCTAAGGCAAGGATCCCCATCTGTAGGACCTCTATGCCTAAAGTGAGCTGGCCTAACCATTGGAACCCTTCTTCAACAGGCCTATGCCTAGAACCCTAACCCTAACGCCAAGTGGCCTACCCGTAAGCATCCTAATGCTAGGGCGGGAATCCCTTCCCACAGCAAGCCTATTTCAGCGTGGCTAACCCATAGGAACCATAACCCAACTCCCCTTGATCTAGCAATGGGAACCCTACCCCTTAGTCCAAAGGGCCTAGCTCGGGAAACCCTGACGCTGACGCCAAGTGGGCTAAGGAGCCCTAACGCCTATCCCTAACTCCAACTGACCTACTCAGAGGAACTTTAACCCAATTGGCGGGGAGCCCTACCTTTTGCAAGCCTAACTCTCCCCAAAATTAGCAAATTTCTCCTGCAATCATCCTCCAAATGTAATTCCGATGCACTGCTGGCCATTTGGGAGAGATCCCTTCTTGAAAAATGCTCTCCAGGAGACATTAGTTCCAGGTAAAAGCAAGGCACGAATGTCTCCAGGGATCGTTCTCTAAATGCTATCACGATGCACCGCTGGTGATTTGGCAGAGATCCGTTCATGACAAGTCCTAGGCTTGAGACATTCACTCCAGATCACAGCTAGCTACTCATTGCTCCTCAAATCATCTTTCAAAATGCATTCGGATGAAAGCCTGGCATTACCGTTAACGAAAAATGCTGTTCATTTGACATTCCTTCCAGGTTACTGCTAGGGACGAAATTCTCGGGAATCTTCCTCAAGAAGTCAGAGGGATGCACTGCCAGCTACCTGGCAGAGAGCCCTTTCAGAAAATTGCTACAAATGAAAAATGCATTCCAGATCACAGCTAGGTGCAAATTCCTCCCGCAATCATCCTCCAAATGTCATTCATTCGGAGGCTCTGCTGGTCATTTGGCAGAGATCCGTTCGTGAAAATAGCTCAAGATGAAACATTCCACATCAAAGCTTGGCACCAATGTCTCCAGGAATCGTCCCCCGAATGTCATTCGGAAGCCCTGCAGGTCATTTGGCAGCGATCCGTTGGTGAAAATATCATGTAGAAAAGCATTCCATGTCCCTGCTAGGGATGACTTTGCCCAAGGCAACTCGGACGCCTTGCTGCGCATTTGGGAGAGATCCATTCATGACAATTGCTAAACGTGAGCCATGAACTCCAGCTCCCTACTTGGCACATATTTCTGCTGGAATCGTCCTCCAAATGGCTTTCGGGTGCACCACGGGCCATTTGGCAGAGATCCGTTCGTGAAAATAGCTAAACATGAGACAATCATTCTGGATCTCAGCTAGGACTAATTTCTCCTGGCATCGTCCTCCAAATGCCGTTCGGATGCAGTGCTGGGAAGTTGGCAGCGAACCCTTCTTGAACGTTGCTAAACATGAGCTCTTCAGTCCAGATCACTGCTTGGCAGGAATGTCTCATGGAATCGTCCTCCAAATGTCGTTACGATGCACTGCTTACCATTTCCAGAGATCCAGCCAGGACAATTCCTAAAAACGAACTATTCAGTCCAGGTCACAGCTAGACACGAATATGCCCTGCCATCGTCCTCCAAGAGCCAGTCGGATACGCTGCTGGGCATTGGGCAGCTATCCAGTCCTGAAAAATATTATTCACCTAGAAAAGCATTCCATGTCCCTGCTAGGGACGACTTTGTCCTAGAATCGACCTCCAAGTGCAAATCGGAGGCATTGCTGGTATTTGGCAGAGAGCCTTCCTGAAAATTGCTAAACATGAGACATTCACTTCACATCACTGCTAGCCACCAATTTCTCCTGGAATCATTCTCCAAATGCCTTTCGGATGCACTGCTTGCCATTTGGCAGAGCAGGAAAGAATTTTGCTTGCTTAATCTAGTTCGAGGACCGACCACTCCTAAATAATCAGGATAGTAGCCCAATGGCGCGAATATGAAGAGTCCCTGACAATTTGTCACAAGCACGGGTCACTAAGGATTTTCTCTTTCTTTGTAAGTTCCACGGAACCGATCTTTCCCTAATGCTCAGGACCTCTTTTAAACTGTTTGAAAATGAAAAGGCTCCGAGAAACGAGTCACCCGCAGGGATCACGAACGAGTTTTGTTTTGTTTGTAACGTTCATGATGCCCTCTCTTCCAAATGACCAAGAGAAACCTAGTGGCTTTTAGATGACGAGTCCGGGACAAAGTTTGTCTCAAGTGCTGTTCATTAATGACTTTCTCTCTAGTTCTCATTTTCCCTAACCGCTCTACTGCAAATGACAGTAAGGACAGACTCCTAAATGCGTTAAAAAAGGAGGTTTTCAGAAGTATTTGCCAAACCCCTAGTGGTCAAGAATGAGTTTAACCTTTCTTTAGGACAGGATCCTAAAAGCTGTAATGTGAAGATTCCGCGACAAATTTATCCCCCGCTAAGGTGAGCGAAGCGTTTTGCTTTGTTATTCATCTGCACGGAGCGAGCCTTCCAAATGAGGCCAGACTCCAAACTGTCTGAAGTTGAAGATTCCATAAGAAATGGCTCACAAGCACCGATCAGTAATGAGTTTCGCTTTCTTTTCAATGTCACCATGCGCTCCCTTCCAGATGATCTGGATAGACTCATAATGGCTTGAAGACTTGGATTCCGTGAGAAATTTCACAAAGCACTGATCACTACTGACTTTCTCTCGGTTTATTAGTGTCACTGACCGATAAAGCCCATCTCTTCAGGACCCTCCCGTAACGCCTTTTAAATGAAGAGTCACAGATAACTTTTCCTCCAGCAATGATAAGTAATCAGGTTCTCTTTCTTTGCAGCTTTCTATGCCGAAGAATCAGGAGAGTAGTATGATGGCTTTAAGATGAAGCTTGCATGAAACATTTGAGGATGAGAAAAGAGTTTTGCCTTCTTTGTAATTCTCACCAGCCGATCTCTTCTTAACGATGAGGACAGACTCTCAAGGGCTGTAAGATGACGATTAAATGAGAAATTTGTCATAAGCATTCATTAATACTTCCTTTCCCTTTGTTTCTAATTTTCTCCAACCAATCGAGCCCACAAGCTCAGGACAGGATCCGGACAGCTTGAAAATGAAGATTCCATGAGAATTTTGTGCCCAGCCTTGATTAGGGCTGAGTTTTCCTTTCTTTGGACTTTTTACGAGCCCACGTCTTCTAATGGCACAAGACAGTTGGAGTTAAGCTGTGGGTAGGACGCCACGTCCTCAGGGTTATGGCTAGGCCACTTACAAGTGTGGTTCCTGTGTGCAGGCCACATGCAGTTAGAGTTAGGGAAGGGCAGAGCTCCCAGCCCTAGGTTAGCGTTCTCAGCGCTAGGGTTAGGGTTCATACGGGTAGGAATCCCGATCCTAGTGTTTCCTCGACCACAGGAAACGTAAGCCTCCGTGCAAGTGGCCTTCCCGTGGGAACCCTAATCCTAGGGTTCGGGCCTTACCCATAGACACCCTAAGGCAAGGATCCCCATCTGTAGGACCTCTATGCCTAAAGTGAGCTGGCCTAACCATTGGAACCCTTACTTCAACAGGCCTATGCCTAGAACCCTAACCCTAACGCCAAGTGGCCTACCCGTAAGCATCCTAATGCTAGGGCGGGAATCCCTTCCCACAGCAAGCCTATTTCAGCGTGGCTAACCCATAGGAACCATAACCCAACTCCCCTTGGTCTAGCAATGGGAACCCTACCCCTTAGTCCAAAGGGCCTAGCTCGGGAAACCCTGACGCTGACGCCAAGTGGGCTAAGGAGCCCTAACGCCTATCCCTAACTCCAACTGACCTACTCAGAGGAACTTTAACCCAATTGGCGGGGAGCCCTACCTTTTGCAAGCCTAACTCTCCCCAAAATTAGCAAATTTCTCCTGCAATCATCCTCCAAATGTAATTCCGATGCACTGCTGGCCATTTGGGAGAGATCCCTTCTTGAAAAATGCTCTCCAGGAGACATTAGTTCCAGGTAACAGCAAGGCACGAATGTCTCCAGGGATCGTTCTCTAAATGCTATCACGATGCACCGCTGGTGATTTGGCAGAGATCCGTTCATGACAAGTCCTAGGCTTGAGACATTCACTCCAGATCACAGCTAGCTACTCATTGCTCCTCAAATCATCTTTAAAAATGCATTCGGATGAAAGCCTGGCATTACCGTTAACGAAAAATGCTGTTCATTTGACATTCCTTCCAGGTTACTGCTAGGGACGAAATTCTCGGGAATCTTCCTCAAGAAGTCAGAGGGATGCACTGCCAGCTACCTGGCAGAGAGCCCTTTCAGAAAATTGCTACAAATGAAAAATGCATTCCAGATCACAGCTAGGTGCAAATTCCTCCCGCAATCATCCTCCAAATGTCATTCATTCGGAGGCTCTGCTGGTCATTTGGCAGAGATCCGTTCGTGAAAATAGCTCAAGATGAAACATTCCACATCAAAGCTTGGCACCAATGTCTCCAGGAATCGTCCCCCGAATGTCATTCGGAAGCCCTGCAGGTCATTTGGCAGCGATCCGTTGGTGAAAATATCATGTAGAAAAGCATTCCATGTCCCTGCTAGGGATGACTTTGCCCAAGGCAACTCGGACGCCTTGCTGCGCATTTGGGAGAGATCCATTCATGACAATTGCTAAACGTGAGCCATGAACTCCAGCTCCCTACTTGGCACATATTTCTGCTGGAATCGTCCTCCAAATGGCTTTCGGGTGCACCACGGGCCATTTGGCAGAGATCCGTTCGTGAAAATAGCTAAACATGAGACAATCATTCTGGATCTCAGCTAGGACTAATTTCTCCTGGCATCGTCCTCCAAATGCCGTTCGGATGCAGTGCTGGGAAGTTGGCAGCGAACCCTTCTTGAACGTTGCTAAACATGAGCTCTTCAGTCCAGATCACTGCTTGGCAGGAATGTCTCATGGAATCGTCCTCCAAATGTCGTTACGATGCACTGCTTACCATTTCCAGAGATCCAGCCAGGACAATTCCTAAAAACGAACTATTCAGTCCAGGTCACAGCTAGACACGAATATGCCCTGGCATCGTCCTCCAAGAGCCAGTCGGATACGCTGCTGGGCATTGGGCAGCTATCCAGTCCTGAAAAATATTATTCACCTAGAAAAGCATTCCATGTCCCTGCTAGGGACGACTTTGTCCTAGAATCGACCTCCAAGTGCAAATCGGAGGCATTGCTGGTATTTGGCAGAGAGCCTTCCTGAAAATTGCTAAACATGAGACATTCACTTCACATCACTGCTAGCCACCAATTTCTCCTGGAATCATTCTCCAAATGCCTTTCGGATGCACTGCTTGCCATTTGGCAGAGCAGGAAAGAATTTTGCTTGCTTAATCTAGTTCGAGGACCGACCACTCCTAAATAATCAGGATAGTAGCCCAATGGCGCGAATATGAAGAGTCCCTGACAATTTGTCACAAGCACGGGTCACTAAGGATTTTCTCTTTCTTTGTAAGTTCCACGGAACCGATCTTTCCCTAATGCTCAGGACCTCTTTTAAACTGTTTGAAAATGAAAAGGCTCCGAGAAACGAGTCACCCGCAGGGATCACTAACGAGTTTTGTTTTGTTTGTAACGTTCATGATGCCCTCTCTTCCAAATGACCAAGAGAAACCTAGTGGCTTTTAGATGACGAGTCCGGGACAAAGTTTGTCTCAAGTGCTGTTCATTAATGACTTTCTCTCTAGTTCTCATTTTCCCTAACCGCTCTACTGCAAATGACAGTAAGGACAGACTCCTAAATGCGTTAAAAAAGGAGGTTTTCAGAAGTATTTGCCAAACCCCTAGTGGTCAAGAATGAGTTTAACCTTTCTTTAGGACAGGATCCTAAAAGCTGTAATGTGAAGATTCCGCGACAAATTTATCCCCCGCTAAGGTGAGCGAAGCGTTTTGCTTTGTTATTCATCTGCACGGAGCGAGCCTTCCAAATGAGGCCAGACTCCAAACTGTCTGAAGTTGAAGATTCCATAAGAAATGGCTCACAAGCACCGATCAGTAATGAGTTTCGCTTTCTTTTCAATGTCACCATGCGCTCCCTTCCAGATGATCTGGATAGACTCATAATGGCTTGAAGACTTGGATTCCGTGAGAAATTTCACAAAGCACTGATCACTACTGACTTTCTCTCGGTTTATTAGTGTCACTGACCGATAAAGCCCATCTCTTCAGGACCCTCCCGTAACGCCTTTTAAATGAAGAGTCACAGATAACTTTTCCTCCAGCAATGATAAGTAATCAGGTTCTCTTTCTTTGCAGCTTTCTATGCCGAAGAATCAGGAGAGTAGTATAATGGCTTTAAGATGAAGCTTGCATGAAACATTTGAGGATGAGAAAAGAGTTTTGCCTTCTTTGTAATTCTCACCAGCCGATCTCTTCTTAACGATGAGGACAGACTCTCAAGGGCTGTAAGATGACGATTAAATGAGAAATTTGTCATAAGCATTCATTAATACTTCCTTTCCCTTTGTTTCTAATTTTCTCCAACCAATCGAGCCCACAAGCTCAGGACAGGATCCGGACAGCTTGAAAATGAAGATTCCATGAGAATTTTGTGCCCAGCCTTGATTAGGGCTGAGTTTTCCTTTCTTTGGACTTTTTACGAGCCCACGTCTTCTAATGGCACAAGACAGTTGGAGTTAAGCTGTGGGTAGGACGCCACGTCCTCAGGGTTATGGCTAGGCCACTTACAAGTGTGGTTCCTGTGTGCAGGCCACATGCAGTTAGAGTTAGGGAAGGGCAGAGCTCCCAGCCCTAGGTTAGCGTTCTCAGCGCTAGGGTTAGGGTTCATACGGGTAGGAATCCCGATCCTAGTGTTTCCTCGACCACAGGAAACGTAAGCCTCCGTGCAAGTGGCCTTCCCGTGGGAACCCTAATCCTAGGGTTCGGGCCTTACCCATAGACACCCTAAGGCAAGGATCCCCATCTGTAGGACCTCTATGCCTAAAGTGAGCTGGCCTAACCATTGGAACCCTTACTTCAACAGGCCTATGCCTAGAACCCTAACCCTAACGCCAAGTGGCCTACCCGTAAGCATCCTAATGCTAGGGCGGGAATCCCTTCCCACAGCAAGCCTATTTCAGCGTGGCTAACCCATAGGAACCATAACCCAACTCCCCTTGGTCTAGCAATGGGAACCCTACCCCTTAGTCCAAAGGGCCTAGCTCGGGAAACCCTGACGCTGACGCCAAGTGGGCTAAGGAGCCCTAACGCCTATCCCTAACTCCAACTGACCTACTCAGAGGAACTTTAACCCAATTGGCGGGGAGCCCTACCTTTTGCAAGCCTAACTCTCCCCAAAATTAGCAAATTTCTCCTGCAATCATCCTCCAAATGTAATTCCGATGCACTGCTGGCCATTTGGGAGAGATCCCTTCTTGAAAAATGCTCTCCAGGAGACATTAGTTCCAGGTAACAGCAAGGCACGAATGTCTCCAGGGATCGTTCTCTAAATGCTATCACGATGCACCGCTGGTGATTTGGCAGAGATCCGTTCATGACAAGTCCTAGGCTTGAGACATTCACTCCAGATCACAGCTAGCTACTCATTGCTCCTCAAATCATCTTTAAAAATGCATTCGGATGAAAGCCTGGCATTACCGTTAACGAAAAATGCTGTTCATTTGACATTCCTTCCAGGTTACTGCTAGGGACGAAATTCTCGGGAATCTTCCTCAAGAAGTCAGAGGGATGCACTGCCAGCTACCTGGCAGAGAGCCCTTTCAGAAAATTGCTACAAATGAAAAATGCATTCCAGATCACAGCTAGGTGCAAATTCCTCCCGCAATCATCCTCCAAATGTCATTCATTCGGAGGCTCTGCTGGTCATTTGGCAGAGATCCGTTCGTGAAAATAGCTCAAGATGAAACATTCCAGATCAAAGCTTGGCACCAATGTCTCCAGGAATCGTCCCCCGAATGTCATTCGGAAGCCCTGCAGGTCATTTGGCAGCGATCCGTTGGTGAAAATATCATGTAGAAAAGCATTCCATGTCCCTGCTAGGGATGACTTTGCCCAAGGCAACTCGGACGCCTTGCTGCGCATTTGGGAGAGATCCATTCATGACAATTGCTAAACGTGAGCCATGAACTCCAGCTCCCTACTTGGCACATATTTCTGCTGGAATCGTCCTCCAAATGGCTTTCGGGTGCACCACGGGCCATTTGGCAGAGATCCGTTCGTGAAAATAGCTAAACATGAGACAATCATTCTGGATCTCAGCTAGGACTAATTTCTCCTGGCATCGTCCTCCAAATGCCGTTCGGATGCAGTGCTGGGAAGTTGGCAGCGAACCCTTCTTGAACGTTGCTAAACATGAGCTCTTCAGTCCAGATCACTGCTTGGCAGGAATGTCTCATGGAATCGTCCTCCAAATGTCGTTACGATGCACTGCTTACCATTTCCAGAGATCCAGCCAGGACAATTCCTAAAAACGAACTATTCAGTCCAGGTCACAGCTAGACACGAATATGCCCTGGCATCGTCCTCCAAGAGCCAGTCGGATACGCTGCTGGGCATTGGGCAGCTATCCAGTCCTGAAAAATATTATTCACCTAGAAAAGCATTCCATGTCCCTGCTAGGGACGACTTTGTCCTAGAATCGACCTCCAAGTGCAAATCGGAGGCATTGCTGGTATTTGGCAGAGAGCCTTCCTGAAAATTGCTAAACATGAGACATTCACTTCACATCACTGCTAGCCACCAATTTCTCCTGGAATCATTCTCCAAATGCCTTTCGGATGCACTGCTTGCCATTTGGCAGAGCAGGAAAGAATTTTGCTTGCTTAATCTAGTTCGAGGACCGACCACTCCTAAATAATCAGGATAGTAGCCCAATGGCGCGAATATGAAGAGTCCCTGACAATTTGTCACAAGCACGGGTCACTAAGGATTTTCTCTTTCTTTGTAAGTTCCACGGAACCGATCTTTCCCTAATGCTCAGGACCTCTTTTAAACTGTTTGAAAATGAAAAGGCTCCGAGAAACGAGTCACCCGCAGGGATCACTAACGAGTTTTGTTTTGTTTGTAACGTTCATGATGCCCTCTCTTCCAAATGACCAAGAGAAACCTAGTGGCTTTTAGATGACGAGTCCGGGACAAAGTTTGTCTCAAGTGCTGTTCATTAATGACTTTCTCTCTAGTTCTCATTTTCCCTAACCGCTCTACTGCAAATGACAGTAAGGACAGACTCCTAAATGCGTTAAAAAAGGAGGTTTTCAGAAGTATTTGCCAAACCCCTAGTGGTCAAGAATGAGTTTAACCTTTCTTTAGGACAGGATCCTAAAAGCTGTAATGTGAAGATTCCGCGAATAATTTATCCCCCGCTAAGGTGAGCGAAGCGTTTTGCTTTGTTATTCATCTGCACGGAGCGAGCCTTCCAAATGAGGCCAGACTCCAAACTGTCTGAAGTTGAAGATTCCATAAGAAATGGCTCACAAGCACCGATCAGTAATGAGTTTCGCTTTCTTTTCAATGTCACCATGCGCTCCCTTCCAGATGATCTGGATAGACTCATAATGGCTTGAAGACTTGGATTCCGTGAGAAATTTCACAAAGCACTGATCACTACTGACTTTCTCTCGGTTTATTAGTGTCACTGACCGATAAAGCCCATCTCTTCAGGACCCTCCCGTAACGCCTTTTAAATGAAGAGTCACAGATAACTTTTCCTCCAGCAATGATAAGTAATCAGGTTCTCTTTCTTTGCAGCTTTCTATGCCGAAGAATCAGGAGAGTAGTATGATGGCTTTAAGATGAAGCTTGCATGAAACATTTGAGGATGAGAAAAGAGTTTTGCCTTCTTTGTAATTCTCACCAGCCGATCTCTTCTTAACGATGAGGACAGACTCTCAAGGGCTGTAAGATGACGATTAAATGAGAAATTTGTCATAAGCATTCATTAATACTTCCTTTCCCTTTGTTTCTAATTTTCTCCAACCAATCGAGCCCACAAGCTCAGGACAGGATCCGGACAGCTTGAAAATGAAGATTCCATGAGAATTTTGTGCCCAGCCTTGATTAGGGCTGAGTTTTCCTTTCTTTGGACTTTTTACGAGCCCACGTCTTCTAATGGCACAAGACAGTTGGAGTTAAGCTGTGGGTAGGACGCCACGTCCTCAGGGTTATGGCTAGGCCACTTACAAGTGTGGTTCCTGTGTGCAGGCCACATGCAGTTAGAGTTAGGGAAGGGCAGAGCTCCCAGCCCTAGGTTAGCGTTCTCAGCGCTAGGGTTAGGGTTCATACGGGTAGGAATCCCGATCCTAGTGTTTCCTCGACCACAGGAAACGTAAGCCTCCGTGCAAGTGGCCTTCCTGTGGGAACCCTAATCCTAGGGTTCGGGCCTTACCCATAGACACCCTAAGGCAAGGATCCCCATCTGTAGGACCTCTATGCCTAAAGTGAGCTGGCCTAACCATTGGAACCCTTACTTCAACTGGCCTATGCCTAGAACCCTAACCCTAACGCCAAGTGGCCTACCCGTAAGCATCCTAATGCTAGGGCGGGAATCCCTTCCCACAGCAAGCCTATTTCAGCGTGGCTAACCCATAGGAACCATAACCCAACTCCCCTTGGTCTAGCAATGGGAACCCTACCCCTTAGTCCAAAGGGCCTAGCTCGGGAAACCCTGACGCTGACGCCAAGTGGGCTAAGGAGCCCTAACGCCTATCCCTAACTCCAACTGACCTACTCAGAGGAACTTTAACCCAATTGGCGGGGAGCCCTACCTTTTGCAAGCCTAACTCTCCCCAAAATTAGCAAATTTCTCCTGCAATCATCCTCCAAATGTAATTCCGATGCACTGCTGGCCATTTGGGAGACATCCCTTCTTGAAAAATGCTCTCCAGGA
Organism: Eretmochelys imbricata; assembly: GCF_965152235.1. Taxonomy (NCBI): domain Eukaryota; kingdom Metazoa; phylum Chordata; order Testudines; family Cheloniidae; genus Eretmochelys; species Eretmochelys imbricata. Next base: position 184,962,322 of record NC_135574.1, read on the forward strand.
GACATTAGTTCCAGGTAACAGCAAGGCACGAATGTCTCCAGGGATCGTTCTCTAAATGCTATCACGATGCACCGCTGGTGATTTGGCAGAGATCTGTTCATGACAAGTCCTAGGCTTGAGACATTCACTCCAGATCACAGCTAGCTACTCATTGCTCCTCAAATCATCTTTCAAAATGCATTCGGATGAAAGCCTGGCATTACCGTTAACGAAAAATGCTGTTCATTTGACATTCCTTCCAGGTTACTGCTAGGGACGAAATTCTCGGGAATCTTCCTCAAGAAGTCAGAGGGATGCACTGCCGGCTACCTGGCAGAGAGCCCTTTCAGAAAATTGCTACAAATGAAAAATGCATTCCAGATCACAGCTAGGTGCAAATTTCTCCCGCAATCATCCTCCAAATGTCATTCATTCGGAGGCTCTGCTGGTCATTTGGCAGAGATCCGTTCGTGAAAATAGCTCAAGATGAAACATTCCAGATCAAAGCTTGGCACCAATGTCTCCAGGAATCGTCCCCCGAATGTCATTCGGAAGCCCTGCAGGTCATTTGGCAGCGATCCGTTGGTGAAAATATCATGTAGAAAAGCATTCCATGTCCCTGCTAGGGATGACTTTGCCCAAGGCAACTCGGACGCCTTGCTGCGCATTTGGGAGAGATCCATTCATGACAATTGCTAAACGTGAGCCATGAACTCCAGATCCCTACTTGGCACATATTTCTGCTGGAATCGTCCTCCAAATGGCTTTCGGGTGCACCACGGGCCATTTGGCAGAGATCCGTTTGTGAAAATAGCTCAAGATGAAACATTCCAGATCAAAGCTTGGCACCAATGTCTCCAGGAATCGTCCCCCGAATGTCATTCGGAAGCCCTGCAGGTCATTTGGCAGCGATCCGTTGGTGAAAATATCATGTAGAAAAGCATTCCATGTCCCTACTAGGGATGACTTTGCCCAAGGCAACTCGGACGCCTTGCTGCGCATTTGGGAGAGATCCATTCATGACAATTGCTAAACGTGAGCCATGAACTCCAGATCCCTACTTGGCACATATTTCTGCTGGAATCGTCCTCCAAATGGCTTTTGGGTGCACCACGGGCCATTTGGCAGAGATCCGTTTGTGAAAATAGCTAAACATGAGACAATCATTCTGGATCTCAGCTAGGACTAATTTCTCCTGGCATCGTCCTCCAAATGCCGTTCGGATGCAGTGCTGGGAAGTTGGCAGCGAACCCTTCTTGAACGTTGCGAAACATGAGCTCTTCAGTCCAGATCACTGCTTGGCAGGAATGTCTCATGGAATCGTCCTCCAAATGTCGTTACGATGCACTGCTTACCATTTCCAGAGATCCAGCCAGGACAATTCCTAAAAACGAACTATTCAGTCCAGGTCACAGCTAGACACGAATATGCCCTGGCATCGTCCTCCAAGAGCCAGTCGGATACGCTGCTGGGCATTGGGCAGCTATCCAGTCCTGAAAAATATTATTCACCTAGAAAAGCATTCCATGTCCCTGCTAGGGACGACTTTGTCCTAGAATCGACCTCCAAGTGCAAATCGGAGGCATTGCTGGTATTTGGCAGAGACCCTTCCTGAAAATTGCTAAACATGAGACATTCACTTCACATCACTGCTAGCCACCAATTTCTCCTGGAAGCATTCTCCAAATGCCTTTCGGATGCACTGCTTGCCATTTGGCAGAGCAGGAAAGAATTTTGCTTGCTTAATCTAGTTCGAGGACCGACCACTCCTAAATAATCAGGATAGTAGCCCAATGGCGCGAATATGAAGAGTCCCTGACAATTTGTCACAAGCACGGGTCACTAAGGATTTTCTCTTTCTTTGTAAGTTCCACGGAACCGATCTTTCCCTAATGCTCAGGACCTCTTTTAAAGTGTTTTAAAATGAAAAGGCTCCGAGAAACGAGTCACCCGCAGGCATCACAAACGAGTTTTGTTTTGTTTGTAACGTTCATGATGCCCTCTCTTCCAAATGACCAAGAGAAACCTAGTGGCTTTTAGATGACGAGTCCGGGACAAAGTTTGTCTCAAGTGCTGTTCATTAATGACTTTCTCTCTAGTTCTCATTTTCCCTAACCGCTCTACTGCAAATGACAGTAAGGACAGACTCCTAAATGCTTTAAAAAAGGAGGCTTTCAGAAGTATTTGCCAAACCCCTAGTGGTCAAGAATGAGTTTAACCTTTCTTTAGGACAGGATCCTAAAAGCTGTAATGTGAAGATTCCGCGACAAATTTGTCCCCCGCTAAGGTGAGCGAAGCGTTTTGCTTTGTTATTCATCTGCACGGAGCGAGCCTTCCAAATGAGGCCAGACTCCAAGCTGTCTTAAGCTGAAGATTCCATAAGAAATGGCTCACAAGCACCGATCAGTAATGAGTTTCGCTTTCTTTTCAATGTCACCATGCGCTCCCTTCCAGATGATCTGGATAGACTCATAATGGCTTGAAGACTTGGATTCCGTGAGAAATTTCACAAAGCACTGATCACTACTGACTTTCTCTTGGTTTATCACTTTCACTGACCGATAAAGCCCATCTCTTCAGGACCCTCTCGTAACGCCTTTTAAATGAAGAGTCACAGATAACTTTTCCTCCGGCAATGATAAGTAATCAGGTTCTCTTTCTTTGCAGCTTTCTATGCCGAAGAATCAGGAGAGTAGTATGATGGCTTTAAGATGAAGGCTGCATGAAACATTTGAGGATGAGAAAAGAGTTTTGCCTTCTTTGTAATTCTCACCAGCCGATCTCTTCTTAACGATGAGGACAGACTCTCAAGGGCTGTAAGATGACGATTAAATGAGAAATTTGTCATAAGCATTCATTAATACTTCCTTTCCCTTTGTTTCTAATTTTCTCCAACCAATCGAGCCCACAAGCTCAGGACAGGATCCGGACAGCTTGAAAATGAAGATTCCATGAGAATTTTGTGCCCAGCCTTGATTAGGGCTGAGTTTTCCTTTCTTTGTACTTTTTACGAGCCCACGTCTTCTAATGGCACAAGACAGTTGGAGTTAAGCTGTGGGTAGGACGCCACGTCCTCAGGATTATGGCTAGGCCACTTACAAGTGTGGTTCCTGTGTGCAGGCCACATGCAGTTAGAGTTAGGGAAGGGCAGAGCTCCCAGCCCTAGGTTAGCGTTCTCAGCGCTAGGGTTAGGGTTCATACGGGTAGGCATCCCGATCCTAGTGTTTCCTCGACCACAGGAAACGTAAGCCTCCGTGCAAGTGGCCTTCCCGTGGGAACCCTAATCCTAGGGTTCGGGCCTTACCCATAGACACCCTAAGGCAAGGATCCCCATCTGTAGGACCTCTATGCCTAAAGTGAGCTGGCCTAACCATTGGAACCCTTACTTCACCTGGCCTATGCCTAGAACCCTAACCCTAACGCCAAGTGGCCTACCCATAAGCATCCTAATGCTAGGGCGGGAATCCCTTCCCACAGCAAGCCTATTTCAGCGTGGCTAACCCATAGGAACCATAACCCAACTCCCCTTGGTCTAGCAATGGGAACCCTACCCCTTAGTCCAAAGGGCCTAGCTCGGGAAACCCTGACGCTGACGCCAAGTGGGCTAAGGAGCCCTAACGCCTATCCCTAACTCCAACTGACCTACTCAGAGGAACTTTAACCCAATTGGCGGGGAGCCCTACCTTTTGCAAGCCTAACTCTCCCCAAAATTAGCAAATTTCTCCTGCAATCATCCTCCAAATGTAATTCCGATGCACTGCTGGCCATTTGGGAGAGATCCCTTCTTGAAAAATGCTCTCCAGGAGACATTAGTTCCAGGTAACAGCAAGGCACGAATGTCTCCAGGGATCGTTCTCTAAATGCTATCACGATGCACCGCTGGTGATTTGGCAGAGATCCGTTCATGACAAGTCCTAGGCTTGAGACATTCACTCCAGATCACAGCTAGCTACTCATTGCTCCTCAAATCATCTTTCAAAATGCATTCGGATGAAAGCCTGGCATTACCGTTAACGAAAAATGCTGTTCATTTGACATTCCTTCCAGGTTACTGCTAGGGACGAAATTCTCGGGAATCTTCCTCAAGAAGTCAGAGGGATGCACTGCCGGCTACCTGGCAGAGAGCCCTTTCAGAAAATTGCTACAAATGAAAAATGCATTCCAGATCACAGCTAGGTGCAAATTTCTCCCGCAATCATCCTCCAAATGTCATTCATTCGGAGGCTCTGCTGGTCATTTGGCAGAGATCCGTTCGTGAAAATAGCTCAAGATGAAACATTCCAGATCAAAGCTTGGCACCAATGTCTCCAGGAATCGTCCCCCGAATGTCATTCGGAAGCCCTGCAGGTCATTTGGCAGCGATCCGTTGGTGAAAATATCATGTAGAAAAGCATTCCATGTCCCTGCTAGGGATGACTTTGCCCAAGGCAACTCGGACGCCTTGCTGCGCATTTGGGAGAGATCCATTCATGACAATTGCTAAACGTGAGCCATGAACTCCAGATCCCTACTTGGCACATATTTCTGCTGGAATCGTCCTCCAAATGGCTTTCGGGTGCACCACGGGCCATTTGGCAGAGATCCGTTCGTGAAAATAGCTAAACATGAGACAATCATTCTGGATCTCAGCTAGGACTAATTTCTCCTGGCATCGTCCTCCAAATGCCGTTCGGATGCAGTGCTGGGAAGTTGGCAGCGAACCCTTCTTGAACTTTGCGAAACATGAGCTCTTCAGTCCAGATCACTGCTTGGCAGGAATGTCTCATGGAATCGTCCTCCAAATGTCGTTACGATGCACTGCTTACCATTTCCAGAGATCCAGCCAGGACAATTCCTAAAAACGAACTATTCACTCCAGGTCACAGCTAGACACGAATATGCCCTGGCATCGTCCTCCAAGAGCCAGTCGGATACGCTGCTGGGCATTGGGCAGCTATCCAGTCCTGAAAAATATTATTCACCTAGAAAAGCATTCCATGTCCCTGCTAGGGACGACTTTGTCCTAGAATCGACCTCCAAGTGCAAATCGGAGGCATTGCTGGTATTTGGCAGAGAGCCTTCCTGAAAATTGCTAAACATGAGACATTCACTTCACATCACTGCTAGCCACCAATTTCTCCTGGAAGCATTCTCCAAATGCCTTTCGGATGCACTGCTTGCCATTTGGCAGAGCAGGAAAGAATTTTGCTTGCTTAATCTAGTTCGAGGACCGACCACTCCTAAATAATCAGGATAGTAGCCCAATGGCGCGAATATGAAGAGTCCCTGACAATTTGTCACAAGCACGGGTCACTAAGGATTTTCTCTTTCTTTGTAAGTTCCACGGAACCGATCTTTCCCTAATGCTCAGGACCTCTTTTAAACTGTTTGAAAATGAAAAGGCTCCGAGAAACGAGTCACCCGCAGGGATCACGATCAAGTTTTGTTTTGTTTGTAACGTTCATGATGCCCTCTCTTCCAAATGACCAAGAGAAACCTAGTGGCTTTTAGATGACGAGTCCGGGACAAAGTTTGTCTCAAGTGCTGTTCATTAATGACTTTCTCTCTAGTTCTCATTTTCCCTAACCGCTCTACTGCAAATGACAGTAAGGACAGACTCCTAAATGCTTTAAAAAAGGAGGCTTTCAGAAGTATTTGCCAAACCCCTAGTGGTCAAGAATGAGTTTAACCTTTCTTTAGGACAGGATCCTAAAAGCTGTAATGTGAAGATTCCGCGACAAATTTATCCCCCGCTAAGGTGAGCGAAGCGTTTTGCTTTGTTATTCATCTGCACGGAGCGAGCCTTCCAAATGAGGCCAGACTCCAAACTGTCTTCAGTTGAAGATTCCATAAGAAATGGCTCACAAGCACCGATCAGTAATGAGTTTCGCTTTCTTTTCAATGTCACCATGCGCTCCCTTCCAGATGATCTGGATAGACTCATAATGGCTTGAAGACTTGGATTCCGTGAGAAATTTCACAAAGCACTGATCACTACTGACTTTCTCTTGGTTTATCACTTTCACTGACCGATAAAGCCCATCTCTTCAGGACCCTCTCGTAACGCCTTTTAAATGAAGAGTCACAGATAACTTTTCCTCCAGCAATGATAAGTAATCAGGTTCTCTTTCTTTGCAGCTTTCTATGCCGAAGAATCAGGAGAGTAGTATGATGGCTTTAAGATGAAGGCTGCATGAAACATTTGAGGATGAGAAAAGAGTTTTGCCTTCTTTGTAATTCTCACCAGCCGATCTCTTCTTAACGATGAGGACAGACTCTCAAGGGCTGTAAGATGACGATTAAATGAGAAATTTGTCATAAGCATTCATTAATACTTCCTTTCCCTTTGTTTCTAATTTTCTCCAACCAATCGAGCCCACAAGCTCAGGACAGGATCCGGACAGCTTGAAAATGAAGATTCCATGAGAATTTTGTGCCCAGCCTTGATTAGGGCTGAGTTTTCCTTTCTTTGTACTTTTTACGAGCCCACGTCTTCTAATGGCACAAGACAGTTGGAGTTAAGCTGTGGGTAGGACGCCACGTCCTCAGGGTTATGGCTAGGCCACTTACAAGTGTGTTTCCTGTGTGCAGGCCACATGCAGTTAGAGTTAGGGAAGGGCAGAGCTCCCAGCCCTAGGTTAGCGTTCTCAGCGCTAGGGTTAGGGTTCATACGGGTAGGAATCCCGATCCTAGTGTTTCCTCGACCACAGGAAACGTAAGCCTCCGTGCAAGTGGCCTTCCCGTGGGAACCCTAATCCTAGGGTTCGGGCCTTACCCATAGACACCCTAAGGCAAGGATCCCCATCTGTAGGACCTCTATGCCTAAAGTGAGCTGGCCTAAGCATTGGAACCCTTACTTCAACTGGCCTATGCCTAGAACCCTAACCCTAACGCCAAGTGGCCTACCCGTAAGCATCCTAATGCTAGGGCGGGAATCCCTTCCCACAGCAAGCCTATTTCAGCGTGGCTAACCCATAGGAACCATAACCCAACTCCCCTTGGTCTAGCAATGGGAACCCTACCCCTTAGTCCAAAGGGCCTAGCTCGGGAAACCCTGACGCTGACGCCAAGTGGGCTAAGGAGCCCTAACGCCTATCCCTAACTCCAACTGACCTACTCAGAGGAACTTTAACCCAATTGGCGGGGAGCCCTACCTTTTGCAAGCCTAACTCTCCCCAAATTTAGCAAATTTCTCCTGCAATCATCCTCCAAATGTAATTCCGATGCACTGCTGGCCATTTGGGAGAGATCCCTTCTTGAAAAATGCTCTCCAGGAGACATTAGTTCCAGGTAACAGCAAGGCACGAATGTCTCCAGGGATCGTTCTCTAAATGCTATCACGATGCACCGCTGGTGATTTGGCAGAGATCCGTTCATGACAAGTCCTAGGCTTGAGACATTCACTCCAGATCACAGCTAGCTACTCATTGCTCCTCAAATCATCTTTCAAAATGCATTCGGATGAAAGCCTGGCATTACCATTAACGAAAAATGCTGTTCATTTGACATTCCTTCCAGGTTACTGCTAGGGACGAAATTCTCGGGAATCTTCCTCAAGAAGTCAGAGGGATGCACTGCCGGCTACCTGGCAGAGAGCCCTTTCAGAAAATTGCTACAAATGAAAAATGCATTCCAGATCACAGCTAGGTGCAAATTTCTCCCGCAATCATCCTCCAAATGTCATTCATTCGGAGGCTCTGCTGGTCATTTGGCAGAGATCCGTTCGTGAAAATAGCTCAAGATGAAACATTCCAGATCAAAGCTTGGCACCAATGTCTCCAGGAATCGTCCCCCGAATGTCATTCGGAAGCCCTGCAGGTCATTTGGCAGCGATCCGTTGGTGAAAATATCATGTAGAAAAGCATTCCATGTCCCTGCTAGGGATGACTTTGCCCAAGGCAACTCGGACGCCTTGCTGCGCATTTGGGAGAGATCCATTCATGACAATTGCTAAACGTGAGCCATGAACTCCAGATCCCTACTTGGCACATATTTCTGCTGGAATCGTCCTCCAAATGGCTTTCGGGTGCACCACGGGCCATTTGGCAGAGATCCGTTTGTGAAAATAGCTAAACATGAGACAATCATTCTGGATCTCAGCTAGGACTAATTTCTCCTGGCATCGTCCTCCAAATGCCGTTCGGATGCAGTGCTGGGAAGTTGGCAGCGAACCCTTCTTGAACGTTGCGAAACATGAGCTCTTCAGTCCAGATCACTGCTTGGCAGGAATGTCTCATGGAATCGTCCTCCAAATGTCGTTACGATGCACTGCTTACCATTTCCAGAGATCCAGCCAGGACAATTCCTAAAAACGAACTATTCAGTCCAGGTCACAGCTAGACACGAATATGCCCTGGCATCGTCCTCCAAGAGCCAGTCGGATACGCTGCTGGGCATTGGGCAGCTATCCAGTCCTGAAAAATATTATTCACCTAGAAAAGCATTCCATGTCCCTGCTAGGGACGACTTTGTCCTAGAATCGACCTCCAAGTGCAAATCGGAGGCATTGCTGGTATTTGGCAGAGACCCTTCCTGAAAATTGCTAAACATGAGACATTCACTTCACATCACTGCTAGCCACCAATTTCTCCTGGAAGCATTCTCCAAATGCCTTTCGGATGCACTGCTTGCCATTTGGCAGAGCAGGAAAGAATTTTGCTTGCTTAATCTAGTTCGAGGACCGACCACTCCTAAATAATCAGGATAGTAGCCCAATGGCGCGAATATGAAGAGTCCCTGACAATTTGTCACAAGCACGGGTCACTAAGGATTTTCTCTTTCTTTGTAAGTTCCACGGAACCGATCTTTCCCTAATGCTCAGGACCTCTTTTAAACTGTTTGAAAATGAAAAGGCTCCGAGAAACGAGTCACCCGCAGGGATCACTAACGAGTTTTGTTTTGTTTGTAACGTTCATGATGCCCTCTCTTCCAAATGACCAAGAGAAACCTAGTGGCTTTTAGATGACGAGTCCGGGACAAAGTTTGTCTCAAGTGCTGTTCATTAATGACTTTCTCTCTAGTTCTCATTTTCCCTAACCGCTCTACTGCAAATGACAGTAAGGACAGACTCCTAAATGCTTTAAAAAAGGAGGCTTTCAGAAGTATTTGCCAAACCCCTAGTGGTCAAGAATGAGTTTAACCTTTCTTTAGGACAGGATCCTAAAAGCTGTAATGTGAAGATTCCGCGACAAATTTATCCCCCGCTAAGGTGAGCGAAGCGTTTTGCTTTGTTATTCATCTGCACGGAGCGAGCCTTCCAAATGAGGCCAGACTCCAAACTGTCTTCAGTTGAAGATTCCATAAGAAATGGCTCACAAGCACCGATCAGTAATGAGTTTCGCTTTCTTTTCAATGTCACCATGCGCTCCCTTCCAGATGATCTGGATAGACTCATAATGGCTTGAAGACTTGGATTCCGTGAGAAATTTCACAAAGCACTGATCACTACTGACTTTCTCTTGGTTTATCACTTTCACTGACCGATAAAGCCCATCTCTTCAGGACCCTCTCGTAACACCTTTTAAATGAAGAGTCACAGATAACTTTTCCTCCCGCAATGATAAGTAATCAGGTTCTCTTTCTTTGCAGCTTTCTATGCCGAAGAATCAGGAGAGTAGTATGATGGCTTTAAGATGAAGGCTGCATGAAACATTTGAGGATGAGAAAAGAGTTTTGCCTTCTTTGTAATTCTCACCAGCCGATCTCTTCTTAACGATGAGGACAGACTCTCAAGGGCTGTAAGATGACGATTAAATGAGAAATTTGTCATAAGCATTCATTAACACTTCCTTTCCCTTTGTTTCTAATTTTCTCCAACCAATCGAGCCCACAAGCTCAGGACAGGATCCGGACAGCTTGAAAATGAAGATTCCATGAGAATTTTGTGCCCAGCCCTGATTAGGGCTGAGTTTTCCTTTCTTTGTACTTTTTACGAGCCCACGTCTTCTAATGGCACAAGACAGTTGGAGTTAAGCTGTGGGTAGGACGCCACGTCCTCAGGGTTATGGCTAGGCCACTTACAAGTGTGGTTCCTGTGTGCAGGCCACATGCAGGTAGAGTTAGGGAAGGGCAGAGCTCCCAGCCCTAGGTTAGCGTTCTCAGCGCTAGGGTTAGGGTTCATACGGGTAGGAATCCCGATCCTAGTGTTTCCTCGACCACAGGAAACGTAAGCCTCCGTGCAAGTGGCCTTCCCGTGGGAACCCTAATCCTAGGGTTCGGGCCTTACCCATAGACACCCTAAGGCAAGGATCCCCATCTGTAGGACCTCTATGCCTAAAGTGAGCTGGCCTAAGCATTGGAACCCTTACTTCAACTGGCCTATGCCTAGAACCCTAACCCTAACGCCAAGTGGCCTACCCGTAAGCATCCTAATGCTAGGGCGGGAATCCCTTCCCACAGCAAGCCTATTTCAGCGTGGCTAACCCATAGGAACCATAACCCAACTCCCCTTGGTCTAGCAATGGGAACCCTACCCCTTAGTCCAAAGGGCCTAGCTCGGGAAACCCTGACGCTGACGCCAAGTGGGCTAAGGAGCCCTAACGCCTATCCCTAACTCCAACTGACCTACTCAGAGGAACTTTAACCCAATTGGCGGGGAGCCCTACCTTTTGCAAGCCTAACTCTCCCCAAAATTAGCAAATTTCTCCTGCAATCATCCTCCAAATGTAATTCCGATGCACTGCTGGCCATTTGGGAGACATCCCTTCTTGAAAAATGCTCTCCAGGAGACATTAGTTCCAGGTAACAGCAAGGCACGAATGTCTCCAGGGATCGTTCTCTAAATGCTATCACGATGCACCGCTGGTGATTTGGCAGAGATCTGTTCATGACAAGTCCTAGGCTTGAGACATTCACTCCAGATCACAGCTAGCTACTCATTGCTCCTCAAATCATCTTTCAAAATGCATTCGGATGAAAGCCTGGCATTACCGTTAACGAAAAATGCTGTTCATTTGACATTCCTTCCAGGTTACTGCTAGGGACGAAATTCTCGGGAATCTTCCTCAAGAAGTCAGAGGGATGCACTGCCGGCTACCTGGCAGAGAGCCCTTTCAGAGAATTGCTACAAATGAAAAATGCATTCCAGATCACAGCTAGGTGCAAATTTCTCCCGCAATCATCCTCCAAATGTCATTCATTCGGAGGCTCTGCTGGTCATTTGGCAGAGATCCATTCGTGAAAATAGCTCAAGATGAAACATTCCAGATCAAAGCTTGGCACCACTGTCTCCAGGAATCGTCCCCCGAATGTCATTCGGAAGCCCTGCAGGTCATTTGGCAGCGATCCGTTGGTGAAAATATCATGTAGAAAAGCATTCCATGTCCCTGCTAGGGATGACTTTGCCCAAGGCAACTCGGACGCCTTGCTGCGCATTTGGGAGAGATCCATTCATGACAATTGCTAAACGTGAGCCATGAACTCCAGATCCCTACTTGGCACATATTTCTGCTGGAATCGTCCTCCAAATGGCTTTCGGGTGCACCACGGGCCATTTGGCAGAGATCCGTTCGTGAAAATAGCTAAACATGAGACAATCATTCTGGATCTCAGCTAGGACTAATTTCTCCTGGCATCGTCCTCCAAATGCCGTTCGGATGCAGTGCTGGGAAGTTGGCAGCGAACCCTTCTTGAACGTTGCGAAACATGAGCTCTTCAGTCCAGATCACTGCTTGGCAGGAATGTCTCATGGAATCGTCCTCCAAATGTCGTTACGATGCACTGCTTACCATTTCCAGAGATCCAGCCAGGACAATTCCTAAAAACGAACTATTCAGTCCAGGTCACAGCTAGACACGAATATGCCCTGGCATCGTCCTCCAAGAGCCAGTCGGATACGCTGCTGGGCATTGGGCAGCTATCCATTCCTGAAAAATATTATTCACCTAGAAAAGCATTCCATGTCCCTGCTAGGGACGACTTTGTCCTAGAATCGACCTCCAAGTGCAAATCGGAGGCATTGCTGGTATTTGGCAGAGACCCTTCCTGAAAATTGCTAAACATGAGACATTCACTTCACATCACTGCTAGCCACCAATTTCTCCTGGAAGCATTCTCCAAATGCCTTTCGGATGCACTGCTTGCCATTTGGCAGAGCAGGAAAGAATTTTGCTTGCTTAATCTAGTTCGAGGACCGACCACTCCTAAATAATCAGGATAGTAGCCCAATGGCGCGAATATGAAGAGTCCCTGACAATTTGTCACAAGCACGGGTCACTAAGGATTTTCTCTTTCTTTGTAAGTTCCACGGAACCGATCTTTCCCTAATGCTCAGGACCTCTTTTAAACTGTTTGAAAATGAAAAGGCTCCGAGAAACGAGTCACCCGCAGGGATCACGAACGAGTTTTGTTTTGTTTGTAACGTTCATGATGCCCTCTCTTCCAAATGACCAAGAGAAACCTAGTGGCTTTTAGATGACGAGTCCGGGACAAAGTTTGTCTCAAGTGCTGTTCATTAATGACTTTCTCTCTAGTTCTCATTTTCCCTAACCGCTCTACTGCAAATGACAGTAAGGACAGACTCCTAAATGCTTTAAAAAAGGAGGCTTTCGGAAGTATTTGCCAAACCCCTAGTGGTCAAGAATGAGCTTAACCTTTCTTTAGGACAGGATCCTAAAAGCTGTAATGTGAAGATTCCGCGACAAATTTATCCCCCGCTAAGGTGAGCGAAGCGTTTTGCTTTGTTATTCATCTGCACGGAGCGAGCCTTCCAAATGAGGCCAGACTCCAAACTGTCTTAAGTTGAAGATTCCATAAGAAATGGCTCACAAGCACCGATCAGTAATGAGTTTCGCTTTCTTTTCAATGTCACCATGCGCTCCCTTCCAGATGATCTGGATAGACTCATAATGGCTTGAAGACTTGGATTCCGTGAGAAATTTCACAAAGCACTGATCACTACTGACTTTCTCTTGGTTTATCACTTTCACTGACCGATAAAGCCCATCTCTTCAGGACCCTCTCGTAACGCCTTTTAAATGAAGAGTCACAGATAACTTTTCCTCCAGCAATGATAAGTAATCAGGTTCTCTTTCTTTGCAGCTTTCTATGCCGAAGAATCAGGAGAGTAGTATGATGGCTTTAAGATGAAGGCTGCATGAAACATTTGAGGATGAGAAAAGAGTTTTGCCTTCTTTGTAATTCTCACCAGCCGATCTCTTCTTAACGATGAGGACAGACTCTCAAGGGCTGTAAGATGACGATTAAATGAGAAATTTGTCATAAGCATTCATTAACACTTCCTTTCCCTTTGTTTCTAATTTTCTCCAACCAATCGAGCCCACAAGCTCAGGACAGGATCCGGACAGCTTGAAAATGAAGATTCCATGAGAATTTTGTGCCCAGCCTTGATTAGGGCTGAGTTTTCCTTTCTTTGTACTTTTTACGAGCCCACGTCTTCTAATGGCACAAGACAGTTGGAGTTAAGCTGTGGGTAGGACGCCACGTCCTCAGGGTTATGGCTAGGCCACTTACAAGTGTGGTTCCTGTGTGCAGGCCACATGCAGTTAGAGTTAGGGAAGGGCAGAGCTCCCAGCCCTAGGTTAGCGTTCTCAGCGCTAGGGTTAGGGTTCATACGGGTAGGAATCCCGATCCTAGTGTTTCCTCGACCACAGGAAACGTAAGCCTCCGTGCAAGTGGCCTTCCCGTGGGAACCCTAATCCTAGGGTTCGGGCCTTACCCATAGACACCCTAAGGCAAGGATCCCCATCTGTAGGACCTCTATGCCTAAAGTGAGCTGGCCTAAGCATTGGAACCCTTACTTCAACTGGCCTATGCCTAGAACCCTAACCCTAACGCCAAGTGGCCTACCCGTAAGCATCCTAATGCTAGGGCGGGAATCCCTTCCCACAGCAAGCCTATTTCAGCGTGGCTAACCCATAGGAACCATAACCCAACTCCCCTTGGTCTAGCAATGGGAACCCTACCCCTTAGTCCAAAGGGCCTAGCTCGGGAAACCCTGACGCTGACGCCAAGTGGGCTAAGGAGCCCTAACGCCTATCCCTAACTCCAACTGACCTACTCAGAGGAACTTTAACCCAATTGGCGGGGAGCCCTACCTTTTGCAAGCCTAACTCTCCCCAAAATTAGCAAATTTCTCCTGCAATCATCCTCCAAATGTAATTCCGATGCACTGCTGGCCATTTGGGAGACATCCCTTCTTGAAAAATGCTCTCCAGGAGACATTAGTTCCAGGTAACAGCAAGGCACGAATGTCTCCAGGGATCGTTCTCTAAATGCTATCACGATGCACCGCTGGTGATTTGGCAGAGATCTGTTCATGACAAGTCCTAGGCTTGAGACATTCACTCCAGATCACAGCTAGCTACTCATTGCTCCTCAAATCATCTTTCAAAATGCATTCGGATGAAAGCCTGGCATTACCGTTAACGAAAAATGCTGTTCATTTGACATTCCTTCCAGGTTACTGCTAGGGACGAAATTCTCGGGAATCTTCCTCAAGAAGTCAGAGGGATGCACTGCCGGCTACCTGGCAGAGAGCCCTTTCAGAGAATTGCTACAAATGAAAAATGCATTCCAGATCACAGCTAGGTGCAAATTTCTCCCGCAATCATCCTCCAAATGTCATTCATTCGGAGGCTCTGCTGGTCATTTGGCAGAGATCCATTCGTGAAAATAGCTCAAGATGAAACATTCCAGATCAAAGCTTGGCACCACTGTCTCCAGGAATCGTCCCCCGAATGTCATTCGGAAGCCCTGCAGGTCATTTGGCAGCGATCCGTTGGTGAAAATATCATGTAGAAAAGCATTCCATGTCCCTGCTAGGGATGACTTTGCCCAAGGCAACTCGGACGCCTTGCTGCGCATTTGGGAGAGATCCATTCATGACAATTGCTAAACGTGAGCCATGAACTCCAGATCCCTACTTGGCACATATTTCTGCTGGAATCGTCCTCCAAATGGCTTTCGGGTGCACCACGGGCCATTTGGCAGAGATCCGTTCGTGAAAATAGCTAAACATGAGACAATCATTCTGGATCTCAGCTAGGACTAATTTCTCCTGGCATCGTCCTCCAAATGCCGTTCGGATGCAGTGCTGGGAAGTTGGCAGCGAACCCTTCTTGAACGTTGCGAAACATGAGCTCTTCAGTCCAGATCACTGCTTGGCAGGAATGTCTCATGGAATCGTCCTCCAAATGTCGTTACGATGCACTGCTTACCATTTCCAGAGATCCAGCCAGGACAATTCCTAAAAACGAACTATTCAGTCCAGGTCACAGCTAGACACGAATATGCCCTGGCATCGTCCTCCAAGAGCCAGTCGGATACGCTGCTGGGCATTGGGCAGCTATCCATTCCTGAAAAATATTATTCACCTAGAAAAGCATTCCATGTCCCTGCTAGGGACGACTTTGTCCTAGAATCGACCTCCAAGTGCAAATCGGAGGCATTGCTGGTATTTGGCAGAGACCCTTCCTGAAAATTGCTAAACATGAGACATTCACTTCACATCACTGCTAGCCACCAATTTCTCCTGGAAGCATTCTCCAAATGCCTTTCGGATGCACTGCTTGCCATTTGGCAGAGCAGGAAAGAATTTTGCTTGCTTAATCTAGTTCGAGGACCGACCACTCCTAAATAATCAGGATAGTAGCCCAATGGCGCGAATATGAAGAGTCCCTGACAATTTGTCACAAGCACGGGTCACTAAGGATTTTCTCTTTCTTTGTAAGTTCCACGGAACCGATCTTTCCCTAATGCTCAGGACCTCTTTTAAACTGTTTGAAAATGAAAAGGCTCCGAGAAACGAGTCACCCGCAGGGATCACGAACGAGTTTTGTTTTGTTTGTAACGTTCATGATGCCCTCTCTTCCAAATGACCAAGAGAAACCTAGTGGCTTTTAGATGACGAGTCCGGGACAAAGTTTGTCTCAAGTGCTGTTCATTAATGACTTTCTCTCTAGTTCTCATTTTCCCTAACCGCTCTACTGCAAATGACAGTAAGGACAGACTCCTAAATGCTTTAAAAAAGGAGGCTTTCGGAAGTATTTGCCAAACCCCTAGTGGTCAAGAATGAGCTTAACCTTTCTTTAGGACAGGATCCTAAAAGCTGTAATGTGAAGATTCCGCGACAAATTTATCCCCCGCTAAGGTGAGCGAAGCGTTTTGCTTTGTTATTCATCTGCACGGAGCGAGCCTTCCAAATGAGGCCAGACTCCAAACTGTCTTAAGTTGAAGATTCCATAAGAAATGGCTCACAAGCACCGATCAGTAATGAGTTTCGCTTTCTTTTCAATGTCACCATGCGCTCCCTTCCAGATGATCTGGATAGACTCATAATGGCTTGAAGACTTGGATTCCGTGAGAAATTTCACAAAGCACTGATCACTACTGACTTTCTCTTGGTTTATCACTTTCACTGACCGATAAAGCCCATCTCTTCAGGACCCTCTCGTAACGCCTTTTAAATGAAGAGTCACAGATAACTTTTCCTCCAGCAATGATAAGTAATCAGGTTCTCTTTCTTTGCAGCTTTCTATGCCGAAGAATCAGGAGAGTAGTATGATGGCTTTAAGATGAAGGCTGCATGAAACATTTGAGGATGAGAAAAGAGTTTTGCCTTCTTTGTAATTCTCACCAGCCGATCTCTTCTTAACGATGAGGACAGACTCTCAAGGGCTGTAAGATGACGATTAAATGAGAAATTTGTCATAAGCATTCATTAACACTTCCTTTCCCTTTGTTTCTAATTTTCTCCAACCAATCGAGCCCACAAGCTCAGGACAGGATCCGGACAGCTTGAAAATGAAGATTCCATGAGAATTTTGTGCCCAGCCTTGATTAGGGCTGAGTTTTCCTTTCTTTGTACTTTTTACGAGCCCACGTCTTCTAATGGCACAAGACAGTTGGAGTTAAGCTGTGGGTAGGACGCCACGTCCTCAGGGTTATGGCTAGGCCACTTACAAGTGTGGTTCCTGTGTGCAGGCCACATGCAGTTAGAGTTAGGGAAGGGCAGAGCTCCCAGCCCTAGGTTAGCGTTCTCAGCGCTAGGGTTAGGGTTCATACGGGTAGGAATCCCGATCCTAGTGTTTCCTCGACCACAGGAAACGTAAGCCTCCGTGCAAGTGGCCTTCCCGTGGGAACCCTAATCCTAGGGTTCGGGCCTTACCCATAGACACCCTAAGGCAAGGATCCCCATCTGTAGGACCTCTATGCCTAAAGTGAGCTGGCCTAAGCATTGGAACCCTTACTTCAACTGGCCTATGCCTAGAACCCTAACCCTAACGCCAAGTGGCCTACCCGTAAGCATCCTAATGCTAGGGCGGGAATCCCTTCCCACAGCAAGCCTATTTCAGCGTGGCTAACCCATAGGAACCATAACCCAACTCCCCTTGGTCTAGCAATGGGAACCCTACCCCTTAGTCCAAAGGGCCTAGCTCGGGAAACCCTGACGCTGACGCCAAGTGGGCTAAGGAGCCCTAACGCCTATCCCTAACTCCAACTGACCTACTCAGAGGAACTTTAACCCAATTGGCGGGGAGCCCTACCTTTTGCAAGCCTAACTCTCCCCAAAATTAGCAAATTTCTCCTGCAATCATCCTCCAAATGTAATTCCGATGCACTGCTGGCCATTTGGGAGACATCCCTTCTTGAAAAATGCTCTCCAGGAGACATTAGTTCCAGGTAACAGCAAGGCACGAATGTCTCCAGGGATCGTTCTCTAAATGCTATCACGATGCACCGCTGGTGATTTGGCAGAGATCTGTTCATGACAAGTCCTAGGCTTGAGACATTCACTCCAGATCACAGCTAGCTACTCATTGCTCCTCAAATCATCTTTCAAAATGCATTCGGATGAAAGCCTGGCATTACCGTTAACGAAAAATGCTGTTCATTTGACATTCCTTCCAGGTTACTGCTAGGGACAAAATTCTCGGGAATCTTCCTCAAGAAGTCAGAGGGATGCACTGCCGGCTACCTGGCAGAGAGCCCATTCAGAGAATTGCTACAAATGAAAAATGCATTCCAGATCACAGCTAGGTGCAAATTTCTCCCGCAATCATCCTCCAAATGTCATTCATTCGGAGGCTCTGCTGGTCATTTGGCAGAGATCCATTCGTGAAAATAGCTCAAGATGAAACATTCCAGATCAAAGCTTGGCACCAATGTCTCCAGCAATCGTCCCCCGAATGTCATTCGGAAGCCCTGCAGGTCATTTGGCAGCGATCCGTTGGTGAAAATATCATGTAGAAAAGCATTCCATGTCCCTGCTAGGGATGACTTTGCCCAAGGCAACTCGGACGCCTTGCTGCGCATTTGGGAGAGATCCATCCTGAAAATTGCTAAACATGAGACATTCACTTCACATCACTGCTAGCCACCAATTTCTCCTGGAAGCATTCTCCAAATGCCTTTCGGATGCACTGCTTGCCATTTGGCAGAGCAGGAAAGAATTTTGCTTGCTTAATCTAGTTCGAGGACCGACCACTCCTAAATAATCAGGATAGTAGCCCAATGGCGCGAATATGAAGAGTCCCTGACAATTTGTCACAAGCACGGGTCACTAAGGATTTTCTCTTTCTTTGTAAGTTCCACGGAACCGATCTTTCCCTAATGCTCAGGACCTCTTTTAAACTGTTTGAAAATGAAAAGGCTCCGAGAAACGAGTCACCCGCAGGGATCACTAACGAGTTTTGTTTTGTTTGTAACGTTCATGATGCCCTCTCTTCCAAATGACCAAGACAAACCTAGTGGCTTTTAGATGACGAGTCCGGGACAAAGTTTGTCTCAAGTGCTGTTCATTAATGACTTTCTCTCTAGTTCTCATTTTCCCTAACCGCTCTACTGCAAATGACAGTAAGGACAGACTCCTAAATGTTTTAAAAAAGGAGGCTTTCGGAAGTATTTGCCAAACCCCTAGTGGTCAAGAATGAGTTTAACCTTTCTTTAGGACAGGATCCTAAAAGCTGTAATGTGAAGTTTCCGCGACAAATTGATCCCCCGCTAAGGTGAGCGAAGCGTTTTGCTTTGTTATTCATCTGCACGGAGCGAGCCTTCCAAATGAGGCCAGACTCCAAACTGTCTTAAGTTGAAGATTCCATAAGAAATGGCTCACAAGCACCGATCAGTAATGAGTTTCGCTTTCTTTTCAATGTCACCATGCGCTCCCTTCCAGATGATCTGGATAGACTCATAATGGCTTGAAGACTTGGATTCCGTGAGAAATTTCACAAAGCACTGATCACTACTGACTTTCTCTTGGTTTATCACTTTCACTGACCGATAAAGCCCATCTCTTCAGGACCCTCTCGTAACACCTTTTAAATGAAGAGTCACAGATAACTTTTCCTCCAGCAATGATAAGTAATCAGGTTCTCTTTCTTTGCAGCTTTCTATGCCGAAGAATCAGGAGAGTAGTATGATGGCTTTAAGATGAAGGCTGCATGAAACATTTGAGGATGAGAAAAGAGTTTTGCCTTCTTTGTAATTCTCACCAGCCGATCTCTTCTTAACGATGAGGACAGACTCTCAAGGGCTGTAAGATGACGATTAAATGAGAAATTTGTCATAAGCATTCATTAACACTTCCTTTCCCTTTGTTTCTAATTTTCTCCAACCAATCGAGCCCACAAGCTCAGGACAGGATCCGGACAGCTTGAAAATGAAGATTCCATGAGAATTTTGTGCCCAGCCTTGATTAGGGCTGAGTTTTCCTTTCTTTGTACTTTTTACGAGCCCACGTCTTCTAATGGCACAAGACAGTTGGAGTTAAGCTGTGGGTAGGACGCCACGTCCTCAGGGTTATGGCTAGGCCACTTACAAGTGTGGTTCCTGTGTGCAGGCCACATGCAGTTAGAGTTAGGGAAGGGCAGAGCTCCCAGCCCTAGGTTAGCGTTCTCAGCGCTAGGGTTAGGGTTCATACGGGTAGGAATCCCGATCCTAGTGTTTCCTCGACCACAGGAAACGTAAGCCTCCGTGCAAGTGGCCTTCCCGTGGGAACCCTAATCCTAGGGTTCGGGCCTTACCCATAGACACCCTAAGGCAAGGATCCCCATCTGTAGGACCTCTATGCCTAAAGTGAGCTGGCCTAAGCATTGGAACCCTTACTTCAACTGGCCTATGCCTAGAACCCTAACCCTAACGCCAAGTGGCCTACCCGTAAGCATCCTAATGCTAGGGCGGGAATCCCTTCCCACAGCAAGCCTATTTCAGCGTGGCTAACCCATAGGAACCATAACCCAACTCCCCTTGGTCTAGCAATGGGAACCCTACCCCTTAGTCCAAAGGGCCTAGCTCGGGAAACCCTGACGCTGACGCCAAGTGGGCTAAGGAGCCCTAACGCCTATCCCTAACTCCAACTGACCTACTCAGAGGAACTTTAACCCAATTGGCGGGGAGCCCTACCTTTTGCAAGCCTAACTCTCCCCAAAATTAGCAAATTTCTCCTGCAATCATCCTCCAAATGTAATTCCGATGCACTGCTGGCCATTTGGGAGAGATCCCTTCTTGAAAAATGCTCTCCAGGAGACATTAGTTCCAGGTAACAGCAAGGCACGAATGTCTCCAGGGATCGTTCTCTAAATGCTATCACGATGCACCGCTGGTGATTTGGCAGAGATCCGTTCATGACAAGTCCTAGGCTTGAGACATTCACTCCAGATCACAGCTAGCTACTCATTGCTCCTCAAATCATCTTTCAAAATGCATTCGGATGAAAGCCTGGCATTACCGTTAACGAAAAATGCTGTTCATTTGACATTCCTTCCAGGTTACTGCTAGGGACGAAATTCTCGGGAATCTTCCTCAAGAAGTCAGAGGGATGCACTGCCGGCTACCTGGCAGAGAGCCCTTTCAGAAAATTGCTACAAATGAAAAATGCATTCCAGATCACAGCTAGGTGCAAATTTCTCCCGCAATCATCCTCCAAATGTCATTCATTCGGAGGCTCTGCTGGTCATTTGGCAGAGATCCGTTCGTGAAAATAGCTCAAGATGAAACATTCCAGATCAAAGCTTGGCACCAATGTCTCCAGGAATCGTCCCCCGAATGTCATTCGGAAGCCCTGCAGGTCATTTGGCAGCGATCCGTTGGTGAAAATATCATGTAGAAAAGCATTCCATGTCCCTGCTAGGGATGACTTTGCCCAAGGCAACTCGGACGCCTTGCTGCGCATTTGGGAGAGATCCATTCATGACAATTGCTAAACGTGAGCCATGAACTCCAGATCCCTACTTGGCACATATTTCTGCTGGAATCGTCCTCCAAATGGCTTTCGGGTGCACCACGGGCCATTTGGCAGAGATCCGTTCGTGAAAATAGCTAAACATGAGACAATCATTCTGGATCTCAGCTAGGACTAATTTCTCCTGGCATCGTCCTCCAAATGCCGTTCGGATGCAGTGCTGGGAAGTTGGCAGCGAACCCTTCTTGAACGTTGCTAAACATGAGCTCTTCAGTCCAGATCACTGCTTGGCAGGAATGTCTCATGGAATCGTCCTCCAAATGTCGTTACGATGCACTGCTTACCATTTCCAGAGATCCAGCCAGGACAATTCCTAAAAACGAACTATTCAGTCCAGGTCACAGCTAGACACGAATATGCCCTGGCATCGTCCTCCAAGAGCCAGTCGGATACGCTGCTGGGCATTGGGCAGCTATCCAGTCCTGAAAAATATTATTCACCTAGAAAAGCATTCCATGTCCCTGCTAGGGACGACTTTGTCCTAGAATCGACCTCCAAGTGCAAATCGGAGGCATTGCTGGTATTTGGCAGAGAGCCTTCCTGAAAATTGCTAAACATGAGACATTCACTTCACATCACTGCTAGCCACCAATTTCTCCTGGAAGCATTCTCCAAATGCCTTTCGGATGCACTGCTTGCCATTTGGCAGAGCAGGAAAGAATTTTGCTTGCTTAATCTAGTTCGAGGACCGACCACTCCTAAATAATCAGGATAGTAGCCCAATGGCGCGAATATGAAGAGTCCCTGACAATTTGTCACAAGCACGGGTCACTAAGGATTTTCTCTTTCTTTGTAAGTTCCACGGAACCGATCTTTCCCTAATGCTCAGGACCTCTTTTAAACTGTTTGAAAATGAAAAGGCTCCGAGAAACGAGTCACCCGCAGGGATCACGAACGAGTTTTGTTTTGTTTGTAACGTTCATGATGCCCTCTCTTCCAAATGACCAAGAGAAACCTAGTGGCTTTTAGATGACGAGTCCGGGACAAAGTTTGTCTCAAGTGCTGTTCATTAATGACTTTCTCTCTAGTTCTCATTTTCCCTAACCGCTCTACTGCAAATGACAGTAAGGACAGACTCCTAAATGCTTTAAAAAAGGAGGCTTTCGGAAGTATTTGCCAAACCCCTAGTGGTCAAGAATGAGTTTAACCTTTCTTTAGGACAGGATCCTAAAAGCTGTAATGTGAAGATTCCACGACAAATTGATCCCCCGCTAAGGTGAGCGAAGCGTTTTGCTTTGTTATTCATCTGCACGGAGCGAGCCTTCCAAATGAGGCCAGACTCCAAACTCTCTTCAGTTGAAGATTCCATAAGAAATGGCTCACAAGCACCGATCAGTAATGAGTTTCGCTTTCTTTTCAATGTCACCATGCGCTCCCTTCCAGATGATCTGGATAGACTCATAATGGCTTGAAGACTTGGATTCCGTGAGAAATTTCACAAAGCACTGATCACTACTGACTTTCTCTTGGTTTATCACTTTCACTGACCGATAAAGCCCATCTCTTCAGGACCCTCTCGTAACGCCTTTTAAATGAAGAGTCCCAGATAACTTTTCCTCCAGCAATGATAAGTAATCAGGTTCTCTTTCTTTGCAGCTTTCTATGCCGAAGAATCAGGAGAGTAGTATGATGGCTTTAAGATGAAGGCTGCATGAAACATTTGAGGATGAGAAAAGAGTTTTGCCTTCTTTGTAATTCTCACCAGCCGATCTCTTCTTAACGATGAGGACAGACTCTCAAGGGCTGTAAGATGACGATTAAATGAGAAATTTGTCATAAGCATTCATTAACACTTCCTTTCCCTTTGTTTCTAATTTTCTCCAACCAATCGAGCCCACAAGCTCAGGACAGGATCCGGACAGCTTGAAAATGAAGATTCCATGAGAATTTTGTGCCCAGCCTTGATTAGGGCTGAGTTTTCCTTTCTTTGTACTTTTTACGAGCCCACGTCTTCTAATGGCACAAGACAGTTGGAGTTAAGCTGTGGGTAGGACGCCACGTCCTCAGGGTTATGGCTAGGCCACTTACAAGTGTGGTTCCTGTGTGCAGGCCACATGCAGTTAGAGTTAGGGAAGGGCAGAGCTCCCAGCCCTAGGTTAGCGTTCTCAGCGCTAGGGTTAGGGTTCATACGGGTAGGAATCCCGATCCTAGTGTTTCCTCGACCACAGGAAACGTAAGCCTCCGTGCAAGTGGCCTTCCCGTGGGAACCCTAATCCTAGGGTTCGGGCCTTACCCATAGACACCCTAAGGCAAGGATCCCCATCTGTAGGACCTCTATGCCTAAAGTGAGCTGGCCTAACCATTGGAACCCTTACTTCAACTGGCCTATGCCTAGAACCCTAACCCTAACGCCAAGTGGCCTACCCGTAAGCATCCTAATGCTAGGGCGGGAATCCCTTCCCACAGCAAGCCTATTTCAGCGTGGCTAACCCATAGGAACCATAACCCAACTCCCCTTGGTCTAGCAATGGGAACCCTACCCCTTAGTCCAAAGGGCCTGGCTCGGGAAACCCTGACGCTGACGCCAAGTGGGCTAAGGAGCCCTAACGCCTATCCCTAACTCCAACTGACCTACTCAGAGGAACTTTAACCCAATTGGCGGGGAGCCCTACCTTTTGCAAGCCTAACTCTCCCCAAAATTAGCAAATTTCTCCTGCAATCATCCTCCAAATGTAATTCCGATGCACTGCCGGCCATTTGGGAGACATCCCTTCTTGAAAAATGCTCTCCAGGAGACATTAGTTCCAGGTAACAGCAAGGCACGAATGTCTCCAGGGATCGTTCTCTAAATGCTATCACGATGCACCGCTGGTGATTTGGCAGAGATCCGTTCATGACAAGTCCTAGGCTTGAGACATTCACTCCAGATCACAGCTAGCTACTCATTGCTCCTCAAATCATCTTTCAAAATGCATTCGGATGAAAGCCTGGCATTACCGTTAACGAAAAATGCTGTTCATTTGACATTCCTTCCAGGTTACTGCTAGGGACGAAATTCTCGGGAATCTTCCTCAAGAAGTCAGAGGGATGCACTGCCGGCTACCTGGCAGAGAGCCCTTTCAGAGAATTGCTACAAATGAAAAATGCATTCCAGATCACAGCTAGGTGCAAATTTCTCCCGCAATCATCCTCCAAATGTCATTCATTCGGAGGCTCTGCTGGTCATTTGGCAGAGATCCATTCGTGAAAATAGCTCAAGATGAAACATTCCAGATCAAAGCTTGGCACCAATGTCTCCAGGAATCGTCCCCCGAATGTCATTCGGAAGCCCTGCAGGTCATTTGGCAGCGATCCGTTGGTGAAAATATCATGTAGAAAAGCATTCCATGTCCCTGCTAGGGATGACTTTGCCCAAGGCAACTCGGACGCCTTGCTGCGCATTTGGGAGAGATCCATTCATGACAATTGCTAAACGTGAGCCATGAACTCCAGATCCCTACTTGGCACATATTTCTGCTGGAATCGTCCTCCAAATGGCTTTCGGGTGCACCACGGGCCATTTGGCAGAGATCCGTTCGTGAAAATAGCTAAACATGAGACAATCATTCTGGATCTCAGCTAGGACTAATTTCTCCTGGCATCGTCCTCCAAATGCCGTTCGGATGCAGTGCTGGGAAGTTGGCAGCGAACCCTTCTTGAACGTTGCTAAACATGAGCTCTTCAGTCCAGATCACTGCTTGGCAGGAATGTCTCTTGGAATCGTCCTCCAAATGTCGTTACGATGCACTGCTTACCATTTCCAGAGATCCAGCCAGGACAATTCCTAAAAACGAACTATTCAGTCCAGGTCACAGCTAGACACGAATATGCCCTGGCATCGTCCTCCAAGAGCCAGTCGGATACGCTGCTGGGCATTGGGCAGCTATCCAGTCCTGAAAAATATTATTCACCTAGAAAAGCATTCCATGTCCCTGCTAGGGACGACTTTGTCCTAGAATCGACCTCCAAGTGCAAATCGGAGGCATTGCTGGTATTTGGCAGAGAGCCTTCCTGAAAATTGCTAAACATGAGACATTCACTTCACATCACTGCTAGCCACCAATTTCTCCTGGAAGCATTCTCCAAATGCCTTTCGGATGCACTGCTTGCCATTTGGCAGAGCAGGAAAGAATTTTGCTTGCTTAATCTAGTTCGAGGACCGACCACTCCTAAATAATCAGGATAGTAGCCCAATGGCGCGAATATGAAGAGTCCCTGACAATTTGTCACAAGCACGGGTCACTAAGGATTTTCTCTTTCTTTGTAAGTTCCACGGAACCGATCTTTCCCTAATGCTCAGGACCTCTTTTAAACTGTTTGAAAATGAAAAGGCTCCGAGTAACGAGTCACCCGCAGGGATCACTAACGAGTTTTGTTTTGTTTGTAACGTTCATGATGCCCTCTCTTCCAAATGACCAAGAGAAACCTAGTGGCTTTTAGATGACGAGTCCGGGACAAAGTTTGTCTCAAGTGCTGTTCATTAATGACTTTCTCTCTAGTTCTCATTTTCCCTAACCGCTCTACTGCAAATGACAGTAAGGACAGACTCCTAAATGCTTTAAAAAAGGAGGCTTTCGGAAGTATTTGCCAAACCCCTAGTGGTCAAGAATGAGTTTAACCTTTCTTTAGGACAGGATCCTAAAAGCTGTAATGTGAAGATTCCGCGACAAATTGATCCCCCGCTAAGGTGAGCGAAGCGTTTTGCTTTGTTATTCATCTGCACGGAGCGAGCCTTCCAAATGAGGCCAGACTCCAAACTCTCTTAAGTTGAAGATTCCATAAGAAATGGCTCACAAGCACCGATCAGTAATGAGTTTCGCTTTCTTTTCAATGTCACCATGCGCTCCCTTCCAGATGATCTGGATAGACTCATAATGGCTTGAAGACTTGGATTCCGTGAGAAATTTCACAAAGCACTGATCACTACTGACTTTCTCTTGGTTTATCACTTTCACTGACCGATAAAGCCCATCTCTTCAGGACCCTCTCGTAACACCTTTTAAATGAAGAGTCACAGATAACTTTTCCTCCAGCAATGATAAGTAATCAGGTTCTCTTTCTTTGCAGCTTTCTATGCCGAAGAATCAGGAGAGTAGTATGATGGCTTTAAGATGAAGGCTGCATGAAACATTTGAGGATGAGAAAAGAGTTTTGCCTTCTTTGTAATTCTCACCAGCCGATCTCTTCTTAACGATGAGGACAGACTCTCAAGGGCTGTAAGATGACGATTAAATGAGAAATTTGTCAGAAGCATTCATTAACACTTCCTTTCCCTTTGTTTCTAATTTTCTCCAACCAATCGAGCCCACAAGCTCAGGACAGGATCCGGACAGCTTGAAAATGAAGATTCCATGAGAATTTTGTGCCCAGCCTTGATTAGGGCTGAGTTTTCCTTTCTTTGTACTTTTTACGAGCCCACGTCTTCTAATGGCACAAGACAGTTGGAGTTAAGCTGTGGGTAGGACGCCACGTCCTCAGGGTTATGGCTAGGCCACTTACAAGTGTGGTTCCTGTGTGCAGGCCACATGCAGTTAGAGTTAGGGAAGGGCAGAGCTCCCAGCCCTAGGGTAGCGTTCTCAGCGTTAGGGTTCATACGGGTAGGAATCCCGATCCTAGTGTTTCCTCGACCACAGGAAACGTAAGCCTCCGTGCAAGTGGCCTTCCCGTGGGAACCCTAATCCTAGGGTTCGGGCCTTACCCATAGACACCCTAAGGCAAGGATCCCCATCTGTAGGACCTCTATGCCTAAAGTGAGCTGGCCTAACCATTGGAACCCTTACTTCAACTGGCCTATGCCTAGAACCCTAACCCTAACGCCAAGTGGCCTACCCGTAAGCATCCTAATGCTAGGGCGGGAATCCCTTCCCACAGCAAGCCTATTTCAGCGTGGCTAACCCATAGGAACCA
The DNA here is from genome assembly GCF_965152235.1 of Eretmochelys imbricata. NCBI lineage: Eukaryota > Metazoa > Chordata > Testudines > Cheloniidae > Eretmochelys > Eretmochelys imbricata. Next base: position 184,989,365 of record NC_135574.1, read on the forward strand.
TAACCCAACTCCCCTTGGTCTAGCAATGGGAACCCTACCCCTTAGTCCAAAGGGCCTAGCTCGGGAAACCCTGACGCTGACGCCAAGTGGGCTAAGGAGCCCTAACGCCTATCCCTAACTCCAACTGACCTACTCAGAGGAACTTTAACCCAATTGGCGGGGAGCCCTACCTTTTGCAAGCCTAACTCTCCCCAAAATTAGCAAATTTCTCCTGCAATCATCCTCCAAATGTAATTCCGATGCACTGCTGGCCATTTGGGAGACATCCCTTCTTGAAAAATGCTCTCCAGGAGACATTAGTTCCAGGTAACAGCAAGGCACGAATGTCTCCAGGGATCGTTCTCTAAATGCTATCACGATGCACCGCTGGTGATTTGGCAGAGATCCGTTCATGACAAGTCCTAGGCTTGAGACATTCACTCCAGATCACAGCTAGCTACTCATTGCTCCTCAAATCATCTTTCAAAATGCATTCGGATGAAAGCCTGGCATTACCGTTAACGAAAAATGCTGTTCATTTGACATTCCTTCCAGGTTACTGCTAGGGACGAAATTCTCGGGAATCTTCCTCAAGAAGTCAGAGGGATGCACTGCCGGCTACCTGGCAGAGAGCCCTTTCAGAAAATTGCTACAAATGAAAAATGCATTCCAGATCACAGCTAGGTGCAAATTTCTCCCGCAATCATCCTCCAAATGTCATTCATTCGGAGGCTCTGCTGGTCATTTGGCAGAGATCCGTTCGTGAAAATAGCTCAAGATGAAACATTCCAGATCAAAGCTTGGCACCAATGTCTCCAGGAATCGTCCCCCGAATGTCATTCGGAAGCCCTGCAGGTCATTTGGCAGCGATCCGTTGGTGAAAATATCATGTAGAAAAGCATTCCATGTCCCTGCTAGGGATGACTTTGCCCAAGGCAACTCGGACGCCTTGCTGCGCATTTGGGAGAGATCCATTCATGACAATTGCTAAACGTGAGCCATGAACTCCAGATCCCTACTTGGCACATATTTCTGCTGGAATCGTCCTCCAAATGGCTTTCGGGTGCACCACGGGCCATTTGGCAGAGATCCGTTCGTGAAAATAGCTAAACATGAGACAATCATTCTGGATCTCAGCTAGGACTAATTTCTCCTGGCATCGTCCTCCAAATGCCGTTCGGATGCAGTGCTGGGAAGTTGGCAGCGAACCCTTCTTGAACGTTGCTAAACATGAGCTCTTCAGTCCAGATCACTGCTTGGCAGGAATGTCTCTTGGAATCGTCCTCCAAATGTCGTTACGATGCACTGCTTACCATTTCCAGAGATCCAGCCAGGACAATTCCTAAAAACGAACTATTCAGTCCAGGTCACAGCTAGACACGAATATGCCCTGGCATCGTCCTCCAAGAGCCAGTCGGATACGCTGCTGGGCATTGGGCAGCTATCCAGTCCTGAAAAATATTATTCACCTAGAAAAGCATTCCATGTCCCTGCTAGGGACGACTTTGTCCTAGAATCGACCTCCAAGTGCAAATCGGAGGCATTGCTGGTATTTGGCAGAGACCCTTCCTGAAAATTGCTAAACATGAGACATTCACTTCACATCACTGCTAGCCACCAATTTCTCCTGGAAGCATTCTCCAAATGCCTTTCGGATGCACTGCTTGCCATTTGGCAGAGCAGGAAAGAATTTTGCTTGCTTAATCTAGTTCGAGGACCGACCACTCCTAAATAATCAGGATAGTAGCCCAATGGCGCGAATATGAAGAGTCCCTGACAATTTGTCACAAGCACGGGTCACTAAGGATTTTCTCTTTCTTTGTAAGTTCCACAGAACCGATCTTTCCCTAATGCTCAGGACCTCTTTTAAACTGTTTGAAAATGAAAAGGGTCCGAGAAACGAGTCACCCGCAGGGATCACTAACGAGTTTTGTTTTGTTTGTAACGTTCATGATGCCCTCTCTTCCAAATGACCAAGAGAAACCTAGTGGCTTTTAGATGACGAGTCCGGGACAAAGTTTGTCTCAAGTGCTGTTCATTAATGACTTTCTCTCTAGTTCTCATTTTCCCTAACCGCTCTACTGCAAACGACAGTAAGGACAGACTCCTAAATGCTTTAAAAAAGGAGGCTTTCAGAAGTATTTGCCAAACCCCTAGTGGTCAAGAATGAGTTTAACCTTTCTTTAGGACATGATCCTAAAAGCTGTAATGTGAAGATTCCGCGACAAATTGATCCCCCGCTAAGGTGAGCGAAGCGTTTTGCTTTGTTATTCATCTGCACGGAGCGAGCCTTCCAAATGAGGCCAGACTCCAAACTGTCTTAAGTTGAAGATTCCATAAGAAATGGCTCACAAGCACCGATCAGTAATGAGTTTCGCTTTCTTTTCAATGTCACCATGCGCTCCCTTCCAGATGATCTGGATAGACTCATAATGGCTTGAAGACTTGGATTCCGTGAGAAATTTCACAAAGCACTGATCACTACTGACTTTCTCTTGGTTTATCACTTTCACTGACCGATAAAGCCCATCTCTTCAGGACCCTCTCGTAACACCTTTTAAATGAAGAGTCACAGATAACTTTTCCTCCAGCAATGATAAGTAATCAGGTTCTCTTTCTTTGCAGCTTTCTATGCCGAAGAATCAGGAGAGTAGTATGATGGCTTTAAGATGAAGGCTGCATGAAACATTTGAGGATGAGAAAAGAGTTTTGCCTTCTTTGTAATTCTCACCAGCCGATCTCTTCTTAACGATGAGGACAGACTCTCAAGGGCTGTAAGATGACGATTAAATGAGAAATTTGTCATAAGCATTCATTAACACTTCCTTTCCCTTTGTTTCTAATTTTCTCCAACCAATCGAGCCCACAAGCTCAGGACAGGATCCGGACAGCTTGAAAATGAAGATTCCATGAGAATTTTGTGCCCAGCCTTGATTAGGGCTGAGTTTTCCTTTCTTTGTACTTTTTACGAGCCCACGTCTTCTAATGGCACAAGACAGTTGGAGTTAAGCTGTGGGTAGGACGCCACGTCCTCAGGTTTATGGCTAGGCCACTTACAAGTGTGGTTCCTGTGTGCAGGCCACATGCAGTTAGAGTTAGGGAAGGGCAGAGCTCCTAGCCCTAGGTTAGCGTTCTCAGCACTAGGGTTAGGGTTCATACGGGTAGGAATCCCGATCCTAGTGTTTCCTCGACCACAGGAAACGTAAGCCTCCGTGCAAGTGGCCTTCCCGTGGGAACCCTAATCCTAGGGTTCGGGCCTTACCCATAGACACCCTAAGGCAAGGATCCCCATCTGTAGGACCTCTATGCCTAAAGTGAGCTGGCCTAACCATTGGAACCCTTACTTCAACTGGCCTATGCCTAGAACCCTAACCCTAACGCCAAGTGGCCTACCCGTAAGCATCCTAATGCTAGGGCGGGAATCCCTTCCCACAGCAAGCCTATTTCAGCGTGGCTAACCCATAGGAACCATAACCCAACTCCCCTTGGTCTAGCAATGGGAACCCTACCCCTTAGTCCAAAGGGCCTAGCTCGGGAAACCCTGACGCTGACGCCAAGTGGGCTAAGGAGCCCTAACGCCTATCCCTAACTCCAACTGACCTACTCAGAGGAACTTTAACCCAATTGGCGGGGAGCCCTACCTTTTGCAAGCCTAACTCTCCCCAAAATTAGCAAATTTCTCCTGCAATCATCCTCCAAATGTAATTCCGATGCACTGCTGGCCATTTGGGAGAGATCCCTTCTTGAAAAATGCTCTCCAGGAGACATTAGTTCCAGGTAACAGCAAGGCACGAATGTCTCCAGGGATCGTTCTCTAAATGCTATCACGATGCACCGCTGGTGATTTGGCAGAGATCCGTTCATGACAAGTCCTAGGCTTGAGACATTCACTCCAGATCACAGCTAGCTACTCATTGCTCCTCAAATCATCTTTCAAAATGCATTCGGATGAAAGCCTGGCATTACCGTTAACGAAAAATGCTGTTCATTTGACATTCCTTCCAGGTTACTGCTAGGGACGAAATTCTCGGGAATCTTCCTCAAGAAGTCAGAGGGATGCACTGCCGGCTACCTGGCAGAGAGCCCTTTCAGAAAATTGCTACAAATGAAAAATGCATTCCAGATCACAGCTAGGTGCAAATTTCTCCCGCAATCATCCTCCAAATGTCATTCATTCGGAGGCTCTGCTGGTCATTTGGCAGAGATCCGTTCGTGAAAATAGCTCAAGATGAAACATTCCAGATCAAAGCTTGGCACCAATGTCTCCAGGAATCGTCCCCCGAATGTCATTCGGAAGCCCTGCAGGTCATTTGGCAGCGATCCGTTGGTGAAAATATCATGTAGAAAAGCATTCCATGTCCCTGCTAGGGATGACTTTGCCCAAGGCAACTCGGACGCCTTGCTGCGCATTTGGGAGAGATGCATTCATGACAATTGCTAAACGTGAGCCATGAACTCCAGATCCCTACTTGGCACATATTTCTGCTGGAATCGTCCTCCAAATGGCTTTCGGGTGCACCACGGGCCATTTGGCAGAGATCCGTTCGTGAAAATAGCTAAACATGAGACAATCATTCTGGATCTCAGCTAGGACTAATTTCTCCTGGCATCGTCCTCCAAATGCCGTTCGGATGCAGTGCTGGGAAGTTGGCAGCGAACCCTTCTTGAACGTTGCTAAACATGAGCTCTTCAGTCCAGATCACTGCTTGGCAGGAATGTCTCATGGAATCGTCCTCCAAATGTCGTTACGATGCACTGCTTACCATTTCCAGAGATCCAGCCAGGACAATTCCTAAAAACGAACTATTCAGTCCAGGTCACAGCTAGACACGAATATGCCCTGGCATCGTCCTCCAAGAGCCAGTCGGATACGCTGCTGGGCATTGGGCAGCTATCCAGTCCTGAAACATATTATTCACCTAGAAAAGCATTCCATGTCCCTGCTAGGGACGACTTTGTCCTAGTATCGACCTCCAAGTGCAAATCGGAGGCATTGCTGGTATTTGGCAGAGAGCCTTCCTGAAAATTGCTAAACATGAGACATTCACTTCACATCACTGCTAGCCACCAATTTCTCCTGGAAGCATTCTCCAAATGCCTTTCGGATGCACTGCTTGCCATTTGGCAGAGCAGGAAAGAATTTTGCTTGCTTAATCTAGTTCGAGGACCGACCACTCCTAAATAATCAGGATAGTAGCCCAATGGCGCGAATATGAAGAGTCCCTGACAATTTGTCACAAGCACGGGTCACTAAGGATTTTCTCTTTCTTTGTAAGTTCCACGGAACCGATCTTTCCCTAATGCTCAGGACCTCTTTTAAACTGTTTTAAAATGAAAAGGCTCCGAGAAACGAGTCACCCGCAGGGATCACTAACGAGTTTTGTTTTGTTTGTAACGTTCATGATGCCCTCTCTTCCAAATGACCAAGAGAAACCTAGTGGCTTTTAGATGACGAGTCCGGGACAAAGTTTGTCTCAAGTGCTGTTCATTAATGACTTTCTCTCTAGTTCTCATTTTCCCTAACCGCTCTACTGCAAACGACAGTAAGGACAGACTCCTAAATGCTTTAAAAAAGGAGGCTTTCAGAAGTATTTGCCAAACCCCTAGTGGTCAAGAATGAGTTTAACCTTTCTTTAGGACAGGATCCTAAAAGCTGTAATGTGAAGATTCCGCGACAAATTGATCCCCCGCTAAGGTGAGCGAAGCGTTTTGCTTTGTTATTCATCTGCACGGAGCGAGCCTTCCAAATGAGGCCAGACTCCAAACTGTCTTAAGTTGAAGATTCCATAAGAAATGGCTCACAAGCACCGATCAGTAATGAGTTTCGCTTTCTTTTCAATGTCACCATGCGCTCCCTTCCAGATGATCTGGATAGACTCATAATGGCTTGAAGACTTGGATTCCGTGAGAAATTTCACAAAGCACTGATCACTACTGACTTTCTCTTGGTTTATCACTTTCACTGACCGATAAAGCCCATCTCTTCAGGACCCTCTCGTAACACCTTTTAAATGAAGAGTCACAGATAACTTTTCCTCCAGCAATGATAAGTAATCAGGTTCTCTTTCTTTGCAGCTTTCTATGCCGAAGAATCAGGAGAGTAGTATGATGGCTTTAAGATGAAGGCTGCATGAAACATTTGAGGATGAGAAAAGAGTTTTGCCTTCTTTGTAATTCTCACCAGCCGATCTCTTCTTAACGATGAGGACAGACTCTCAAGGGCTGTAAGATGACGATTAAATGAGAAATTTGTCATAAGCATTCATTAACACTTCCTTTCCCTTTGTTTCTAATTTTCTCCAACCAATCGAGCCCACAAGCTCAGGACAGGATCCGGACAGCTTGAAAATGAAGATTCCATGAGAATTTTGTGCCCAGCCTTGATTAGGGCTGAGTTTTCCTTTCTTTGTACTTTTTACGAGCCCACGTCTTCTAATGGCACAAGACAGTTGGAGTTAAGCTGTGGGTAGGACGCCACGTCCTCAGGGTTATGGCTAGGCCACTTACAAGTGTGGTTCCTGTGTGCAGGCCACATGCAGGTAGAGTTAGGGAAGGGCAGAGCTCCCAGCCCTAGGTTAGCGTTCTCAGCGCTAGGGTTAGGGTTCATACGGGAAGGAATCCCGATCCTAGTGTTTCCTCGACCACAGGAAACGTAAGCCTCCGTGCAAGTGGCCTTCCCGTGGGAACCCTAATCCTAGGGTTCGGGCCTTACCCATAGACACCCTAAGGCAAGGATCCCCATCTGTAGGACCTCTATGCCTAAAGTGAGCTGGCCTAACCATTGGAACCCTTACTTCAACTGGCCTATGCCTAGAACCCTAACCCTAACGCCAAGTGGCCTACCCGTAAGCATCCTAATGCTAGGGCGGGAATCCCTTCCCACAGCAAGCCTATTTCAGCGTGGCTAACCCATAGGAACCATAACCCAACTCCCCTTGGTCTAGCAATGGGAACCCTACCCCTTAGTCCAAAGGGCCTAGCTCGGGAAACCCTGACGCTGACGCCAAGTGGGCTAAGGAGCCCTAACGCCTATCCCTAACTCCAACTGACCTACTCAGAGGAACTTTAACCCAATTGGCGGGGAGCCCTACCTTTTGCAAGCCTAACTCTCCCCAAAATTAGCAAATTTCTCCTGCAATCATCCTCCAAATGTAATTCCGATGCACTGCTGGCCATTTGGGAGAGATCCCTTCTTGAAAAATGCTCTCCAGGAGACATTAGTTCCAGGTAACAGCAAGGCACGAATGTCTCCAGGGATCGTTCTCTAAATGCTATCACGATGCACCGCTGGTGATTTGGCAGAGATCTGTTCATGACAAGTCCTAGGCTTGAGACATTCACTCCAGATCACAGCTAGCTACTCATTGCTCCTCAAATCATCTTTCAAAATGCATTCGGATGAAAGCCTGGCATTACCGTTAACGAAAAATGCTGTTCATTTGACATTCCTTCCAGGTTACTGCTAGGGACGAAATTCTCGGGAATCTTCCTCAAGAAGTCAGAGGGATGCACTGCCGGCTACCTGGCAGAGAGCCCTTTCAGAGAATTGCTACAAATGAAAAATGCATTCCAGATCACAGCTAGGTGCAAATTTCTCCCGCAATCATCCTCCAAATGTCATTCATTCGGAGGCTCTGCTGGTCATTTGGCAGAGATCCATTCGTGAAAATAGCTCAAGATGAAACATTCCAGATCAAAGCTTGGCACCAATGTCTCCAGGAATCGTCCCCCGAATGTCATTCGGAAGCCCTGCAGATCATTTGGCAGCGATCCGTTGGTGAAAATATCATGTAGAAAAGCATTCCATGTCCCTGCTAGGGATGACTTTGCCCAAGGCAACTCGGACGCCTTGCTGCGCATTTGGGAGAGATCCATTCATGACAATTGCTAAACGTGAGCCATGAACTCCAGATCCCTACTTGGCACATATTTCTGCTGGAATCGTCCTCCAAATGGCTTTCGGGTGCACCACGGGCCATTTGGCAGAGATCCGTTCGTGAAAATAGCTAAACATGAGACAATCATTCTGGATCTCAGCTAGGACTAATTTCTCCTGGCATCGTCCTCCAAATGCCGTTCGGATGCAGTGCTGGGAAGTTGGCAGCGAACCCTTCTTGAACGTTGCTAAACATGAGCTCTTCAGTCCAGATCACTGCTTGGCAGGAATGTCTCTTGGAATCGTCCTCCAAATGTCGTTACGATGCACTGCTTACCATTTCCAGAGATCCAGCCAGGACAATTCCTAAAAACGAACTATTCAGTCCAGGTCACAGCTAGACACGAATATGCCCTGGCATCGTCCTCCAAGAGCCAGTCGGATACGCTGCTGGGCATTGGGCAGCTATCCAGTCCTGAAAAATATTATTCACCTAGAAAAGCATTCCATGTCCCTGCTAGGGACGACTTTGTCCTAGTATCGACCTCCAAGTGCAAATCGGAGGCATTGCTGGTATTTGGCAGAGAGCCTTCCTGAAAATTGCTAAACATGAGACATTCACTTCACATCACTGCTAGCCACCAATTTCTCCTGGAAGCATTCTCCAAATGCCTTTCGGATGCACTGCTTGCCATTTGGCAGAGCAGGAAAGAATTTTGCTTGCTTAATCTAGTTCGAGGACCGACCACTCCTAAATAATCAGGATAGTAGCCCAATGGCGCGAATATGAAGAGTCCCTGACAATTTGTCACAAGCACGGGTCACTAAGGATTTTCTCTTTCTTTGTAAGTTCCACGGAACCGATCTTTCCCTAATGCTCAGGACCTCTTTTAAACTGTTTGAAAATGAAAAGGCTCCGAGAAACGAGTCACCCGCAGGGATCACTAACGAGTTTTGTTTTGTTTGTAACGTTCATGATGCCCTCTCTTCCAAATGACCAAGAGAAACCTAGTGGCTTTTAGATGACGAGTCCGGGACAAAGTTTGTCTCAAGTGCTGTTCATTAATGACTTTCTCTCTAGTTCCCATTTTCCCTAACCGCTCTACTGCAAACGACAGTAAGGACAGACTCCTAAATGCTTTAAAAAAGGAGGCTTTCAGAAGTATTTGCCAAACCCCTAGTGGTCAAGAATGAGTTTAACCTTTCTTTAGGACAGGATCCTAAAAGCTGTAATGTGAAGATTCCGCGACAAATTGATCCCCCGCTAAGGTGAGCGAAGCGTTTTGCTTTGTTATTCATCTGCACGGAGCGAGCCTTCCAAATGAGGCCAGACTCCAAACTCTCTTAAGTTGAAGATTCCATAAGAAATGGCTCACAAGCACCGATCAGTAATGAGTTTCGCTTTCTTTTCAATGTCACCATGCGCTCCCTTCCAGATGATCTGGATAGACTCATAATGGCTTGAAGACTTGGATTCCGTGAGAAATTTCACAAAGCACTGATCACTACTGACTTTCTCTTGGTTTATCACTTTCACTGACCGATAAAGCCCATCTCTTCAGGACCCTCTCGTAACACCTTTTAAATGAAGAGTCACAGATAACTTTTCCTCCAGCAATGATAAGTAATCAGGTTCTCTTTCTTTGCAGCTTTCTATGCCGAAGAATCAGGAGAGTAGTATGATGGCTTTAAGATGAAGGCTGCATGAAACATTTGAGGATGAGAAAAGAGTTTTGCCTTCTTTGTAATTCTCACCAGCCGATCTCTTCTTAACGATGAGGACAGACTCTCAAGGGCTGTAAGATGACGATTAAATGAGAAATTTGTCATAAGCATTCATTAACACTTCCTTTCCCTTTGTTTCTAATTTTCTCCAACCAATCGAGCCCACAAGCTCAGGACAGGATCCGGACAGCTTGAAAATGAAGATTCCATGAGAATTTTGTGCCCAGCCTTGATTAGGGCTGAGTTTTCCTTTCTTTGTACTTTTTACGAGCCCACGTCTTCTAATGGCACAAGACAGTTGGAGTTAAGCTGTGGGTAGGACGCCACGTCCTCAGGGTTATGGCTAGGCCACTTACAAGTGTGGTTCCTGTGTGCAGGCCACATGCAGTTAGAGTTAGGGAAGGGCAGAGCTCCCAGCCCTAGGTTAGCGTTCTCAGCACTAGGGTTAGGGTTCATACGGGTAGGAATCCCGATCCTAGTGTTTCCTCGACCACAGGAAACGTAAGCCTCCGTGCAAGTGGCCTTCCCGTGGGAACCCTAATCCTAGGGTTCGGGCCTTACCCATAGACACCCTAAGGCAAGGATCCCCATCTGTAGGACCTCTATGCCTAAAGTGAGCTGGCCTAACCATTGGAACCCTTACTTCAACTGGCCTATGCCTAGAACCCTAACCCTAACGCCAAGTGGCCTACCCGTAAGCATCCTAATGCTAGGGCGGGAATCCCTTCCCACAGCAAGCCTATTTCAGCGTGGCTAACCCATAGGAACCATAACCCAACTCCCCTTGGTCTAGCAATGGGAACCCTACCCCTTAGTCCAAAGGGCCTAGCTCGGGAAACCCTGACGCTGACGCCAAGTGGGCTAAGGAGCCCTAACGCCTATCCCTAACTCCAACTGACCTACTCAGAGGAACTTTAACCCAATTGGCGGGGAGCCCTACCTTTTGCAAGCCTAACTCTCCCCAAAATTAGCAAATTTCTCCTGCAATCATCCTCCAAATGTAATTCCGATGCACTGCTGGCCATTTGGGAGACATCCCTTCTTGAAAAATGCTCTCCAGGAGACATTAGTTCCAGGTAACAGCAAGGCACGAATGTCTCCAGGGATCGTTCTCTAAATGCTATCACGATGCACCGCTGGTGATTTGGCAGAGATCCGTTCATGACAAGTCCTAGGCTTGAGACATTCACTCCAGATCACAGCTAGCTACTCATTGCTCCTCAAATCATCTTTCAAAATGCATTCGGATGAAAGCCTGGCATTACCGTTAACGAAAAATGCTGTTCATTTGACATTCCTTCCAGGTTACTGCTAGGGACGAAATTCTCGGGAATCTTCCTCAAGAAGTCAGAGGGATGCACTGCCGGCTACCTGGCAGAGAGCCCTTTCAGAAAATTGCTACAAATGAAAAATGCATTCCAGATCACAGCTAGGTGCAAATTTCTCCCGCAATCATCCTCCAAATGTCATTCATTCGGAGGCTCTGCTGGTCATTTGGCAGAGATCCGTTCGTGAAAATAGCTCAAGATGAAACATTCCAGATCAAAGCTTGGCACCAATGTCTCCAGGAATCGTCCCCCGAATGTCATTCGGAAGCCCTGCAGGTCATTTGGCAGCGATCCGTTGGTGAAAATATCATGTAGAAAAGCATTCCATGTCCCTGCTAGGGATGACTTTGCCCAAGGCAACTCGGACGCCTTGCTGCGCATTTGGGAGAGATCCATTCATGACAATTGCTAAACGTGAGCCATGAACTCCAGATCCCTACTTGGCACATATTTCTGCTGGAATCGTCCTCCAAATGGCTTTCGGGTGCACCACGGGCCATTTGGCAGAGATCCGTTCGTGAAAATAGCTAAACATGAGACAATCATTCTGGATCTCAGCTAGGACTAATTTCTCCTGGCATCGTCCTCCAAATGCCGTTCGGATGCAGTGCTGGGAAGTTGGCAGCGAACCCTTCTTGAACGTTGCTAAACATGAGCTCTTCAGTCCAGATCACTGCTTGGCAGGAATGTCTCATGGAATCGTCCTCCAAATGTCGTTACGATGCACTGCTTACCATTTCCAGAGATCCAGCCAGGACAATTCCTAAAAACGAACTATTCAGTCCAGGTCACAGCTAGACACGAATATGCCCTGGCATCGTCCTCCAAGAGCCAGTCGGATACGCTGCTGGGCATTGGGCAGCTATCCAGTCCTGAAAAATATTATTCACCTAGAAAAGCATTCCATGTCCCTGCTAGGGACGACTTTGTCCTAGAATCGACCTCCAAGTGCAAATCGGAGGCATTGCTGGTATTTGGCAGAGAGCCTTCCTGAAAATTGCTAAACATGAGACATTCACTTCACATCACTGCTAGCCACCAATTTCTCCTGGAAGCATTCTCCAAATGCCTTTCGGATGCACTGCTTGCCATTTGGCAGAGCAGGAAAGAATTTTGCTTGCTTAATCTAGTTCGAGGACCGACCACTCCTAAATAATCAGGATAGTAGCCCAATGGCGCGAATATGAAGAGTCCCTGACAATTTGTCACAAGCACGGGTCACTAAGGATTTTCTCTTTCTTTGTAAGTTCCACGGAACCGATCTTTCCCTAATGCTCAGGACCTCTTTTAAACTGTTTTAAAATGAAAAGGCTCCGAGAAACGAGTCACCCGCAGGGATCACTAACGAGTTTTGTTTTGTTTGTAACGTTCATGATGCCCTCTCTTCCAAATGACCAAGAGAAACCTAGTGGCTTTTAGATGACGAGTCCGGGACAAAGTTTGTCTCAAGTGCTGTTCATTAATGACTTTCTCTCTAGTTCTCATTTTCCCTAACCGCTCTACTGCAAACGACAGTAAGGACAGACTCCTAAATGCTTTAAAAAAGGAGGCTTTCAGAAGTATTTGCCAAACCCCTAGTGGTCAAGAATGAGTTTAACCTTTCTTTAGGACAGGATCCTAAAAGCTGTAATGTGAAGATTCCGCGACAAATTGATCCCCCGCTAAGGTGAGCGAAGCGTTTTGCTTTGTTATTCATCTGCACGGAGCGAGCCTTCCAAATGAGGCCAGACTCCAAACTGTCTTAAGTTGAAGATTCCATAAGAAATGGCTCACAAGCACCGATCAGTAATGAGTTTCGCTTTCTTTTCAATGTCACCATGCGCTCCCTTCCAGATGATCTGGATAGACTCATAATGGCTTGAAGACTTGGATTCCGTGAGAAATTTCACAAAGCACTGATCACTACTGACTTTCTCTTGGTTTATCACTTTCACTGACCGATAAAGCCCATCTCTTCAGGACCCTCTCGTAACACCTTTTAAATGAAGAGTCACAGATAACTTTTCCTCCAGCAATGATAAGTAATCAGGTTCTCTTTCTTTGCAGCTTTCTATGCCGAAGAATCAGGAGAGTAGTATGATGGCTTTAAGATGAAGGCTGCATGAAACATTTGAGGATGAGAAAAGAGTTTTGCCTTCTTTGTAATTCTCACCAGCCGATCTCTTCTTAACGATGAGGACAGACTCTCAAGGGCTGTAAGATGACGATTAAATGAGAAATTTGTCATAAGCATTCATTAACACTTCCTTTCCCTTTGTTTCTAATTTTCTCCAACCAATCGAGCCCACAAGCTCAGGACAGGATCCGGACAGCTTGAAAATGAAGATTCCATGAGAATTTTGTGCCCAGCCTTGATTAGGGCTGAGTTTTCCTTTCTTTGTACTTTTTACGAGCCCACGTCTTCTAATGGCACAAGACAGTTGGAGTTAAGCTGTGGGTAGGACGCCACGTCCTCAGGGTTATGGCTAGGCCACTTACAAGTGTGGTTCCTGTGTGCAGGCCACATGCAGTTAGAGTTAGGGAAGGGCAGAGCTCCCAGCCCTAGGTTAGCGTTCTCAGCGCTAGGGTTAGGGTTCATACGGGTAGGAATCCCGATCCTAGTGTTTCCTCGACCACAGGAAACGTAAGCCTCCGTGCAAGTGGCCTTCCCGTGGGAACCCTAATCCTAGGGTTCGGGCCTTACCCATAGACACCCTAAGGCAAGGATCCCCATCTGTAGGACCTCTATGCCTAAAGTGAGCTGGCCTAACCATTGGAACCCTTACTTCAACTGGCCTATGCCTAGAACCCTAACCCTAACGCCAAGTGGCCTACCCGTAAGCATCCTAATGCTAGGGCGGGAATCCCTTCCCACAGCAAGCCTATTTCAGCGTGGCTAACCCATAGGAACCATAACCCAACTCCCCTTGGTCTAGCAATGGGAACCCTACCCCTTAGTCCAAAGGGCCTAGCTCGGGAAACCCTGACGCTGACGCCAAGTGGGCTAAGGAGCCCTAACGCCTATCCCTAACTCCAACTGACCTACTCAGAGGAACTTTAACCCAATTGGCGGGGAGCCCTACCTTTTGCAAGCCTAACTCTCCCCAAAATTAGCAAATTTCTCCTGCAATCATCCTCCAAATGTAATTCCGATGCACTGCTGGCCATTTGGGAGAGATCCCTTCTTGAAAAATGCTCTCCAGGAGACATTAGTTCCAGGTAACAGCAAGGCACGAATGTCTCCAGGGATCGTTCTCTAAATGCTATCACGATGCACCGCTGGTGATTTGGCAGAGATCCGTTCATGACAAGTCCTAGGCTTGAGACATTCACTCCAGATCACAGCTAGCTACTCATTGCTCCTCAAATCATCTTTCAAAATGCATTCGGATGAAAGCCTGGCATTACCGTTAACGAAAAATGCTGTTCATTTGACATTCCTTCCAGGTTACTGCTAGGGACGAAATTCTCGGGAATCTTCCTCAAGAAGTCAGAGGGATGCACTGCCGGCTACCTGGCAGAGAGCCCTTTCAGAAAATTGCTACAAATGAAAAATGCATTCCAGATCACAGCTAGGTGCAAATTTCTCCCGCAATCATCCTCCAAATGTCATTCATTCGGAGGCTCTGCTGGTCATTTGGCAGAGATCCGTTCGTGAAAATAGCTCAAGATGAAACATTCCAGATCAAAGCTTGGCACCAATGTCTCCAGGAATCGTCCCCCGAATGTCATTCGGAAGCCCTGCAGGTCATTTGGCAGCGATCCGTTGGTGAAAATATCATGTAGAAAAGCATTCCATGTCCCTGCTAGGGATGACTTTGCCCAAGGCAACTCGGACGCCTTGCTGCGCATTTGGGAGAGATCCATTCATGACAATTGCTAAACGTGAGCCATGAACTCCAGATCCCTACTTGGCACATATTTCTGCTGGAATCGTCCTCCAAATGGCTTTCGGGTGCACCACGGGCCATTTGGCAGAGATCCGTTCGTGAAAATAGCTAAACATGAGACAATCATTCTGGATCTCAGCTAGGACTAATTTCTCCTGGCATCGTCCTCCAAATGCCGTTCGGATGCAGTGCTGGGAAGTTGGCAGCGAACCCTTCTTGAACGTTGCTAAACATGAGCTCTTCAGTCCAGATCACTGCTTGGCAGGAATGTCTCATGGAATCGTCCTCCAAATGTCGTTACGATGCACTGCTTACCATTTCCAGAGATCCAGCCAGGACAATTCCTAAAAACGAACTATTCAGTCCAGGTCACAGCTAGACACGAATATGCCCTGGCATCGTCCTCCAAGAGCCAGTCGGATACGCTGCTGGGCATTGGGCAGCTATCCAGTCCTGAAAAATATTATTCACCTAGAAAAGCATTCCATGTCCCTGCTAGGGACGACTTTGTCCTAGAATCGACCTCCAAGTGCAAATCGGAGGCATTGCTGGTATTTGGCAGAGAGCCTTCCTGAAAATTGCTAAACATGAGACATTCACTTCACATCACTGCTAGCCACCAATTTCTCCTGGAAGCATTCTCCAAATGCCTTTCGGATGCACTGCTTGCCATTTGGCAGAGCAGGAAAGAATTTTGCTTGCTTAATCTAGTTCGAGGACCGACCACTCCTAAATAATCAGGATAGTAGCCCAATGGCGCGAATATGAAGAGTCCCTGACAATTTGTCACAAGCACGGGTCACTAAGGATTTTCTCTTTCTTTGTAAGTTCCACGGAACCGATCTTTCCCTAATGCTCAGGACCTCTTTTAAACTGTTTGAAAATGAAAAGGCTCCGAGAAACGAGTCACCCGCAGGGATCACTAACGAGTTTTGTTTTGTTTGTAACGTTCATGATGCCCTCTCTTCCAAATGACCAAGAGAAACCTAGTGGCTTTTAGATGACGAGTCCGGGACAAAGTTTGTCTCAAGTGCTGTTCATTAATGACTTTCTCTCTAGTTCTCATTTTCCCTAACCGCTCTACTGCAAATGACAGTAAGGACAGACTCCTAAATGCTTTAAAAAAGGAGGCTTTCAGAAGTATTTGCCAAACCCCTAGTGGTCAAGAATGAGTTTAACCTTTCTTTAGGACAGGATCCTAAAAGCTGTAATGTGAAGATTCCGCGACAAATTTATCCCCCGCTAAGGTGAGCGAAGCGTTTTGCTTTGTTATTCATCTGCACGGAGCGAGCCTTCCAAATGAGGCCAGACTCCAAACTGTCTTAAGTTGAAGATTCCATAAGAAATGGCTCACAAGCACCGATCAGTAATGAGTTTCGCTTTCTTTTCAATGTCACCATGCGCTCCCTTCCAGATGATCTGGATAGACTCATAATGGCTTGAAGACTTGGATTCCGTGAGAAATTTCACAAAGCACTGATCACTACTGACTTTCTCTTGGTTTATCACTTTCACTGACCGATAAAGCCCATCTCTTCAGGACCCTCTCGTAACGCCTTTTAAATGAAGAGTCACAGATAACTTTTCCTCCAGCAATGATAAGTAATCAGGTTCTCTTTCTTTGCAGCTTTCTATGCCGAAGAATCAGGAGAGTAGTATGATAGCTTTAAGATGAAGGCTGCATGAAACATTTGAGGATGAGAAAAGAGTTTTGCCTTCTTTGTAATTCTCACCAGCCGATCTCTTCTTAAGGATGAGGACAGACTCTCAAGGGCTGTAAGATGACGATTAAATGAGAAATTTGTCATAAGCATTCATTAATACTTCCTTTCCCTTTGTTTCTAATTTTCTCCAACCAATCGAGCCCACAAGCTCAGGACAGGATCCGGACAGCTTGAAAATGAAGATTCCATGAGAATTTTGTGCCCAGCCTTGATTAGGGCTGAGTTTTCCTTTCTTTGTACTTTTTACGAGCCCACGTCTTCTAATGGCACAAGACAGTTGGAGTTAAGCTGTGGGTAGGACGCCACGTCCTCAGGGTTATGGCTAGGCCACTTACAAGTGTGGTTCCTGTGTGCAGGCCACATGCAGTTAGAGTCAGGGAAGGGCAGAGCTCCCAGCCCTAGGTTAGCGTTCTCAGCGCTAGGGTTAGGGTTCATACGGGTAGGAATCCCGATCCTAGTGTTTCCTCGACCACAGGAAACGTAAGCCTCCGTGCAAGTGGCCTTCCCGTGGGAACCCTAATCCTAGGGTTCGGGCCTTACCCATAGACACCCTAAGGCAAGGATCCCCATCTGTAGGACCTCTATGCCTAAAGTGAGCTGGCCTAACCATTGGAACCCTTACTTCAACTGGCCTATGCCTAGAACCCTAACCCTAACGCCAAGTGGCCTACCCGTAAGCATCCTAATGCTAGGGTGGGAATCCCTTCCCACAGCAAGCCTATTTCAGCGTGGCTAACCCATAGGAACCATAACCCAACTCCCCTTGGTCTAGCAATGGGAACCCTACCCCTTAGTCCAAAGGGCCTAGCTCGGGAAACCCTGACGCTGACGCCAAGTGGGCTAAGGAGCCCTAACGCCTATCCCTAACTCCAACTGACCTACTCAGAGGAACTTTAACCCAATTGGCGGGGAGCCCTACCTTTTGCAAGCCTAACTCTCCCCAAAATTAGCTAATTTCTCCTGCAATCATCCTCCAAATGTAATTCCGATGCACTGCTGGCCATTTGGGAGAGATCCCTTCTTGAAAAATGCTCTCCAGGAGACATTAGTTCCAGGTAACAGCAAGGCACGAATGTCTCCAGGGATCGTTCTCTAAATGCTATCACGATGCACCGCTGGTGATTTGGCAGAGATCCGTTCATGACAAGTCCTAGGCTTGAGACATTCACTCCAGATCACAGCTAGCTACTCATTGCTCCTCAAATCATCTTTCAAAATGCATTCGGATGAAAGCCTGGCATTACCGTTAACGAAAAATGCTGTTCATTTGACATTCCTTCCAGGTTACTGCTAGGGACGAAATTCTCGGGAATCTTCCTCAAGAAGTCAGAGGGATGCACTGCCAGCTACCTGGCAGAGAGCTCTTTCAGAAAATTGCTACAAATGAAAAATGCATTCCAGATCACAGCTAGGTGCAAATTTCTCCCGCAATCATCCTCCAAATGTCATTCATTCGGAGGCTCTGCTGGTCATTTGGCAGAGATCCGTCCGTCAAAATAGCTCAAGATGAAACATTCCAGATCAAAGCTTGGCACCAATGTCTCCAGGAATCGTCCCCCGAATGTCATTCGGAAGCCCTGCAGGTCATTTGGCAACGATCCGTTGGTGAAAATATCATGTAGAAAAGCATTCCATGTCCCTGCTAGGGATGACTTTGCCCAAGGCAACTCGGACGCCTTGCTGCGCATTTGGGAGAGATCCATTCATGACAATTGCTAAACGTGAGCCATGAACTCCAGATCCCTACTTGGCACATATTTCTGCTGGAATCGTCCTCCAAATGGCTTTCGGGTGCACCACGGGCCATTTGGCAGAGATCCGTTCGTGAAAATAGCTAAACATGAGACAATCATTCTGGATCTCAGCTAGGACTAATTTCTCCTGGCATCGTCCTCCAAATGCCGTTCGGATGCAGTGCTGGGAAGTTGGCAGCGAACCCTTCTTGAACGTTGCTAAACATGAGCTCTTCAGTCCAGATCACTGCTTGGCAGGAATGTCTCATGGAATCGTCCTCCAAATGTCGTTACGATGCACTGCTTACCGTTTCCAGAGATCCAGCCAGGACAATTCCTAAAAACGAACTATTCAGTCCAGGTCACAGCTAGACACGAATATGCCCTGGCATCGTCCTCCAAGAGCCAGTCGGATACGCTGCTGGGCATTGGGCAGCTATCCAGTCCTGAAAAATATTATTCACCTAGAAAAGCATTCCATGTCCCTGCTAGGGACGACTTTGTCCTAGAATCGACCTCCAAGTGCAAATCGGAGGCATTGCTGGTATTTGGCAGAGAGCCTTCCTGAAAATTGCTAAACATGAGACATTCACTTCACATCACTGCTAGCCACCAATTTCTCCTGGAATCATTCTCCAAATGCCTTTCGGATGCACTGCTTGCCATTTGGCAGAGCAGGAAAGAATTTTGCTTGCTTAATCTAGTTCGAGGACCGACCACTCCTAAATAATCAGGATAGTAGCCCAATGGCGCGAATATGAAGAGTCCCTGACAATTTGTCACAAGCACGGGTCACTAAGGATTTTCTCTTTCTTTGTAAGTTCCACGGAACCGATCTTTCCCTAATGCTCAGGACCTCTTTTAAACTGTTTGAAAATGAAAAGGCTCCGAGAAACGAGTCACCCGCAGGGATCACTAACGAGTTTTGTTTTGTTTGTAACGTTCATGATGCCCTCTCTTCCAAATGACCAAGAGAAACCTAGTGGCTTTTAGATGACGAGTCCGGGACAAAGTTTGTCTCAAGTGCTGTTCATTAATGACTTTCTCTCTAGTTCTCATTTTCCCTAACCGCTCTACTGCAAATGACAGTAAGGACAGACTCCTAAATGCTTTAAAAAAGGAGGCTTTCAGAAGTATTTGCCAAACCCCTAGTGGTCAAGAATGAGTTTAACCTTTCTTTAGGACAGGATCCTAAAAGCTGTAATGTGAAGATTCCGCGACAAATTTATCCCCCGCTAAGGTGAGCGAAGCGTTTTGCTTTGTTATTCATCTGCACGGAGCGAGCCTTCCAAATGAGGCCAGACTCCAAACTGTCTTAAGTTGAAGATTCCATAAGAAATGGCTCACAAGCACCGATCAGTAATGAGTTTCGCTTTCTTTTCAATGTCACCATGCGCTCCCTTCCAGATGATCTGGATAGACTCATAATGGCTTGAAGACTTGGATTCCGTGAGAAATTTCACAAAGCACTGATCACTACTGACTTTCTCTTGGTTTATCACTTTCACTGACCGATAAAGCCCATCTCTTCAGGACCCTCTCGTAACGCCTTTTAAATGAAGAGTCACAGATAACTTTTCCTCCAGCAATGATAAGTAATCAGGTTCTCTTTCTTTGCAGCTTTCTATGCCGAAGAATCAGGAGAGTAGTATGATGGCTTTAAGATGAAGGCTGCATGAAACATTTGAGGATGAGAAAAGAGTTTTGCCTTCTTTGTAATTCTCACCAGCCGATCTCTTCTTAACGATGAGGACAGACTCTCAAGGGCTGTAAGATGACGATTAAATGAGAAATTTGTCATAAGCATTCATTAATACTTCCTTTCCCTTTGTTTCTAATTTTCTCCAACCAATCGAGCCCACAAGCTCAGGACAGGATCCGGACAGCTTGAAAATGAAGATTCCATGAGAATTTTGTGCCCAGCCTTGATTAGGGCTGAGTTTTCCTTTCTTTGTACTTTTTACGAGCCCACGTCTTCTAATGGCACAAGACAGTTGGAGTTAAGCTGTGGGTAGGACGCCACGTCCTCAGGGTTATGGCTAGGCCACTTACAAGTGTGGTTCCTGTGTGCAGGCCACATGCAGGTAGAGTTAGGGAAGGGCAGAGCTCCCAGCCCTAGGTTAGCGTTCTCAGTGCTAGGGTTAGGGTTCATACGGGTAGGAATCCCGATCCTAGTGTTTCCTCGACCACAGGAAACGTAAGCCTCCGTGCAAGTGGCCTTCCCGTGGGAACCCTAATCCTAGGGTTCGGGCCTTACCCATAGACACCCTAAGGCAAGGATCCCCATCTGTAGGACCTCTATGCCTAAAGTGAGCTGGCCTAACCATTGGAACCCTTACTTCAACTGGCCTATGCCTAGAACCCTAACCCTAACGCCAAGTGGCCTACCCGTAAGCATCCTAATGCTAGGGTGGGAATCCCTTCCCACAGCAAGCCTATTTCAGCGTGGCTAACCCATAGGAACCATAACCCAACTCCCCTTGGTCTAGCAATGGGAACCCTACCCCTTAGTCCAAAGGGCCTAGCTCGGGAAACCCTGACGCTGACGCCAAGTGGGCTAAGGAGCCCTAACGCCTATCCCTAACTCCAACTGACCTACTCAGAGGAACTTTAACCCAATTGGCGGGGAGCCCTACCTTTTGCAAGCCTAACTCTCCCCAAAATTAGCAAATTTCTCCTGCAATCATCCTCCAAATGTAATTCCGATGCACTGCTGGCCATTTGGGAGAGATCCCTTCTTGAAAAATGCTCTCCAGGAGACATTAGTTCCAGGTAACAGCAAGGCACGAATGTCTCCAGGGATCGTTCTCTAAATGCTATCACGATGCACCGCTGGTGATTTGGCAGAGATCCGTTCATGACAAGTCCTAGGCTTGAGACATTCACTCCAGATCACAGCTAGCTACTCATTGCTCCTCAAATCATCTTTCAAAATGCATTCGGATGAAAGCCTGGCATTACCGTTAACGAAAAATGCTGTTCATTTGACATTCCTTCCAGGTTACTGCTAGGGACGAAATTCTCGGGAATCTTCCTCAAGAAGTCAGAGGGATGCACTGCCAGCTACCTGGCAGAGAGCTCTTTCAGAAAATTGCTACAAATGAAAAATGCATTCCAGATCACAGCTAGGTGCAAATTTCTCCCGCAATCATCCTCCAAATGTCATTCATTCGGAGGCTCTGCTGGTCATTTGGCAGAGATCCGTCCGTGAAAATAGCTCAAGATGAAACATTCCAGATCAAAGCTTGGCACCAATGTCTCCAGGAATCGTCCCCCGAATGTCATTCGGAAGCCCTGCAGGTCATTTGGCAACGATCCGTTGGTGAAAATATCATGTAGAAAAGCATTCCATGTCCCTGCTAGGGATGACTTTGCCCAAGGCAACTCGGACGCCTTGCTGCGCATTTGGGAGAGATCCATTCATGACAATTGCTAAACGTGAGCCATGAACTCCAGATCCCTACTTGGCACATATTTCTGCTGGAATCGTCCTCCAAATGGCTTTCGGGTGCACCACGGGCCATTTGGCAGAGATCCGTTCGTGAAAATAGCTAAACATGAGACAATCATT
Source organism: Eretmochelys imbricata (assembly GCF_965152235.1). Lineage (NCBI taxonomy): Eukaryota > Metazoa > Chordata > Testudines > Cheloniidae > Eretmochelys > Eretmochelys imbricata. Next base: position 185,011,170 of record NC_135574.1, read on the forward strand.
CTGGATCTCAGCTAGGACTAATTTCTCCTGGCATCGTCCTCCAAATGCCGTTCGGATGCAGTGCTGGGAAGTTGGCAGCGAACCCTTCTTGAACGTTGCTAAACATGAGCTCTTCAGTCCAGATCACTGCTTGGCAGGAATGTCTCATGGAATCATCCTCCAAATGTCGTTACGATGCACTGCTTACCATTTCCAGAGATCCAGCCAGGACAATTCCTAAAAACGAACTATTCAGTCCAGGTCACAGCTAGACACGAATATGCCCTGGCATCGTCCTCCAAGAGCCAGTCGGATACGCTGCTGGGCATTGGGCAGCTATCCATTCCTGAAAAATATTATTCACCTAGAAAAGCATTCCATGTCCCTGCTAGGGACGACTTTGTCCTAGAATCGACCTCCAAGTGCAAATCGGAGGCATTGCTGGTATTTGGCAGAGAGCCTTCCTGAAAATTGCTAAACATGAGACATTCACTTCACATCACTGCTAGCCACCAATTTCTCCTGGAATCATTCTCCAAATGCCTTTCGGATGCACTGCTTGCCATTTGGCAGAGCAGGAAAGAATTTTGCTTGCTTAATCTAGTTCGAGGACCGACCACTCCTAAATAATCAGGATAGTAGCCCAATGGCGCGAATATGAAGAGTCCCTGACAATTTGTCACAAGCACGGGTCACTAAGGATTTTCTCTTTCTTTGTAAGTTCCACGGAACCGATCTTTCCCTAATGCTCAGGACCTCTTTTAAACTGTTTGAAAATGAAAAGGCTCCGAGAAACGAGTCACCCGCAGGGATCACTAACGAGTTTTGTTTTGTTTGTAACGTTCATGATGCCCTCTCTTCCAAATGACCAAGAGAAACCTAGTGGCTTTTAGATGACGAGTCCGGGACAAAGTTTGTCTCAAGTGCTGTTCATTAATGACTTTCTCTCTAGTTCTCATTTTCCCTAACCGCTCTACTGCAAATGACAGTAAGGACAGACTCCTAAATGCTTTAAAAAAGGAGGCTTTCAGAAGTATTTGCCAAACCCCTAGTGGTCAAGAATGAGTTTAACCTTTCTTTAGGACAGGATCCTAAAAGCTGTAATGTGAAGATTCCGCGACAAATTTATCCCCCGCTAAGGTGAGCGAAGCGTTTTGCTTTGTTATTCATCTGCACGGAGCGAGCCTTCCAAATGAGGCCAGACTCCAAACTGTCTTAAGTTGAAGATTCCATAAGAAATGGCTCACAAGCACCGATCAGTAATGAGTTTCGCTTTCTTTTCAATGTCACCATGCGCTCCCTTCCAGATGATCTGGATAGACTCATAATGGCTTGAAGACTTGGATTCCGTGAGAAATTTCACAAAGCACTGATCACTACTGACTTTCTCTTGGTTTATCACTTTCACTGACCGATAAAGCCCATCTCTTCAGGACCCTCTCGTAACGCCTTTTAAATGAAGAGTCACAGATAACTTTTCCTCCAGCAATGATAAGTAATCAGGTTCTCTTTCTTTGCAGCTTTCTATGCCGAAGAATCAGGAGAGTAGTATGATGGCTTTAAGATGAAGGCTGCATGAAACATTTGAGGATGAGAAAAGAGTTTTGCCTTCTTTGTAATTCTCACCAGCCGATCTCTTCTTAACGATGAGGACAGACTCTCAAGGGCTGTAAGATGACGATTAAATGAGAAATTTGTCATAAGCATTCATTAATACTTCCTTTCCCTTTGTTTCTAATTTTCTCCAACCAATCGAGCCCACAAGCTCAGGACAGGATCCGGACAGCTTGAAAATGAAGATTCCATGAGAATTTTGTGCCCAGCCTTGATTAGGGCTGAGTTTTCCTTTCTTTGTACTTTTTACGAGCCCACGTCTTCTAATGGCACAAGACAGTTGGAGTTAAGCTGTGGGTAGGACGCCACGTCCTCAGGGTTATGGCTAGGCCACTTACAAGTGTGGTTCCTGTGTGCAGGCCACATGCAGGTAGAGTTAGGGAAGGGCAGAGCTCCCAGCCCTAGGTTAGCGTTCTCAGCGCTAGGGTTAGGGTTCATACGGGTAGGAATCCCGATCCTAGTGTTTCCTCGACCACAGGAAACGTAAGCCTCCGTGCAAGTGGCCTTCCCGTGGGAACCCTAATCCTAGGGTTCGGGCCTTACCCATAGACACCCTAAGGCAAGGATCCCCATCTGTAGGACCTCTATGCCTAAAGTGAGCTGGCCTAACCATTGGAACCCTTACTTCAACTGGCCTATGCCTAGAACCCTAACCCTAACGCCAAGTGGCCTACCCGTAAGCATCCTAATGCTAGGGTGGGAATCCCTTCCCACAGCAAGCCTATTTCAGCGTGGCTAACCCATAGGAACCATAACCCAACTCCCCTTGGTCTAGCAATGGGAACCCTACCCCTTAGTCCAAAGGGCCTAGCTCGGGAAACCCTGACGCTGACGCCAAGTGGGCTAAGGAGCCCTAACGCCTATCCCTAACTCCAACTGACCTACTCAGAGGAACTTTAACCCAATTGGCGGGGAGCCCTACCTTTTGCAAGCCTAACTCTCCCCAAAATTAGCAAATTTCTCCTGCAATCATCCTCCAAATGTAATTCCGATGCACTGCTGGCCATTTGGGAGACATCCCTTCTTGAAAAATGCTCTCCAGGAGACATTAGTTCCAGGTAACAGCAAGGCACGAATGTCTCCAGGGATCGTTCTCTAAATGCTATCACGATGCACCGCTGGTGATTTGGCAGAGATCCGTTCATGACAAGTCCTAGGCTTGAGACATTCACTCCAGATCACAGCTAGCTACTCATTGCTCCTCAAATCATCTTTCAAAATGCATTCGGATGAAAGCCTGGCATTACCGTTAACGAAAAATGCTGTTCATTTGACATGCCTTCCAGGTTACTGCTAGGGACGAAATTCTCGGGAATCTTCCTCAAGAAGTCAGAGGGATGCACTGCCAGCTACCTGGCAGAGAGCTCTTTCAGAAAACTGCTACAAATGAAAAATGCATTCCAGATCACAGCTAGGTGCAAATTTCTCCCGCAATCATCCTCCAAATGTCATTCATTCGGAGGCTCTGCTGGTCATTTGGCAGAGATCCGTCCGTGAAAATAGCTCAAGATGAAACATTCCAGATCAAAGCTTGGCACCAATGTCTCCAGGAATCGTCCCCCGAATGTCATTCGGAAGCCCTGCAGGTCATTTGGCAGCGATCCGTTGGTGAAAATATCATGTAGAAAAGCATTCCATGTCCCTGCTAGGGATGACTTTGCCCAAGGCAACTCGGACGCCTTGCTGCGCATTTGGGAGAGATCCATTCATGACAATTGCTAAACGTGAGCCATGAACTCCAGATCCCTACTTGGCACATATTTCTGCTGGAATCGTCCTCCAAATGGCTTTCGGGTGCACCACGGGCCATTTGGCAGAGATCCGTTCGTGAAAATAGCTAAACATGAGACAATCATTCTGGATCTCAGCTAGGACTAATTTCTCCTGGCATCGTCCTCCAAATGCCGTTCGGATGCAGTGCTGGGAAGTTGGCAGCGAACCCTTCTTGAACGTTGCTAAACATGAGCTCTTCAGTCCAGATCACTGCTTGGCAGGAATGTCTCATGGAATCGTCCTCCAAATGTCGTTACGATGCACTGCTTACCATTTCCAGAGATCCAGCCAGGACAATTCCTAAAAACGAACTATTCAGTCCAGGTCACAGCTAGACACGAATATGCCCTGGCATCGTCCTCCAAGAGCCAGTCGGATACGCTGCTGGGCATTGGGCAGCTATCCATTCCTGAAAAATATTATTCACCTAGAAAAGCATTCCATGTCCCTGCTAGGGACGACTTTGTCCTAGAATCGACCTCCAAGTGCAAATCGGAGGCATTGCTGGTATTTGGCAGAGAGCCTTCCTGAAAATTGCTAAACATGAGACATTCACTTCACATCACTGCTAGCCACCAATTTCTCCTGGAATCATTCTCCAAATGCCTTTCGGATGCACTGCTTGCCATTTGGCAGAGCAGGAAAGAATTTTGCTTGCTTAATCTAGTTCGAGGACCGACCACTCCTAAATAATCAGGATAGTAGCCCAATGGCGCGAATATGAAGAGTCCCTGACAATTTGTCACAAGCACGGGTCACTAAGGATTTTCTCTTTCTTTGTAAGTTCCACGGAACCGATCTTTCCCTAATGCTCAGGACCTCTTTTAAACTGTTTGAAAATGAAAAGGCTCCGAGAAACGAGTCACCCGCAGGGATCACTAACGAGTTTTGTTTTGTTTGTAACGTTCATGATGCCCTCTCTTCCAAATGACCAAGAGAAACCTAGTGGCTTTTAGATGACGAGTCCGGGACAAAGTTTGTCTCAAGTGCTGTTCATTAATGACTTTCTCTCTAGTTCTCATTTTCCCTAACCGCTCTACTGCAAATGACAGTAAGGACAGACTCCTAAATGCTTTAAAAAAGGAGGCTTTCAGAAGTATTTGCCAAACCCCTAGTGGTCAAGAATGAGTTTAACCTTTCTTTAGGACAGGATCCTAAAAGCTGTAATGTGAAGATTCCGCGACAAATTTATCCCCCGCTAAGGTGAGCGAAGCGTTTTGCTTTGTTATTCATCTGCACGGAGCGAGCCTTCCAAATGAGGCCAGACTCCAAACTGTCTTAAGTTGAAGATTCCATAAGAAATGGCTCACAAGCACCGATCAGTAATGAGTTTCGCTTTCTTTTCAATGTCACCATGCGCTCCCTTCCAGATGATCTGGATAGACTCATAATGGCTTGAAGACTTGGATTCCGTGAGAAATTTCACAAAGCACTGATCACTACTGACTTTCTCTTGGTTTATCACTTTCACTGACCGATAAAGCCCATCTCTTCAGGACCCTCTCGTAACGCCTTTTAAATGAAGAGTCACAGATAACTTTTCCTCCAGCAATGATAAGTAATCAGGTTCTCTTTCTTTGCAGCTTTCTATGCCGAAGAATCAGGAGAATAGTATGATAGCTTTAAGATGAAGGCTGCATGAAACATTTGAGGATGAGAAAAGAGTTTTGCCTTCTTTGTAATTCTCACCAGCCGATCTCTTCTTAAGGATGAGGACAGACTCTCAAGGGCTGTAAGATGACGATTAAATGAGAAATTTGTCATAAGCATTCATTAATACTTCCTTTCCCTTTGTTTCTAATTTTCTCCAACCAATCGAGCCCACAAGCTCAGGACAGGATCCGGACAGCTTGAAAATGAAGATTCCATGAGAATTTTGTGCCCAGCCTTGATTAGGGCTGAGTTTTCCTTTCTTTGTACTTTTTACGAGCCCACGTCTTCTAATGGCACAAGACAGTTGGAGTTAAGCTGTGGGTAGGACGCCACGTCCTCAGGGTTATGGCTAGGCCACTTACAAGTGTGGTTCCTGTGTGCAGGCCACATGCAGTTAGAGTCAGGGAAGGGCAGAGCTCCCAGCCCTAGGTTAGCGTTCTCAGCGCTAGGGTTAGGGTTCATACGGGTAGGAATCCCGATCCTAGTGTTTCCTCGACCACAGGAAACGTAAGCCTCCGTGCAAGTGGCCTTCCCGTGGGAACCCTAATCCTAGGGTTCGGGCCTTACCCATAGACACCCTAAGGCAAGGATCCCCATCTGTAGGACCTCTATGCCTAAAGTGAGCTGGCCTAACCATTGGAACCCTTACTTCAACTGGCCTATGCCTAGAACCCTAACCCTAACGCCAAGTGGCCTACCCGTAAGCATCCTAATGCTAGGGTGGGAATCCCTTCCCACAGCAAGCCTATTTCAGCGTGGCTAACCCATAGGAACCATAACCCAACTCCCCTTGGTCTAGCAATGGGAACCCTACCCCTTAGTCCAAAGGGCCTAGCTCGGGAAACCCTGACGCTGACGCCAAGTGGGCTAAGGAGCCCTAACGCCTATCCCTAACTCCAACTGACCTACTCAGAGGAACTTTAACCCAATTGGCGGGGAGCCCTACCTTTTGCAAGCCTAACTCTCCCCAAAATTAGCAAATTTCTCCTGCAATCATCCTCCAAATGTAATTCCGATGCACTGCTGGCCATTTGGGAGAGATCCCTTCTTGAAAAATGCTCTCCAGGAGACATTAGTTCCAGGTAACAGCAAGGCACGAATGTCTCCAGGGATCGTTCTCTAAATGCTATCACGATGCACCGCTGGTGATTTGGCAGAGATCCGTTCATGACAAGTCCTAGGCTTGAGACATTCACTCCAGATCACAGCTAGCTACTCATTGCTCCTCAAATCATCTTTCAAAATGCATTCGGATGAAAGCCTGGCATTACCGTTAACGAAAAATGCTGTTCATTTGACATTCCTTCCAGGTTACTGCTAGGGACGAAATTCTCGGGAATCTTCCTCAAGAAGTCAGAGGGATGCACTGCCAGCTACCTGGCAGAGAGCTCTTTCAGAAAATTGCTACAAATGAAAAATGCATTCCAGATCACAGCTAGGTGCAAATTTCTCCCGCAATCATCCTCCAAATGTCATTCATTCGGAGGCTCTGCTGGTCATTTGGCAGAGATCCGTCCGTGAAAATAGCTCAAGATGAAACATTCCAGATCAAAGCTTGGCACCAATGTCTCCAGGAATCGTCCCCCGAATGTCATTCGGAAGCCCTGCAGGTCATTTGGCAACGATCCGTTGGTGAAAATATCATGTAGAAAAGCATTCCATGTCCCTGCTAGGGATGACTTTGCCCAAGGCAACTCGGACGCCTTGCTGCGCATTTGGGAGAGATCCATTCATGACAATTGCTAAACGTGAGCCATGAACTCCAGATCCCTACTTGGCACATATTTCTGCTGGAATCGTCCTCCAAATGGCTTTCGGGTGCACCACGGGCCATTTGGCAGAGATCCGTTCGTGAAAATAGCTAAACATGAGACAATCATTCTGGATCTCAGCTAGGACTAATTTCTCCTGGCATCGTCCTCCAAATGCCGTTCGGATGCAGTGCTGGGAAGTTGGCAGCGAACCCTTCTTGAACGTTGCTAAACATGAGCTCTTCAGTCCAGATCACTGCTTGGCAGGAATGTCTCATGGAATCGTCCTCCAAATGTCGTTACGATGCACTGCTTACCATTTCCAGAGATCCAGCCAGGACAATTCCTAAAAACGAACTATTCAGTCCAGGTCACAGCTAGACACGAATATGCCCTGGCATCGTCCTCCAAGAGCCAGTCGGATACGCTGCTGGGCATTGGGCAGCTATCCATTCCTGAAAAATATTATTCACCTAGAAAAGCATTCCATGTCCCTGCTAGGGACGACTTTGTCCTAGAATCGACCTCCAAGTGCAAATCGGAGGCATTGCTGGTATTTGGCAGAGAGCCTTCCTGAAAATTGCTAAACATGAGACATTCACTTCACATCACTGCTAGCCACCAATTTCTCCTGGAATCATTCTCCAAATGCCTTTCGGATGCACTGCTTGCCATTTGGCAGAGCAGGAAAGAATTTTGCTTGCTTAATCTAGTTCGAGGACCGACCACTCCTAAATAATCAGGATAGTAGCCCAATGGCGCGAATATGAAGAGTCCCTGACAATTTGTCACAAGCACGGGTCACTAAGGATTTTCTCTTTCTTTGTAAGTTCCACGGAACCGATCTTTCCCTAATGCTCAGGACCTCTTTTAAACTGTTTGAAAATGAAAAGGCTCCGAGAAACGAGTCACCCGCAGGGATCACTAACGAGTTTTGTTTTGTTTGTAACGTTCATGATGCCCTCTCTTCCAAATGACCAAGAGAAACCTAGTGGCTTTTAGATGACGAGTCCGGGACAAAGTTTGTCTCAAGTGCTGTTCATTAATGACTTTCTCTCTAGTTCTCATTTTCCCTAACCGCTCTACTGCAAATGACAGTAAGGACAGACTCCTAAATGCTTTAAAAAAGGAGGCTTTCAGAAGTATTTGCCAAACCCCTAGTGGTCAAGAATGAGTTTAACCTTTCTTTAGGACAGGATCCTAAAAGCTGTAATGTGAAGATTCCGCGACAAATTTATCCCCCGCTAAGGTGAGCGAAGCGTTCTGCTTTGTTATTCATCTGCACGGAGCGAGCCTTCCAAATGAGGCCAGACTCCAAACTGTCTTAAGTTGAAGATTCCATAAGAAATGGCTCACAAGCACCGATCAGTAATGAGTTTCGCTTTCTTTTCAATGTCACCATGCGCTCCCTTCCAGATGATCTGGATAGACTCATAATGGCTTGAAGACTTGGATTCCGTGAGAAATTTCACAAAGCACTGATCACTACTGACTTTCTCTTGGTTTATCACTTTCACTGACCGATAAAGCCCATCTCTTCAGGACCCTCTCGTAACGCCTTTTAAATGAAGAGTCACAGATAACTTTTCCTCCAGCAATGATAAGTAATCAGGTTCTCTTTCTTTGCAGCTTTCTATGCCGAAGAATCAGGAGAGTAGTATGATGGCTTTAAGATGAAGGCTGCATGAAACATTTGAGGATGAGAAAAGAGTTTTGCCTTCTTTGTAATTCTCACCAGCCGATCTCTTCTTAAGGATGAGGACAGACTCTCAAGGGCTGTAAGATGACGATTAAATGAGAAATTTGTCATAAGCATTCATTAATACTTCCTTTCCCTTTGTTTCTAATTTTCTCCAACCAATCGAGCCCACAAGCTCAGGACAGGATCCGGACAGCTTGAAAATGAAGATTCCATGAGAATTTTGTGCCCAGCCTTGATTAGGGCTGAGTTTTCCTTTCTTTGTACTTTTTACGAGCCCACGTCTTCTAATGGCACAAGACAGTTGGAGTTAAGCTGTGGGTAGGACGCCACGTCCTCAGGGTTATGGCTAGGCCACTTACAAGTGTGGTTCCTGTGTGCAGGCCACATGCAGTTAGAGTCAGGGAAGGGCAGAGCTCCCAGCCCTAGGTTAGCGTTCTCAGCGCTAGGGTTAGGGTTCATACGGGTAGGAATCCCGATCCTAGTGTTTCCTCGACCACAGGAAACGTAAGCCTCCGTGCAAGTGGCCTTCCCGTGGGAACCCTAATCCTAGGGTTCGGGCCTTACCCATAGACACCCTAAGGCAAGGATCCCCATCTGTAGGACCTCTATGCCTAAAGTGAGCTGGCCTAACCATTGGAACCCTTACTTCAACTGGCCTATGCCTAGAACCCTAACCCTAACGCCAAGTGGCCTACCCGTAAGCATCCTAATGCTAGGGTGGGAATCCCTTCCCACAGCAAGCCTATTTCAGCGTGGCTAACCCATAGGAACCATAACCCAACTCCCCTTGGTCTAGCAATGGGAACCCTACCCCTTAGTCCAAAGGGCCTAGCTCGGGAAACCCTGACGCTGACGCCAAGTGGGCTAAGGAGCCCTAACGCCTATCCCTAACTCCAACTGACCTACTCAGAGGAACTTTAACCCAATTGGCGGGGAGCCCTACCTTTTGCAAGCCTAACTCTCCCCAAAATTAGCAAATTTCTCCTGCAATCATCCTCCAAATGTAATTCCGATGCACTGCTGGCCATTTGGGAGAGATCCCTTCTTGAAAAATGCTCTCCAGGAGACATTAGTTCCAGGTAACAGCAAGGCACGAATGTCTCCAGGGATCGTTCTCTAAATGCTATCACGATGCACCGCTGGTGATTTGGCAGAGATCCGTTCATGACAAGTCCTAGGCTTGAGGCATTCACTCCAGATCACAGCTAGCTACTCATTGCTCCTCAAATCATCTTTCAAAATGCATTCGGATGAAAGCCTGGCATTACCGTTAACGAAAAATGCTGTTCATTTGACATTCCTTCCAGGTTACTGCTAGGGACGAAATTCTCGGGAATCTTCCTCAAGAAGTCAGAGGGATGCACTGCCAGCTACCTGGCAGAGAGCTCTTTCAGAAAATTGCTACAAATGAAAAATGCATTCCAGATCACAGCTAGGTGCAAATTTCTCCCGCAATCATCCTCCAAATGTCATTCATTCGGAGGCTCTGCTGGTCATTTGGCAGAGATCCGTCCGTGAAAATAGCTCAAGATGAAACATTCCAGATCAAAGCTTGGCACCAATGTCTCCAGGAATCGTCCCCCGAATGTCATTCGGAAGCCCTGCAGGTCATTTGGCAACGATCCGTTGGTGAAAATATCATGTAGAAAAGCATTCCATGTCCCTGCTAGGGATGACTTTGCCCAAGGCAACTCGGACGCCTTGCTGCGCATTTGGGAGAGATCCATTCATGACAATTGCTAAACGTGAGCCATGAACTCCAGATCCCTACTTGGCACATATTTCTGCTGGAATCGTCCTCCAAATGGCTTTCGGGTGCACCACGGGCCATTTGGCAGAGATCCGTTCGTGAAAATAGCTAAACATGAGACAATCATTCTGGATCTCAGCTAGGACTAATTTCTCCTGGCATCGTCCTCCAAATGCCGTTCGGATGCAGTGCTGGGAAGTTGGCAGCGAACCCTTCTTGAACGTTGCTAAACATGAGCTCTTCAGTCCAGATCACTGCTTGGCAGGAATGTCTCATGGAATCGTCCTCCAAATGTCGTTACGATGCACTGCTTACCATTTCCAGAGATCCAGCCAGGACAATTCCTAAAAACGAACTATTCAGTCCAGGTCACAGCTAGACACGAATATGCCCTGGCATCGTCCTCCAAGAGCCAGTCGGATACGCTGCTGGGCATTGGGCAGCTATCCATTCCTGAAAAATATTATTCACCTAGAAAAGCATTCCATGTCCCTGCTAGGGACGACTTTGTCCTAGAATCGACCTCCAAGTGCAAATCGGAGGCATTGCTGGTATTTGGCAGAGAGCCTTCCTGAAAATTGCTAAACATGAGACATTCACTTCACATCACTGCTAGCCACCAATTTCTCCTGGAATCATTCTCCAAATGCCTTTCGGATGCACTGCTTGCCATTTGGCAGAGCAGGAAAGAATTTTGCTTGCTTAATCTAGTTCGAGGACCGACCACTCCTAAATAATCAGGATAGTAGCCCAATGGCGCGAATATGAAGAGTCCCTGACAATTTGTCACAAGCACGGGTCACTAAGGATTTTCTCTTTCTTTGTAAGTTCCACGGAACCGATCTTTCCCTAATGCTCAGGACCTCTTTTAAACTGTTTGAAAATGAAAAGGCTCCGAGAAACGAGTCACCCGCAGGGATCACTAACGAGTTTTGTTTTGTTTGTAACGTTCATGATGCCCTCTCTTCCAAATGACCAAGAGAAACCTAGTGGCTTTTAGATGACGAGTCCGGGACAAAGTTTGTCTCAAGTGCTGTTCATTAATGACTTTCTCTCTAGTTCTCATTTTCCCTAACCGCTCTACTGCAAATGACAGTAAGGACAGACTCCTAAATGCTTTAAAAAAGGAGGCTTTCAGAAGTATTTGCCAAACCCCTAGTGGTCAAGAATGAGTTTAACCTTTCTTTAGGACAGGATCCTAAAAGCTGTAATGTGAAGATTCCGCGACAAATTTATCCCCCGCTAAGGTGAGCGAAGCGTTTTGCTTTGTTATTCATCTGCACGGAGCGAGCCTTCCAAATGAGGCCAGACTCCAAACTGTCTTAAGTTGAAGATTCCATAAGAAATGGCTCACAAGCACCGATCAGTAATGAGTTTCGCTTTCTTTTCAATGTCACCATGCGCTCCCTTCCAGATGATCTGGATAGACTCATAATGGCTTGAAGACTTGGATTCCGTGAGAAATTTCACAAAGCACTGATCACTACTGACTTTCTCTTGGTTTATCACTTTCACTGACCGATAAAGCCCATCTCTTCAGGACCCTCTCGTAACGCCTTTTAAATGAAGAGTCACAGATAACTTTTCCTCCAGCAATGATAAGTAATCAGGTTCTCTTTCTTTGCAGCTTTCTATGCCGAAGAATCAGGAGAGTAGTATGATGGCTTTAAGATGAAGGCTGCATGAAACATTTGAGGATGAGAAAAGAGTTTTGCCTTCTTTGTAATTCTCACCAGCCGATCTCTTCTTAAGGATGAGGACAGACTCTCAAGGGCTGTAAGATGACGATTAAATGAGAAATTTGTCATAAGCATTCATTAATACTTCCTTTCCCTTTGTTTCTAATTTTCTCCAACCAATCGAGCCCACAAGCTCAGGACAGGATCCGGACAGCTTGAAAATGAAGATTCCATGAGAATTTTGTGCCCAGCCTTGATTAGGGCTGAGTTTTCCTTTCTTTGTACTTTTTACGAGCCCACGTCTTCTAATGGCACAAGACAGTTGGAGTTAAGCTGTGGGTAGGACGCCACGTCCTCAGGGTTATGGCTAGGCCACTTACAAGTGTGGTTCCTGTGTGCAGGCCACATGCAGTTAGAGTCAGGGAAGGGCAGAGCTCCCAGCCCTAGGTTAGCGTTCTCAGCGCTAGGGTTAGGGTTCATACGGGTAGGAATCCCGATCCTAGTGTTTCCTCGACCACAGGAAACGTAAGCCTCCGTGCAAGTGGCCTTCCCGTGGGAACCCTAATCCTAGGGTTCGGGCCTTACCCATAGACACCCTAAGGCAAGGATCCCCATCTGTAGGACCTCTATGCCTAAAGTGAGCTGGCCTAACCATTGGAACCCTTACTTCAACTGGCCTATGCCTAGAACCCTAACCCTAACGCCAAGTGGCCTACCCGTAAGCATCCTAATGCTAGGGCGGGAATCCCTTCCCACAGCAAGCCTATTTCAGCGTGGCTAACCCATAGGAACCATAACCCAACTCCCCTTGGTCTAGCAATGGGAACCCTACCCCTTAGTCCAAAGGGCCTAGCTCGGGAAACCCTGACGCTGACGCCAAGTGGGCTAAGGAGCCCTAACGCCTATCCCTAACTCCAACTGACCTACTCAGAGGAACTTTAACCCAATTGGCGGGGAGCCCTACCTTTTGCAAGCCTAACTCTCCCCAAAATTAGCAAATTTCTCCTGCAATCATCCTCCAAATGTAATTCCGATGCACTGCTGGCCATTTGGGAGAGATCCCTTCTTGAAAAATGCTCTCCAGGAGACATTAGTTCCAGGTAACAGCAAGGCACGAATGTCTCCAGGGATCGTTCTCTAAATGCTATCACGATGCACCGCTGGTGATTTGGCAGAGATCCGTTCATGACAAGTCCTAGGCTTGAGACATTCACTCCAGATCACAGCTAGCTACTCATTGCTCCTCAAATCATCTTTCAAAATGCATTCGGATGAAAGCCTGGCATTACCGTTAACGAAAAATGCTGTTCATTTGACATTCCTTCCAGGTTACTGCTAGGGACGAAATTCTCGGGAATCTTCCTCAAGAAGTCAGAGGGATGCACTGCCAGCTACCTGGCAGAGAGCTCTTTCAGAAAATTGCTACAAATGAAAAATGCATTCCAGATCACAGCTAGGTGCAAATTTCTCCCGCAATCATCCTCCAAATGTCATTCATTCGGAGGCTCTGCTGGTCATTTGGCAGAGATCCGTCCGTGAAAATAGCTCAAGATGAAACATTCCAGATCAAAGCTTGGCACCAATGTCTCCAGGAATCGTCCCCCGAATGTCATTCGGAAGCCCTGCAGGTCATTTGGCAGCGATCCGTTGGTGAAAATATCATGTAGAAAAGCATTCCATGTCCCTGCTAGGGATGACTTTGCCCAAGGCAACTCGGACGCCTTGCTGCGCATTTGGGAGAGATCCATTCATGACAATTGCTAAACGTGAGCCATGAACTCCAGATCCCTACTTGGCACATATTTCTGCTGGAATCGTCCTCCAAATGGCTTTCGGGTGCACCACGGGCCATTTGGCAGAGATCCGTTCGTGAAAATAGCTAAACATGAGACAATCATTCTGGATCTCAGCTAGGACTAATTTCTCCTGGCATCGTCCTCCAAATGCCGTTCGGATGCAGTGCTGGGAAGTTGGCAGCGAACCCTTCTTGAACGTTGCTAAACATGAGCTCTTCAGTCCAGATCACTGCTTGGCAGGAATGTCTCATGGAATCGTCCTCCAAATGTCGTTACGATGCACTGCTTACCATTTCCAGAGATCCAGCCAGGACAATTCCTAAAAACGAACTATTCAGTCCAGGTCACAGCTAGACACGAATATGCCCTGGCATCGTCCTCCAAGAGCCAGTCGGATACGCTGCTGGGCATTGGGCAGCTATCCATTCCTGAAAAATATTATTCACCTAGAAAAGCATTCCATGTCCCTGCTAGGGACGACTTTGTCCTAGAATCGACCTCCAAGTGCAAATCGGAGGCATTGCTGGTATTTGGCAGAGAGCCTTCCTGAAAATTGCTAAACATGAGACATTCACTTCACATCACTGCTAGCCACCAATTTCTCCTGGAATCATTCTCCAAATGCCTTTCGGATGCACTGCTTGCCATTTGGCAGAGCAGGAAAGAATTTTGCTTGCTTAATCTAGTTCGAGGACCGACCACTCCTAAATAATCAGGATAGTAGCCCAATGGCGCGAATATGAAGAGTCCCTGACAATTTGTCACAAGCACGGGTCACTAAGGATTTTCTCTTTCTTTGTAAGTTCCACGGAACCGATCTTTCCCTAATGCTCAGGACCTCTTTTAAACTGTTTGAAAATGAAAAGGCTCCGAGAAACGAGTCACCCGCAGGGATCACTAACGAGTTTTGTTTTGTTTGTAACGTTCATGATGCCCTCTCTTCCAAATGACCAAGAGAAACCTAGTGGCTTTTAGATGACGAGTCCGGGACAAAGTTTGTCTCAAGTGCTGTTCATTAATGACTTTCTCTCTAGTTCTCATTTTCCCTAACCGCTCTACTGCAAATGACAGTAAGGACAGACTCCTAAATGCTTTAAAAAAGGAGGCTTTCAGAAGTATTTGCCAAACCCCTAGTGGTCAAGAATGAGTTTAACCTTTCTTTAGGACAGGATCCTAAAAGCTGTAATGTGAAGATTCCGCGACAAATTTATCCCCCGCTAAGGTGAGCGAAGCGTTTTGCTTTGTTATTCATCTGCACGGAGCGAGCCTTCCAAATGAGGCCAGACTCCAAACTGTCTTAAGTTGAAGATTCCATAAGAAATGGCTCACAAGCACCGATCAGTAATGAGTTTCGCTTTCTTTTCAATGTCACCATGCGCTCCCTTCCAGATGATCTGGATAGACTCATAATGGCTTGAAGACTTGGATTCCGTGAGAAATTTCACAAAGCACTGATCACTACTGACTTTCTCTTGGTTTATCACTTTCACTGACCGATAAAGCCCATCTCTTCAGGACCCTCTCGTAACGCCTTTTAAATGAAGAGTCACAGATAACTTTTCCTCCAGCAATGATAAGTAATCAGGTTCTCTTTCTTTGCAGCTTTCTATGCCGAAGAATCAGGAGAGTAGTATGATGGCTTTAAGATGAAGGCTGCATGAAACATTTGAGGATGAGAAAAGAGTTTTGCCTTCTTTGTAATTCTCACCAGCCGATCTCTTCTTAACGATGAGGACAGACTCTCAAGGGCTGTAAGATGACGATTAAATGAGAAATTTGTCATAAGCATTCATTAATACTTCCTTTCCCTTTGTTTCTAATTTTCTCCAACCAATCGAGCCCACAAGCTCAGGACAGGATCCGGACAGCTTGAAAATGAAGATTCCATGAGAATTTTGTGCCCAGCCTTGATTAGGGCTGAGTTTTCCTTTCTTTGTACTTTTTACGAGCCCACGTCTTCTAATGGCACAAGACAGTTGGAGTTAAGCTGTGGGTAGGACGCCACGTCCTCAGGGTTATGGCTAGGCCACTTACAAGTGTGGTTCCTGTGTGCAGGCCACATGCAGTTAGAGTCAGGGAAGGGCAGAGCTCCCAGCCCTAGGTTAGCGTTCTCAGCTCTAGGGTTAGGGTTCATACGGGTAGGAATCCCGATCCTAGTGTTTCCTCGACCACAGGAAACGTAAGCCTCCGTGCAAGTGGCCTTCCCGTGGGAACCCTAATCCTAGGGTTCGGGCCTTACCCATAGACACCCTAAGGCAAGGATCCCCATCTGTAGGACCTCTATGCCTAAAGTGAGCTGGCCTAACCATTGGAACCCTTACTTCAACTGGCCTATGCCTAGAACCCTAACCCTAACGCCAAGTGGCCTACCCGTAAGCATCCTAATGCTAGGGCGGGAATCCCTTCCCACAGCAAGCCTATTTCAGCGTGGCTAACCCATAGGAACCATAACCCAACTCCCCTTGGTCTAGCAATGGGAACCCTACCCCTTAGTCCAAAGGGCCTAGCTCGGGAAACCCTGACGCTGACGCCAAGTGGGCTAAGGAGCCCTAACGCCTATCCCTAACTCCAACTGACCTACTCAGAGGAACTTTAACCCAATTGGCGGGGAGCCCTACCTTTTGCAAGCCTAACTCTCCCCAAAATTAGCAAATTTCTCCTGCAATCATCCTCCAAATGTAATTCCGATGCACTGCTGGCCATTTGGGAGAGATCCCTTCTTGAAAAATGCTCTCCAGGAGACATTAGTTCCAGGTAACAGCAAGGCACGAATGTCTCCAGGGATCGTTCTCTAAATGCTATCACGATGCACCGCTGGTGATTTGGCAGAGATCCGTTCATGACAAGTCCTAGGCTTGAGACATTCACTCCAGATCACAGCTAGCTACTCATTGCTCCTCAAATCATCTTTCAAAATGCATTCGGATGAAAGCCTGGCATTACCGTTAACGAAAAATGCTGTTCATTTGACATTCCTTCCAGGTTACTGCTAGGGACGAAATTCTCGGGAATCTTCCTCAAGAAGTCAGAGGGATGCACTGCCAGCTACCTGGCAGAGAGCTCTTTCAGAAAATTGCTACAAATGAAAAATGCATTCCAGATCACAGCTAGGTGCAAATTTCTCCCGCAATCATCCTCCAAATGTCATTCATTCGGAGGCTCTGCTGGTCATTTGGCAGAGATCCGTCCGTGAAAATAGCTCAAGATGAAACATTCCAGATCAAAGCTTGGCACCAATGTCTCCAGGAATCGTCCCCCGAATGTCATTCGGAAGCCCTGCAGGTCATTTGGCAGCGATCCGTTGGTGAAAATATCATGTAGAAAAGCATTCCATGTCCCTGCTAGGGATGACTTTGCCCAAGGCAACTCGGACGCCTTGCTGCGCATTTGGGAGAGATCCATTCATGACAATTGCTAAACGTGAGCCATGAACTCCAGATCCCTACTTGGCACATATTTCTGCTGGAATCGTCCTCCAAATGGCTTTCGGGTGCACCACGGGCCATTTGGCAGAGATCCGTTCGTGAAAATAGCTAAACATGAGACAATCATTCTGGATCTCAGCTAGGACTAATTTCTCCTGGCATCGTCCTCCAAATGCCGTTCGGATGCAGTGCTGGGAAGTTGGCAGCGAACCCTTCTTGAACGTTGCTAAACATGAGCTCTTCAGTCCAGATCACTGCTTGGCAGGAATGTCTCATGGAATCGTCCTCCAAATGTCGTTACGATGCACTGCTTACCATTTCCAGAGATCCAGCCAGGACAATTCCTAAAAACGAACTATTCAGTCCAGGTCACAGCTAGACACGAATATGCCCTGGCATCGTCCTCCAAGAGCCAGTCGGATACGCTGCTGGGCATTGGGCAGCTATCCAGTCCTGAAAAATATTATTCACCTAGAAAAGCATTCCATGTCCCTGCTAGGGACGACTTTGTCCTAGAATCGACCTCCAAGTGCAAATCGGAGGCATTGCTGGTATTTGGCAGAGAGCCTTCCTGAAAATTGCTAAACATGAGACATTCACTTCACATCACTGCTAGCCACCAATTTCTCCTGGAATCATTCTCCAAATGCCTTTCGGATGCACTGCTTGCCATTTGGCAGAGCAGGAAAGAATTTTGCTTGCTTAATCTAGTTCGAGGACCGACCACTCCTAAATAATCAGGATAGTATAGGCGCGAATATGAAGAGTCCCTGACAATTTGTCACAAGCACGGGTCACTAAGGATTTTCTCTTTCTTTGTAAGTTCCACGGAACCGATCTTTCCCTAATGCTCAGGACCTCTTTTAAACTGTTTGAAAATGAAAAGGCTCCGAGAAACGAGTCACCCGCAGGGATCACTAACGAGTTTTGTTTTGTTTGTAACGTTCATGATGCCCTCTCTTCCAAATGACCAAGAGAAACCTAGTGGCTTTTAGATGACGAGTCCGGGACAAAGTTTGTCTCAAGTGCTGTTCATTAATGACTTTCTCTCTAGTTCTCATTTTCCCTAACCGCTCTACTGCAAATGACAGTAAGGACAGACTCCTAAATGCTTTAAAAAAGGAGGCTTTCAGAAGTATTTGCCAAACCCCTAGTGGTCAAGAATGAGTTTAACCTTTCTTTAGGACAGGATCCTAAAAGCTGTAATGTGAAGATTCCGCGACAAATTTATCCCCCGCTAAGGTGAGCGAAGCGTTCTGCTTTGTTATTCATCTGCACGGAGCGAGCCTTCCAAATGAGGCCAGACTCCAAACTGTCTTAAGTTGAAGATTCCATAAGAAATGGCTCACAAGCACCGATCAGTAATGAGTTTCGCTTTCTTTTCAATGTCACCATGCGCTCCCTTCCAGATGATCTGGATAGACTCATAATGGCTTGAAGACTTGGATTCCGTGAGAAATTTCACAAAGCACTGATCACTACTGACTTTCTCTTGGTTTATCACTTTCACTGACCGATAAAGCCCATCTCTTCAGGACCCTCTCGTAACGCCTTTTAAATGAAGAGTCACAGATAACTTTTCCTCCAGCAATGATAAGTAATCAGGTTCTCTTTCTTTGCAGCTTTCTGTGCCGAAGAATCAGGAGAGTAGTATGATAGCTTTAAGATGAAGGCTGCATGAAACATTTGAGGATGAGAAAAGAGTTTTGCCTTCTTTGTAATTCTCACCAGCCGATCTCTTCTTAACGATGAGGACAGACTCTCAAGGGCTGTAAGATGACGATTAAATGAGAAATTTGTCATAAGCATTCATTAATACTTCCTTTCCCTTTGTTTCTAATTTTCTCCAACCAATCGAGCCCACAAGCTCAGGACAGGATCCGGACAGCTTGAAAATGAAGATTCCATGAGAATTTTGTGCCCAGCCTTGATTAGGGCTGAGTTTTCCTTTCTTTGTACTTTTTACGAGCCCACGTCTTCTAATGGCACAAGACAGTTGGAGTTAAGCTGTGGGTAGGACGCCACGTCCTCAGGGTTATGGCTAGGCCACTTACAAGTGTGGTTCCTGTGTGCAGGCCACATGCAGGTAGAGTTAGGGAAGGGCAGAGCTCCCAGCCCTAGGTTAGCGTTCTCAGCGCTAGGGTTAGGGTTCATACGGGTAGGAATCCCGATCCTAGTGTTTCCTCGACCACAGGAAACGTAAGCCTCCGTGCAAGTGGCCTTCCCGTGGGAACCCTAATCCTAGGGTTCGGGCCTTACCCATAGACACCCTAAGGCAAGGATCCCCATCTGTAGTACCTCTATGCCTAAAGTGAGCTGGCCTAACCATTGGAACCCTTACTTCAACTGGCCTATGCCTAGAACCCTAACCCTAACGCCAAGTGGCCTACCCGTAAGCATCCTAATGCTAGGGCGGGAATCCCTTCCCACAGCAAGCCTATTTCAGCGTGGCTAACCCATAGGAACCATAACCCAACTCCCCTTGGTCTAGCAATGGGAACCCTACCCCTTAGTCCAAAGGGCCTAGCTCGGGAAACCCTGACGCTGACGCCAAGTGGGCTAAGGAGCCCTAACGCCTATCCCTAACTCCAACTGACCTACTCAGAGGAACTTTAACCCAATTGGCGGGGAGCCCTACCTTTTGCAAGCCTAACTCTCCCCAAAATTAGCAAATTTCTCCTGCAATCATCCTCCAAATGTAATTCCGATGCACTGCTGGCCATTTGGGAGAGATCCCTTCTTGAAAAATGCTCTCCAGGAGACATTAGTTCCAGGTAACAGCAAGGCACGAATGTCTCCAGGGATCGTTCTCTAAATGCTATCACGATGCACCGCTGGTGATTTGGCAGAGATCCGTTCATGACAAGTCCTAGGCTTGAGACATTCACTCCAGATCACAGCTAGCTACTCATTGCTCCTCAAATCATCTTTCAAAATGCATTCGGATGAAAGCCTGGCATTACCGTTAACGAAAAATGCTGTTCATTTGACATTCCTTCCAGGTTACTGCTAGGGACGAAATTCTCGGGAATCTTCCTCAAGAAGTCAGAGGGATGCACTGCCAGCTACCTGGCAGAGAGCTCTTTCAGAAAATTGCTACAAATGAAAAATGCATTCCAGATCACAGCTAGGTGCAAATTTCTCCCGCAATCATCCTCCAAATGTCATTCATTCGGAGGCTCTGCTGGTCATTTGGCAGAGATCCGTCCGTGAAAATAGCTCAAGATGAAACATTCCAGATCAAAGCTTGGCACCAATGTCTCCAGGAATCGTCCCCCGAATGTCATTCGGAAGCCCTGCAGGTCATTTGGCAACGATCCGTTGGTGAAAATATCATGTAGAAAAGCATTCCATGTCCCTGCTAGGGATGACTTTGCCCAAGGCAACTCGGACGCCTTGCTGCGCATTTGGGAGAGATCCATTCATGACAATTGCTAAACGTGAGCCATGAACTCCAGATCCCTACTTGGCACATATTTCTGCTGGAATCGTCCTCCAAATGGCTTTCGGGTGCACCACGGGCCATTTGGCAGAGATCCGTTCGTGAAAATAGCTAAACATGAGACAATCATTCTGGATCTCAGCTAGGACTAATTTCTCCTGGCATCGTCCTCCAAATGCCGTTCGGATGCAGTGCTGGGAAGTTGGCAGCGAACCCTTCTTGAACGTTGCTAAACATGAGCTCTTCAGTCCAGATCACTGCTTGGCAGGAATGTCTCATGGAATCATCCTCCAAATGTCGTTACGATGCACTGCTTACCATTTCCAGAGATCCAGCCAGGACAATTCCTAAAAACGAACTATTCAGTCCAGGTCACAGCTAGACACGAATATGCCCTGGCATCGTCCTCCAAGAGCCAGTCGGATACGCTGCTGGGCATTGGGCAGCTATCCATTCCTGAAAAATATTATTCACCTAGAAAAGCATTCCATGTCCCTGCTAGGGACGACTTTGTCCTAGAATCGACCTCCAAGTGCAAATCGGAGGCATTGCTGGTATTTGGCAGAGAGCCTTCCTGAAAATTGCTAAACATGAGACATTCACTTCACATCACTGCTAGCCACCAATTTCTCCTGGAATCATTCTCCAAATGCCTTTCGGATGCACTGCTTGCCATTTGGCAGAGCAGGAAAGAATTTTGCTTGCTTAATCTAGTTCGAGGACCGACCACTCCTAAATAATCAGGATAGTAGCCCAATGGCGCGAATATGAAGAGTCCCTGACAATTTGTCACAAGCACGGGTCACTAAGGATTTTCTCTTTCTTTGTAAGTTCCACGGAACCGATCTTTCCCTAATGCTCAGGACCTCTTTTAAACTGTTTGAAAATGAAAAGGCTCCGAGAAACGAGTCACCCGCAGGGATCACTAACGAGTTTTGTTTTGTTTGTAACGTTCATGATGCCCTCTCTTCCAAATGACCAAGAGAAACCTAGTGGCTTTTAGATGACGAGTCCGGGACAAAGTTTGTCTCAAGTGCTGTTCATTAATGACTTTCTCTCTAGTTCTCATTTTCCCTAACCGCTCTACTGCAAATGACAGTAAGGACAGACTCCTAAATGCTTTAAAAAAGGAGGCTTTCAGAAGTATTTGCCAAACCCCTAGTGGTCAAGAATGAGTTTAACCTTTCTTTAGGACAGGATCCTAAAAGCTGTAATGTGAAGATTCCGCGACAAATTTATCCCCCGCTAAGGTGAGCGAAGCGTTTTGCTTTGTTATTCATCTGCACGGAGCGAGCCTTCCAAATGAGGCCAGACTCCAAACTGTCTTAAGTTGAAGATTCCATAAGAAATGGCTCACAAGCACCGATCAGTAATGAGTTTCGCTTTCTTTTCAATGTCACCATGCGCTCCCTTCCAGATGATCTGGATAGACTCATAATGGCTTGAAGACTTGGATTCCGTGAGAAATTTCACAAAGCACTGATCACTACTGACTTTCTCTTGGTTTATCACTTTCACTGACCGATAAAGCCCATCTCTTCAGGACCCTCTCG
Organism: Eretmochelys imbricata; assembly: GCF_965152235.1. NCBI lineage: Eukaryota > Metazoa > Chordata > Testudines > Cheloniidae > Eretmochelys > Eretmochelys imbricata. The sequence goes on from NC_135574.1 coordinate 185,033,287, forward strand.
TAACGCCTTTTAAATGAAGAGTCACAGATAACTTTTCCTCCAGCAATGATAAGTAATCAGGTTCTCTTTCTTTGCAGCTTTCTATGCCGAAGAATCAGGAGAGTAGTATGATGGCTTTAAGATGAAGGCTGCATGAAACATTTGAGGATGAGAAAAGAGTTTTGCCTTCTTTGTAATTCTCACCAGCCGATCTCTTCTTAACGATGAGGACAGACTCTCAAGGGCTGTAAGATGACGATTAAATGAGAAATTTGTCATAAGCATTCATTAATACTTCCTTTCCCTTTGTTTCTAATTTTCTCCAACCAATCGAGCCCACAAGCTCAGGACAGGATCCGGACAGCTTGAAAATGAAGATTCCATGAGAATTTTGTGCCCAGCCTTGATTAGGGCTGAGTTTTCCTTTCTTTGTACTTTTTACGAGCCCACGTCTTCTAATGGCACAAGACAGTTGGAGTTAAGCTGTGGGTAGGACGCCACGTCCTCAGGGTTATGGCTAGGCCACTTACAAGTGTGGTTCCTGTGTGCAGGCCACATGCAGGTAGAGTTAGGGAAGGGCAGAGCTCCCAGCCCTAGGTTAGCGTTCTCAGCGCTAGGGTTAGGGTTCATACGGGTAGGAATCCCGATCCTAGTGTTTCCTCGACCACAGGAAACGTAAGCCTCCGTGCAAGTGGCCTTCCCGTGGGAACCCTAATCCTAGGGTTCGGGCCTTACCCATAGACACCCTAAGGCAAGGATCCCCATCTGTAGGACCTCTATGCCTAAAGTGAGCTGGCCTAACCATTGGAACCCTTACTTCAACTGGCCTATGCCTAGAACCCTAACCCTAACGCCAAGTGGCCTACCCGTAAGCATCCTAATGCTAGGGTGGGAATCCCTTCCCACAGCAAGCCTATTTCAGCGTGGCTAACCCATAGGAACCATAACCCAACTCCCCTTGGTCTAGCAATGGGAACCCTACCCCTTAGTCCAAAGGGCCTAGCTCGGGAAACCCTGACGCTGACGCCAAGTGGGCTAAGGAGCCCTAACGCCTATCCCTAACTCCAACTGACCTACTCAGAGGAACTTTAACCCAATTGGCGGGGAGCCCTACCTTTTGCAAGCCTAACTCTCCCCAAAATTAGCAAATTTCTCCTGCAATCATCCTCCAAATGTAATTCCGATGCACTGCTGGCCATTTGGGAGAGATCCCTTCTTGAAAAATGCTCTCCAGGAGACATTAGTTCCAGGTAACAGCAAGGCACGAATGTCTCCAGGGATCGTTCTCTAAATGCTATCACGATGCACCGCTGGTGATTTGGCAGAGATCCGTTCATGACAAGTCCTAGGCTTGAGACATTCACTCCAGATCACAGCTAGCTACTCATTGCTCCTCAAATCATCTTTCAAAATGCATTCGGATGAAAGCCTGGCATTACCGTTAACGAAAAATGCTGTTCATTTGACATGCCTTCCAGGTTACTGCTAGGGACGAAATTCTCGGGAATCTTCCTCAAGAAGTCAGAGGGATGCACTGCCAGCTACCTGGCAGAGAGCTCTTTCAGAAAACTGCTACAAATGAAAAATGCATTCCAGATCACAGCTAGGTGCAAATTTCTCCCGCAATCATCCTCCAAATGTCATTCATTCGGAGGCTCTGCTGGTCATTTGGCAGAGATCCGTCCGTGAAAATAGCTCAAGATGAAACATTCCAGATCAAAGCTTGGCACCAATGTCTCCAGGAATCGTCCCCCGAATGTCATTCGGAAGCCCTGCAGGTCATTTGGCAGCGATCCGTTGGTGAAAATATCATGTAGAAAAGCATTCCATGTCCCTGCTAGGGATGACTTTGCCCAAGGCAACTCGGACGCCTTGCTGCGCATTTGGGAGAGATCCATTCATGACAATTGCTAAACGTGAGCCATGAACTCCAGATCCCTACTTGGCACATATTTCTGCTGGAATCGTCCTCCAAATGGCTTTCGGGTGCACCACGGGCCATTTGGCAGAGATCCGTTCGTGAAAATAGCTAAACATGAGACAATCATTCTGGATCTCAGCTAGGACTAATTTCTCCTGGCATCGTCCTCCAAATGCCGTTCGGATGCAGTGCTGGGAAGTTGGCAGCGAACCCTTCTTGAACGTTGCTAAACATGAGCTCTTCAGTCCAGATCACTGCTTGGCAGGAATGTCTCATGGAATCATCCTCCAAATGTCGTTACGATGCACTGCTTACCATTTCCAGAGATCCAGCCAGGACAATTCCTAAAAATGAACTATTCAGTCCAGGTCACAGCTAGACACGAATATGCCCTGGCATCGTCCTCCAAGAGCCAGTCGGATACGCTGCTGGGCATTGGGCAGCTATCCATTCCTGAAAAATATTATTCACCTAGAAAAGCATTCCATGTCCCTGCTAGGGACGACTTTGTCCTAGAATCGACCTCCAAGTGCAAATCGGAGGCATTGCTGGTATTTGGCAGAGAGCCTTCCTGAAAATTGCTAAACATGAGACATTCACTTCACATCACTGCTAGCCACCAATTTCTCCTGGAATCATTCTCCAAATGCCTTTCGGATGCACTGCTTGCCATTTGGCAGAGCAGGAAAGAATTTTGCTTGCTTAATCTAGTTCGAGGACCGACCACTCCTAAATAATCAGGATAGTAGCCCAATGGCGCGAATATGAAGAGTCCCTGACAATTTGTCACAAGCACGGGTCACTAAGGATTTTCTCTTTCTTTGTAAGTTCCACGGAACCGATCTTTCCCTAATGCTCAGGACCTCTTTTAAACTGTTTGAAAATGAAAAGGCTCCGAGAAACGAGTCACCCGCAGGGATCACTAACGAGTTTTGTTTTGTTTGTAACGTTCATGATGCCCTCTCTTCCAAATGACCAAGAGAAACCTAGTGGCTTTTAGATGACGAGTCCGGGACAAAGTTTGTCTCAAGTGCTGTTCATTAATGACTTTCTCTCTAGTTCTCATTTTCCCTAACCGCTCTACTGCAAATGACAGTAAGGACAGACTCCTAAATGCTTTAAAAAAGGAGGCTTTCAGAAGTATTTGCCAAACCCCTAGTGGTCAAGAATGAGTTTAACCTTTCTTTAGGACAGGATCCTAAAAGCTGTAATGTGAAGATTCCGCGACAAATTTATCCCCCGCTAAGGTGAGCGAAGCGTTTTGCTTTGTTATTCATCTGCACGGAGCGAGCCTTCCAAATGAGGCCAGACTCCAAACTGTCTTAAGTTGAAGATTCCATAAGAAATGGCTCACAAGCACCGATCAGTAATGAGTTTCGCTTTCTTTTCAATGTCACCATGCGCTCCCTTCCAGATGATCTGGATAGACTCATAATGGCTTGAAGACTTGGATTCCGTGAGAAATTTCACAAAGCACTGATCACTACTGACTTTCTCTTGGTTTATCACTTTCACTGACCGATAAAGCCCATCTCTTCAGGACCCTCTCGTAACGCCTTTTAAATGAAGAGTCACAGATAACTTTTCCTCCAGCAATGATAAGTAATCAGGTTCTCTTTCTTTGCAGCTTTCTATGCCGAAGAATCAGGAGAGTAGTATGATGGCTTTAAGATGAAGGCTGCATGAAACATTTGAGGATGAGAAAAGAGTTTTGCCTTCTTTGTAATTCTCACCAGCCGATCTCTTCTTAACGATGAGGACAGACTCTCAAGGGCTGTAAGATGACGATTAAATGAGAAATTTGTCATAAGCATTCATTAATACTTCCTTTCCCTTTGTTTCTAATTTTCTCCAACCAATCGAGCCCACAAGCTCAGGACAGGATCCGGACAGCTTGAAAATGAAGATTCCATGAGAATTTTGTGCCCAGCCTTGATTAGGGCTGAGTTTTCCTTTCTTTGTACTTTTTACGAGCCCACGTCTTCTAATGGCACAAGACAGTTGGAGTTAAGCTGTGGGTAGGACGCCACGTCCTCAGGGTTATGGCTAGGCCACTTACAAGTGTGGTTCCTGTGTGCAGGCCACATGCAGGTAGAGTTAGGGAAGGGCAGAGCTCCCAGCCCTAGGTTAGCGTTCTCAGCGCTAGGGTTAGGGTTCATACGGGTAGGAATCCCGATCCTAGTGTTTCCTCGACCACAGGAAACGTAAGCCTCCGTGCAAGTGGCCTTCCCGTGGGAACCCTAATCCTAGGGTTCGGGCCTTACCCATAGACACCCTAAGGCAAGGATCCCCATCTGTAGGACCTCTATGCCTAAAGTGAGCTGGCCTAACCATTGGAACCCTTACTTCAACTGGCCTATGCCTAGAACCCTAACCCTAACGCCAAGTGGCCTACCCGTAAGCATCCTAATGCTAGGGTGGGAATCCCTTCCCACAGCAAGCCTATTTCAGCGTGGCTAACCCATAGGAACCATAACCCAACTCCCCTTGGTCTAGCAATGGGAACCCTACCCCTTAGTCCAAAGGGCCTAGCTCGGGAAACCCTGACGCTGACGCCAAGTGGGCTAAGGAGCCCTAACGCCTATCCCTAACTCCAACTGACCTACTCAGAGGAACTTTAACCCAATTGGCGGGGAGCCCTACCTTTTGCAAGCCTAACTCTCCCCAAAATTAGCAAATTTCTCCTGCAATCATCCTCCAAATGTAATTCCGATGCACTGCTGGCCATTTGGGAGAGATCCCTTCTTGAAAAATGCTCTCCAGGAGACATTAGTTCCAGGTAACAGCAAGGCACGAATGTCTCCAGGGATCGTTCTCTAAATGCTATCACGATGCACCGCTGGTGATTTGGCAGAGATCCGTTCATGACAAGTCCTAGGCTTGAGACATTCACTCCAGATCACAGCTAGCTACTCATTGCTCCTCAAATCATCTTTCAAAATGCATTCGGATGAAAGCCTGGCATTACCGTTAACGAAAAATGCTGTTCATTTGACATGCCTTCCAGGTTACTGCTAGGGACGAAATTCTCGGGAATCTTCCTCAAGAAGTCAGAGGGATGCACTGCCAGCTACCTGGCAGAGAGCTCTTTCAGAAAACTGCTACAAATGAAAAATGCATTCCAGATCACAGCTAGGTGCAAATTTCTCCCGCAATCATCCTCCAAATGTCATTCATTCGGAGGCTCTGCTGGTCATTTGGCAGAGATCCGTCCGTGAAAATAGCTCAAGATGAAACATTCCAGATCAAAGCTTGGCACCAATGTCTCCAGGAATCGTCCCCCGAATGTCATTCGGAAGCCCTGCAGGTCATTTGGCAGCGATCCGTTGGTGAAAATATCATGTAGAAAAGCATTCCATGTCCCTGCTAGGGATGACTTTGCCCAAGGCAACTCGGACGCCTTGCTGCGCATTTGGGAGAGATCCATTCATGACAATTGCTAAACGTGAGCCATGAACTCCAGATCCCTACTTGGCACATATTTCTGCTGGAATCGTCCTCCAAATGGCTTTCGGGTGCACCACGGGCCATTTGGCAGAGATCCGTTCGTGAAAATAGCTAAACATGAGACAATCATTCTGGATCTCAGCTAGGACTAATTTCTCCTGGCATCGTCCTCCAAATGCCGTTCGGATGCAGTGCTGGGAAGTTGGCAGCGAACCCTTCTTGAACGTTGCTAAACATGAGCTCTTCAGTCCAGATCACTGCTTGGCAGGAATGTCTCATGGAATCGTCCTCCAAATGTCGTTACGATGCACTGCTTACCATTTCCAGAGATCCAGCCAGGACAATTCCTAAAAACGAACTATTCAGTCCAGGTCACAGCTAGACACGAATATGCCCTGGCATCGTCCTCCAAGAGCCAGTCGGATACGCTGCTGGGCATTGGGCAGCTATCCATTCCTGAAAAATATTATTCACCTAGAAAAGCATTCCATGTCCCTGCTAGGGACGACTTTGTCCTAGAATCGACCTCCAAGTGCAAATCGGAGGCATTGCTGGTATTTGGCAGAGAGCCTTCCTGAAAATTGCTAAACATGAGACATTCACTTCACATCACTGCTAGCCACCAATTTCTCCTGGAATCATTCTCCAAATGCCTTTCGGATGCACTGCTTGCCATTTGGCAGAGCAGGAAAGAATTTTGCTTGCTTAATCTAGTTCGAGGACCGACCACTCCTAAATAATCAGGATAGTAGCCCAATGGCGCGAATATGAAGAGTCCCTGACAATTTGTCACAAGCACGGGTCACTAAGGATTTTCTCTTTCTTTGTAAGTTCCACGGAACCGATCTTTCCCTAATGCTCAGGACCTCTTTTAAACTGTTTGAAAATGAAAAGGCTCCGAGAAACGAGTCACCCGCAGGGATCACTAACGAGTTTTGTTTTGTTTGTAACGTTCATGATGCCCTCTCTTCCAAATGACCAAGAGAAACCTAGTGGCTTTTAGATGACGAGTCCGGGACAAAGTTTGTCTCAAGTGCTGTTCATTAATGACTTTCTCTCTAGTTCTCATTTTCCCTAACCGCTCTACTGCAAATGACAGTAAGGACAGACTCCTAAATGCTTTAAAAAAGGAGGCTTTCAGAAGTATTTGCCAAACCCCTAGTGGTCAAGAATGAGTTTAACCTTTCTTTAGGACAGGATCCTAAAAGCTGTAATGTGAAGATTCCGCGACAAATTTATCCCCCGCTAAGGTGAGCGAAGCGTTTTGCTTTGTTATTCATCTGCACGGAGCGAGCCTTCCAAATGAGGCCAGACTCCAAACTGTCTTAAGTTGAAGATTCCATAAGAAATGGCTCACAAGCACCGATCAGTAATGAGTTTCGCTTTCTTTTCAATGTCACCATGCGCTCCCTTCCAGATGATCTGGATAGACTCATAATGGCTTGAAGACTTGGATTCCGTGAGAAATTTCACAAAGCACTGATCACTACTGACTTTCTCTTGGTTTATCACTTTCACTGACCGATAAAGCCCATCTCTTCAGGACCCTCTCGTAACGCCTTTTAAATGAAGAGTCACAGATAACTTTTCCTCCAGCAATGATAAGTAATCAGGTTCTCTTTCTTTGCAGCTTTCTATGCCGAAGAATCAGGAGAATAGTATGATAGCTTTAAGATGAAGGCTGCATGAAACATTTGAGGATGAGAAAAGAGTTTTGCCTTCTTTGTAATTCTCACCAGCCGATCTCTTCTTAAGGATGAGGACAGACTCTCAAGGGCTGTAAGATGACGATTAAATGAGAAATTTGTCATAAGCATTCATTAATACTTCCTTTCCCTTTGTTTCTAATTTTCTCCAACCAATCGAGCCCACAAGCTCAGGACAGGATCCGGACAGCTTGAAAATGAAGATTCCATGAGAATTTTGTGCCCAGCCTTGATTAGGGCTGAGTTTTCCTTTCTTTGTACTTTTTACGAGCCCACGTCTTCTAATGGCACAAGACAGTTGGAGTTAAGCTGTGGGTAGGACGCCACGTCCTCAGGGTTATGGCTAGGCCACTTACAAGTGTGGTTCCTGTGTGCAGGCCACATGCAGTTAGAGTCAGGGAAGGGCAGAGCTCCCAGCCCTAGGTTAGCGTTCTCAGCGCTAGGGTTAGGGTTCATACGGGTAGGAATCCCGATCCTAGTGTTTCCTCGACCACAGGAAACGTAAGCCTCCGTGCAAGTGGCCTTCCCGTGGGAACCCTAATCCTAGGGTTCGGGCCTTACCCATAGACACCCTAAGGCAAGGATCCCCATCTGTAGGACCTCTATGCCTAAAGTGAGCTGGCCTAACCATTGGAACCCTTACTTCAACTGGCCTATGCCTAGAACCCTAACCCTAACGCCAAGTGGCCTACCCGTAAGCATCCTAATGCTAGGGTGGGAATCCCTTCCCACAGCAAGCCTATTTCAGCGTGGCTAACCCATAGGAACCATAACCCAACTCCCCTTGGTCTAGCAATGGGAACCCTACCCCTTAGTCCAAAGGGCCTAGCTCGGGAAACCCTGACGCTGACGCCAAGTGGGCTAAGGAGCCCTAACGCCTATCCCTAACTCCAACTGACCTACTCAGAGGAACTTTAACCCAATTGGCGGGGAGCCCTACCTTTTGCAAGCCTAACTCTCCCCAAAATTAGCAAATTTCTCCTGCAATCATCCTCCAAATGTAATTCCGATGCACTGCTGGCCATTTGGGAGAGATCCCTTCTTGAAAAATGCTCTCCAGGAGACATTAGTTCCAGGTAACAGCAAGGCACGAATGTCTCCAGGGATCGTTCTCTAAATGCTATCACGATGCACCGCTGGTGATTTGGCAGAGATCCGTTCATGACAAGTCCTAGGCTTGAGACATTCACTCCAGATCACAGCTAGCTACTCATTGCTCCTCAAATCATCTTTCAAAATGCATTCGGATGAAAGCCTGGCATTACCGTTAACGAAAAATGCTGTTCATTTGACATTCCTTCCAGGTTACTGCTAGGGACGAAATTCTCGGGAATCTTCCTCAAGAAGTCAGAGGGATGCACTGCCAGCTACCTGGCAGAGAGCTCTTTCAGAAAATTGCTACAAATGAAAAATGCATTCCAGATCACAGCTAGGTGCAAATTTCTCCCGCAATCATCCTCCAAATGTCATTCATTCGGAGGCTCTGCTGGTCATTTGGCAGAGATCCGTCCGTGAAAATAGCTCAAGATGAAACATTCCAGATCAAAGCTTGGCACCAATGTCTCCAGGAATCGTCCCCCGAATGTCATTCGGAAGCCCTGCAGGTCATTTGGCAACGATCCGTTGGTGAAAATATCATGTAGAAAAGCATTCCATGTCCCTGCTAGGGATGACTTTGCCCAAGGCAACTCGGACGCCTTGCTGCGCATTTGGGAGAGATCCATTCATGACAATTGCTAAACGTGAGCCATGAACTCCAGATCCCTACTTGGCACATATTTCTGCTGGAATCGTCCTCCAAATGGCTTTCGGGTGCACCACGGGCCATTTGGCAGAGATCCGTTCGTGAAAATAGCTAAACATGAGACAATCATTCTGGATCTCAGCTAGGACTAATTTCTCCTGGCATCGTCCTCCAAATGCCGTTCGGATGCAGTGCTGGGAAGTTGGCAGCGAACCCTTCTTGAACGTTGCTAAACATGAGCTCTTCAGTCCAGATCACTGCTTGGCAGGAATGTCTCATGGAATCGTCCTCCAAATGTCGTTACGATGCACTGCTTACCATTTCCAGAGATCCAGCCAGGACAATTCCTAAAAACGAACTATTCAGTCCAGGTCACAGCTAGACACGAATATGCCCTGGCATCGTCCTCCAAGAGCCAGTCGGATACGCTGCTGGGCATTGGGCAGCTATCCATTCCTGAAAAATATTATTCACCTAGAAAAGCATTCCATGTCCCTGCTAGGGACGACTTTGTCCTAGAATCGACCTCCAAGTGCAAATCGGAGGCATTGCTGGTATTTGGCAGAGAGCCTTCCTGAAAATTGCTAAACATGAGACATTCACTTCACATCACTGCTAGCCACCAATTTCTCCTGGAATCATTCTCCAAATGCCTTTCGGATGCACTGCTTGCCATTTGGCAGAGCAGGAAAGAATTTTGCTTGCTTAATCTAGTTCGAGGACCGACCACTCCTAAATAATCAGGATAGTAGCCCAATGGCGCGAATATGAAGAGTCCCTGACAATTTGTCACAAGCACGGGTCACTAAGGATTTTCTCTTTCTTTGTAAGTTCCACGGAACCGATCTTTCCCTAATGCTCAGGACCTCTTTTAAACTGTTTGAAAATGAAAAGGCTCCGAGAAACGAGTCACCCGCAGGGATCACTAACGAGTTTTGTTTTGTTTGTAACGTTCATGATGCCCTCTCTTCCAAATGACCAAGAGAAACCTAGTGGCTTTTAGATGACGAGTCCGGGACAAAGTTTGTCTCAAGTGCTGTTCATTAATGACTTTCTCTCTAGTTCTCATTTTCCCTAACCGCTCTACTGCAAATGACAGTAAGGACAGACTCCTAAATGCTTTAAAAAAGGAGGCTTTCAGAAGTATTTGCCAAACCCCTAGTGGTCAAGAATGAGTTTAACCTTTCTTTAGGACAGGATCCTAAAAGCTGTAATGTGAAGATTCCGCGACAAATTTATCCCCCGCTAAGGTGAGCGAAGCGTTTTGCTTTGTTATTCATCTGCACGGAGCGAGCCTTCCAAATGAGGCCAGACTCCAAACTGTCTTAAGTTGAAGATTCCATAAGAAATGGCTCACAAGCACCGATCAGTAATGAGTTTCGCTTTCTTTTCAATGTCACCATGCGCTCCCTTCCAGATGATCTGGATAGACTCATAATGGCTTGAAGACTTGGATTCCGTGAGAAATTTCACAAAGCACTGATCACTACTGACTTTCTCTTGGTTTATCACTTTCACTGACCGATAAAGCCCATCTCTTCAGGACCCTCTCGTAACGCCTTTTAAATGAAGAGTCACAGATAACTTTTCCTCCAGCAATGATAAGTAATCAGGTTCTCTTTCTTTGCAGCTTTCTATGCCGAAGAATCAGGAGAATAGTATGATAGCTTTAAGATGAAGGCTGCATGAAACATTTGAGGATGAGAAAAGAGTTTTGCCTTCTTTGTAATTCTCACCAGCCGATCTCTTCTTAAGGATGAGGACAGACTCTCAAGGGCTGTAAGATGACGATTAAATGAGAAATTTGTCATAAGCATTCATTAATACTTCCTTTCCCTTTGTTTCTAATTTTCTCCAACCAATCGAGCCCACAAGCTCAGGACAGGATCCGGACAGCTTGAAAATGAAGATTCCATGAGAATTTTGTGCCCAGCCTTGATTAGGGCTGAGTTTTCCTTTCTTTGTACTTTTTACGAGCCCACGTCTTCTAATGGCACAAGACAGTTGGAGTTAAGCTGTGGGTAGGACGCCACGTCCTCAGGGTTATGGCTAGGCCACTTACAAGTGTGGTTCCTGTGTGCAGGCCACATGCAGTTAGAGTCAGGGAAGGGCAGAGCTCCCAGCCCTAGGTTAGCGTTCTCAGCGCTAGGGTTAGGGTTCATACGGGTAGGAATCCCGATCCTAGTGTTTCCTCGACCACAGGAAACGTAAGCCTCCGTGCAAGTGGCCTTCCCGTGGGAACCCTAATCCTAGGGTTCGGGCCTTACCCATAGACACCCTAAGGCAAGGATCCCCATCTGTAGGACCTCTATGCCTAAAGTGAGCTGGCCTAACCATTGGAACCCTTACTTCAACTGGCCTATGCCTAGAACCCTAACCCTAACGCCAAGTGGCCTACCCGTAAGCATCCTAATGCTAGGGTGGGAATCCCTTCCCACAGCAAGCCTATTTCAGCGTGGCTAACCCATAGGAACCATAACCCAACTCCCCTTGGTCTAGCAATGGGAACCCTACCCCTTAGTCCAAAGGGCCTAGCTCGGGAAACCCTGACGCTGACGCCAAGTGGGCTAAGGAGCCCTAACGCCTATCCCTAACTCCAACTGACCTACTCAGAGGAACTTTAACCCAATTGGCGGGGAGCCCTACCTTTTGCAAGCCTAACTCTCCCCAAAATTAGCAAATTTCTCCTGCAATCATCCTCCAAATGTAATTCCGATGCACTGCTGGCCATTTGGGAGAGATCCCTTCTTGAAAAATGCTCTCCAGGAGACATTAGTTCCAGGTAACAGCAAGGCACGAATGTCTCCAGGGATCGTTCTCTAAATGCTATCACGATGCACCGCTGGTGATTTGGCAGAGATCCGTTCATGACAAGTCCTAGGCTTGAGACATTCACTCCAGATCACAGCTAGCTACTCATTGCTCCTCAAATCATCTTTCAAAATGCATTCGGATGAAAGCCTGGCATTACCGTTAACGAAAAATGCTGTTCATTTGACATTCCTTCCAGGTTACTGCTAGGGACGAAATTCTCGGGAATCTTCCTCAAGAAGTCAGAGGGATGCACTGCCAGCTACCTGGCAGAGAGCTCTTTCAGAAAATTGCTACAAATGAAAAATGCATTCCAGATCACAGCTAGGTGCAAATTTCTCCCGCAATCATCCTCCAAATGTCATTCATTCGGAGGCTCTGCTGGTCATTTGGCAGAGATCCGTCCGTGAAAATAGCTCAAGATGAAACATTCCAGATCAAAGCTTGGCACCAATGTCTCCAGGAATCGTCCCCCGAATGTCATTCGGAAGCCCTGCAGGTCATTTGGCAACGATCCGTTGGTGAAAATATCATGTAGAAAAGCATTCCATGTCCCTGCTAGGGATGACTTTGCCCAAGGCAACTCGGACGCCTTGCTGCGCATTTGGGAGAGATCCATTCATGACAATTGCTAAACGTGAGCCATGAACTCCAGATCCCTACTTGGCACATATTTCTGCTGGAATCGTCCTCCAAATGGCTTTCGGGTGCACCACGGGCCATTTGGCAGAGATCCGTTCGTGAAAATAGCTAAACATGAGACAATCATTCTGGATCTCAGCTAGGACTAATTTCTCCTGGCATCGTCCTCCAAATGCCGTTCGGATGCAGTGCTGGGAAGTTGGCAGCGAACCCTTCTTGAACGTTGCTAAACATGAGCTCTTCAGTCCAGATCACTGCTTGGCAGGAATGTCTCATGGAATCGTCCTCCAAATGTCGTTACGATGCACTGCTTACCATTTCCAGAGATCCAGCCAGGACAATTCCTAAAAACGAACTATTCAGTCCAGGTCACAGCTAGACACGAATATGCCCTGGCATCGTCCTCCAAGAGCCAGTCGGATACGCTGCTGGGCATTGGGCAGCTATCCATTCCTGAAAAATATTATTCACCTAGAAAAGCATTCCATGTCCCTGCTAGGGACGACTTTGTCCTAGAATCGACCTCCAAGTGCAAATCGGAGGCATTGCTGGTATTTGGCAGAGAGCCTTCCTGAAAATTGCTAAACATGAGACATTCACTTCACATCACTGCTAGCCACCAATTTCTCCTGGAATCATTCTCCAAATGCCTTTCGGATGCACTGCTTGCCATTTGGCAGAGCAGGAAAGAATTTTGCTTGCTTAATCTAGTTCGAGGACCGACCACTCCTAAATAATCAGGATAGTAGCCCAATGGCGCGAATATGAAGAGTCCCTGACAATTTGTCACAAGCACGGGTCACTAAGGATTTTCTCTTTCTTTGTAAGTTCCACGGAACCGATCTTTCCCTAATGCTCAGGACCTCTTTTAAACTGTTTGAAAATGAAAAGGCTCCGAGAAACGAGTCACCCGCAGGGATCACTAACGAGTTTTGTTTTGTTTGTAACGTTCATGATGCCCTCTCTTCCAAATGACCAAGAGAAACCTAGTGGCTTTTAGATGACGAGTCCGGGACAAAGTTTGTCTCAAGTGCTGTTCATTAATGACTTTCTCTCTAGTTCTCATTTTCCCTAACCGCTCTACTGCAAATGACAGTAAGGACAGACTCCTAAATGCTTTAAAAAAGGAGGCTTTCAGAAGTATTTGCCAAACCCCTAGTGGTCAAGAATGAGTTTAACCTTTCTTTAGGACAGGATCCTAAAAGCTGTAATGTGAAGATTCCGCGACAAATTTATCCCCCGCTAAGGTGAGCGAAGCGTTCTGCTTTGTTATTCATCTGCACGGAGCGAGCCTTCCAAATGAGGCCAGACTCCAAACTGTCTTAAGTTGAAGATTCCATAAGAAATGGCTCACAAGCACCGATCAGTAATGAGTTTCGCTTTCTTTTCAATGTCACCATGCGCTCCCTTCCAGATGATCTGGATAGACTCATAATGGCTTGAAGACTTGGATTCCGTGAGAAATTTCACAAAGCACTGATCACTACTGACTTTCTCTTGGTTTATCACTTTCACTGACCGATAAAGCCCATCTCTTCAGGACCCTCTCGTAACGCCTTTTAAATGAAGAGTCACAGATAACTTTTCCTCCAGCAATGATAAGTAATCAGGTTCTCTTTCTTTGCAGCTTTCTATGCCGAAGAATCAGGAGAGTAGTATGATGGCTTTAAGATGAAGGCTGCATGAAACATTTGAGGATGAGAAAAGAGTTTTGCCTTCTTTGTAATTCTCACCAGCCGATCTCTTCTTAAGGATGAGGACAGACTCTCAAGGGCTGTAAGATGACGATTAAATGAGAAATTTGTCATAAGCATTCATTAATACTTCCTTTCCCTTTGTTTCTAATTTTCTCCAACCAATCGAGCCCACAAGCTCAGTACAGGATCCGGACAGCTTGAAAATGAAGATTCCATGAGAATTTTGTGCCCAGCCTTGATTAGGGCTGAGTTTTCCTTTCTTTGTACTTTTTACGAGCCCACGTCTTCTAATGGCACAAGACAGTTGGAGTTAAGCTGTGGGTAGGACGCCACGTCCTCAGGGTTATGGCTAGGCCACTTACAAGTGTGGTTCCTGTGTGCAGGCCACATGCAGTTAGAGTCAGGGAAGGGCAGAGCTCCCAGCCCCAGGTTAGCGTTCTCAGCGCTAGGGTTAGGGTTCATACGGGTAGGAATCCCGATCCTAGTGTTTCCTCGACCACAGGAAACGTAAGCCTCCGTGCAAGTGGCCTTCCCGTGGGAACCCTAATCCTAGGGTTCGGGCCTTACCCATAGACACCCTAAGGCAAGGATCCCCATCTGTAGGACCTCTATGCCTAAAGTGAGCTGGCCTAACCATTGGAACCCTTACTTCAACTGGCCTATGCCTAGAACCCTAACCCTAACGCCAAGTGGCCTACCCGTAAGCATCCTAATGCTAGGGTGGGAATCCCTTCCCACAGCAAGCCTATTTCAGCGTGGCTAACCCATAGGAACCATAACCCAACTCCCCTTGGTCTAGCAATGGGAACCCTACCCCTTAGTCCAAAGGGCCTAGCTCGGGAAACCCTGACGCTGACGCCAAGTGGGCTAAGGAGCCCTAACGCCTATCCCTAACTCCAACTGACCTACTCAGAGGAACTTTAACCCAATTGGCGGGGAGCCCTACCTTTTGCAAGCCTAACTCTCCCCAAAATTAGCAAATTTCTCCTGCAATCATCCTCCAAATGTAATTCCGATGCACTGCTGGCCATTTGGGAGAGATCCCTTCTTGAAAAATGCTCTCCAGGAGACATTAGTTCCAGGTAACAGCAAGGCACGAATGTCTCCAGGGATCGTTCTCTAAATGCTATCACGATGCACCGCTGGTGATTTGGCAGAGATCCGTTCATGACAAGTCCTAGGCTTGAGACATTCACTCCAGATCACAGCTAGCTACTCATTGCTCCTCAAATCATCTTTCAAAATGCATTCGGATGAAAGCCTGGCATTACCGTTAACGAAAAATGCTGTTCATTTGACATTCCTTCCAGGTTACTGCTAGGGACGAAATTCTCGGGAATCTTCCTCAAGAAGTCAGAGGGATGCACTGCCAGCTACCTGGCAGAGAGCTCTTTCAGAAAATTGCTACAAATGAAAAATGCATTCCAGATCACAGCTAGGTGCAAATTTCTCCCGCAATCATCCTCCAAATGTCATTCATTCGGAGGCTCTGCTGGTCATTTGGCAGAGATCCGTCCGTGAAAATAGCTCAAGATGAAACATTCCAGATCAAAGCTTGGCACCAATGTCTCCAGGAATCGTCCCCCGAATGTCATTCGGAAGCCCTGCAGGTCATTTGGCAACGATCCGTTGGTGAAAATATCATGTAGAAAAGCATTCCATGTCCCTGCTAGGGATGACTTTGCCCAAGGCAACTCGGACGCCTTGCTGCGCATTTGGGAGAGATCCATTCATGACAATTGCTAAACGTGAGCCATGAACTCCAGATCCCTACTTGGCACATATTTCTGCTGGAATCGTCCTCCAAATGGCTTTCGGGTGCACCACGGGCCATTTGGCAGAGATCCGTTCGTGAAAATAGCTAAACATGAGACAATCATTCTGGATCTCAGCTAGGACTAATTTCTCCTGGCATCGTCCTCCAAATGCCGTTCGGATGCAGTGCTGGGAAGTTGGCAGCGAACCCTTCTTGAACGTTACTAAACATGAGCTCTTCAGTCCAGATCACTGCTTGGCAGGAATGTCTCATGGAATCGTCCTCCAAATGTCGTTACGATGCACTGCTTACCATTTCCAGAGATCCAGCCAGGACAATTCCTAAAAACGAACTATTCAGTCCAGGTCACAGCTAGACACGAATATGCCCTGGCATCGTCCTCCAAGAGCCAGTCGGATACGCTGCTGGGCATTGGGCAGCTATCCATTCCTGAAAAATATTATTCACCTAGAAAAGCATTCCATGTCCCTGCTAGGGACGACTTTGTCCTAGAATCGACCTCCAAGTGCAAATCGGAGGCATTGCTGGTATTTGGCAGAGAGCCTTCCTGAAAATTGCTAAACATGAGACATTCACTTCACATCACTGCTAGCCACCAATTTCTCCTGGAATCATTCTCCAAATGCCTTTCGGATGCACTGCTTGCCATTTGGCAGAGCAGGAAAGAATTTTGCTTGCTTAATCTAGTTCGAGGACCGACCACTCCTAAATAATCAGGATAGTAGCCCAATGGCGCGAATATGAAGAGTCCCTGACAATTTGTCACAAGCACGGGTCACTAAGGATTTTCTCTTTCTTTGTAAGTTCCACGGAACCGATCTTTCCCTAATGCTCAGGACCTCTTTTAAACTGTTTGAAAATGAAAAGGCTCCGAGAAACGAGTCACCCGCAGGGATCACTAACGAGTTTTGTTTTGTTTGTAACGTTCATGATGCCCTCTCTTCCAAATGACCAAGAGAAACCTAGTGGCTTTTAGATGACGAGTCCGGGACAAAGTTTGTCTCAAGTGCTGTTCATTAATGACTTTCTCTCTAGTTCTCATTTTCCCTAACCGCTCTACTGCAAATGACAGTAAGGACAGACTCCTAAATGCTTTAAAAAAGGAGGCTTTCAGAAGTATTTGCCAAACCCCTAGTGGTCAAGAATGAGTTTAACCTTTCTTTAGGACAGGATCCTAAAAGCTGTAATGTGAAGATTCCGCGACAAATTTATCCCCCGCTAAGGTGAGCGAAGCGTTTTGCTTTGTTATTCATCTGCACGGAGCGAGCCTTCCAAATGAGGCCAGACTCCAAACTGTCTTAAGTTGAAGATTCCATAAGAAATGGCTCACAAGCACCGATCAGTAATGAGTTTCGCTTTCTTTTCAATGTCACCATGCGCTCCCTTCCAGATGATCTGGATAGACTCATAATGGCTTGAAGACTTGGATTCCGTGAGAAATTTCACAAAGCACTGATCACTACTGACTTTCTCTTGGTTTATCACTTTCACTGACCGATAAAGCCCATCTCTTCAGGACCCTCTCGTAACGCCTTTTAAATGAAGAGTCACAGATAACTTTTCCTCCAGCAATGATAAGTAATCAGGTTCTCTTTCTTTGCAGCTTTCTATGCCGAAGAATCAGGAGAGTAGTATGATGGCTTTAAGATGAAGGCTGCATGAAACATTTGAGGATGAGAAAAGAGTTTTGCCTTCTTTGTAATTCTCACCAGCCGATCTCTTCTTAAGGATGAGGACAGACTCTCAAGGGCTGTAAGATGACGATTAAATGAGAAATTTGTCATAAGCATTCATTAATACTTCCTTTCCCTTTGTTTCTAATTTTCTCCAACCAATCGAGCCCACAAGCTCAGGACAGGATCCGGACAGCTTGAAAATGAAGATTCCATGAGAATTTTGTGCCCAGCCTTGATTAGGGCTGAGTTTTCCTTTCTTTGTACTTTTTACGAGCCCACGTCTTCTAATGGCACAAGACAGTTGGAGTTAAGCTGTGGGTAGGACGCCACGTCCTCAGGGTTATGGCTAGGCCACTTACAAGTGTGGTTCCTGTGTGCAGGCCACATGCAGTTAGAGTCAGGGAAGGGCAGAGCTCCCAGCCCTAGGTTAGCGTTCTCAGCGCTAGGGTTAGGGTTCATAAGGGTAGGAATCCCGATCCTAGTGTTTCCTCGACCACAGGAAACGTAAGCCTCCGTGCAAGTGGCCTTCCCGTGGGAACCCTAATCCTAGGGTTCGGGCCTTACCCATAGACACCCTAAGGCAAGGATCCCCATCTGTAGGACCTCTATGCCTAAAGTGAGCTGGCCTAACCATTGGAACCCTTACTTCAACTGGCCTATGCCTAGAACCCTAACCCTAACGCCAAGTGGCCTACCCGTAAGCATCCTAATGCTAGGGCGGGAATCCCTTCCCACAGCAAGCCTATTTCAGCGTGGCTAACCCATAGGAACCATAACCCAACTCCCCTTGGTCTAGCAATGGGAACCCTACCCCTTAGTCCAAAGGGCCTAGCTCGGGAAACCCTGACGCTGACGCCAAGTGGGCTAAGGAGCCCTAACGCCTATCCCTAACTCCAACTGACCTACTCAGAGGAACTTTAACCCAATTGGCGGGGAGCCCTACCTTTTGCAAGCCTAACTCTCCCCAAAATTAGCAAATTTCTCCTGCAATCATCCTCCAAATGTAATTCCGATGCACTGCTGGCCATTTGGGAGAGATCCCTTCTTGAAAAATGCTCTCCAGGAGACATTAGTTCCAGGTAACAGCAAGGCACGAATGTCTCCAGGGATCGTTCTCTAAATGCTATCACGATGCACCGCTGGTGATTTGGCAGAGATCCGTTCATGACAAGTCCTAGGCTTGAGACATTCACTCCAGATCACAGCTAGCTACTCATTGCTCCTCAAATCATCTTTCAAAATGCATTCGGATGAAAGCCTGGCATTACCGTTAACGAAAAATGCTGTTCATTTGACATTCCTTCCAGGTTACTGCTAGGGACGAAATTCTCGGGAATCTTCCTCAAGAAGTCAGAGGGATGCACTGCCAGCTACCTGGCAGAGAGCTCTTTCAGAAAATTGCTACAAATGAAAAATGCATTCCAGATCACAGCTAGGTGCAAATTTCTCCCGCAATCATCCTCCAAATGTCATTCATTCGGAGGCTCTGCTGGTCATTTGGCAGAGATCCGTCCGTGAAAATAGCTCAAGATGAAACATTCCAGATCAAAGCTTGGCACCAATGTCTCCAGGAATCGTCCCCCGAATGTCATTCGGAAGCCCTGCAGGTCATTTGGCAGCGATCCGTTGGTGAAAATATCATGTAGAAAAGCATTCCATGTCCCTGCTAGGGATGACTTTGCCCAAGGCAACTCGGACGCCTTGCTGCGCATTTGGGAGAGATCCATTCATGACAATTGCTAAACGTGAGCCATGAACTCCAGATCCCTACTTGGCACATATTTCTGCTGGAATCGTCCTCCAAATGGCTTTCGGGTGCACCACGGGCCATTTGGCAGAGATCCGTTCGTGAAAATAGCTAAACATGAGACAATCATTCTGGATCTCAGCTAGGACTAATTTCTCCTGGCATCGTCCTCCAAATGCCGTTCGGATGCAGTGCTGGGAAGTTGGCAGCGAACCCTTCTTGAACGTTGCTAAACATGAGCTCTTCAGTCCAGATCACTGCTTGGCAGGAATGTCTCATGGAATCGTCCTCCAAATGTCGTTACGATGCACTGCTTACCATTTCCAGAGATCCAGCCAGGACAATTCCTAAAAACGAACTATTCAGTCCAGGTCACAGCTAGACACGAATATGCCCTGGCATCGTCCTCCAAGAGCCAGTCGGATACGCTGCTGGGCATTGGGCAGCTATCCATTCCTGAAAAATATTATTCACCTAGAAAAGCATTCCATGTCCCTGCTAGGGACGACTTTGTCCTAGAATCGACCTCCAAGTGCAAATCGGAGGCATTGCTGGTATTTGGCAGAGAGCCTTCCTGAAAATTGCTAAACATGAGACATTCACTTCACATCACTGCTAGCCACCAATTTCTCCTGGAATCATTCTCCAAATGCCTTTCGGATGCACTGCTTGCCATTTGGCAGAGCAGGAAAGAATTTTGCTTGCTTAATCTAGTTCGAGGACCGACCACTCCTAAATAATCAGGATAGTAGCCCAATGGCGCGAATATGAAGAGTCCCTGACAATTTGTCACAAGCACGGGTCACTAAGGATTTTCTCTTTCTTTGTAAGTTCCACGGAACCGATCTTTCCCTAATGCTCAGGACCTCTTTTAAACTGTTTGAAAATGAAAAGGCTCCGAGAAACGAGTCACCCGCAGGGATCACTAACGAGTTTTGTTTTGTTTGTAACGTTCATGATGCCCTCTCTTCCAAATGACCAAGAGAAACCTAGTGGCTTTTAGATGACGAGTCCGGGACAAAGTTTGTCTCAAGTGCTGTTCATTAATGACTTTCTCTCTAGTTCTCATTTTCCCTAACCGCTCTACTGCAAATGACAGTAAGGACAGACTCCTAAATGCTTTAAAAAAGGAGGCTTTCAGAAGTATTTGCCAAACCCCTAGTGGTCAAGAATGAGTTTAACCTTTCTTTAGGACAGGATCCTAAAAGCTGTAATGTGAAGATTCCGCGACAAATTTATCCCCCGCTAAGGTGAGCGAAGCGTTTTGCTTTGTTATTCATCTGCACGGAGCGAGCCTTCCAAATGAGGCCAGACTCCAAACTGTCTTAAGTTGAAGATTCCATAAGAAATGGCTCACAAGCACCGATCAGTAATGAGTTTCGCTTTCTTTTCAATGTCACCATGCGCTCCCTTCCAGATGATCTGGATAGACTCATAATGGCTTGAAGACTTGGATTCCGTGAGAAATTTCACAAAGCACTGATCACTACTGACTTTCTCTTGGTTTATCACTTTCACTGACCGATAAAGCCCATCTCTTCAGGACCCTCTCGTAACGCCTTTTAAATGAAGAGTCACAGATAACTTTTCCTCCAGCAATGATAAGTAATCAGGTTCTCTTTCTTTGCAGCTTTCTATGCCGAAGAATCAGGAGAGTAGTATGATGGCTTTAAGATGAAGGCTGCATGAAACATTTGAGGATGAGAAAAGAGTTTTGCCTTCTTTGTAATTCTCACCAGCCGATCTCTTCTTAACGATGAGGACAGACTCTCAAGGGCTGTAAGATGACGATTAAATGAGAAATTTGTCATAAGCATTCATTAATACTTCCTTTCCCTTTGTTTCTAATTTTCTCCAACCAATCGAGCCCACAAGCTCAGGACAGGATCCGGACAGCTTGAAAATGAAGATTCCATGAGAATTTTGTGCCCAGCCTTGATTAGGGCTGAGTTTTCCTTTCTTTGTACTTTTTACGAGCCCACGTCTTCTAATGGCACAAGACAGTTGGAGTTAAGCTGTGGGTAGGACGCCACGTCCTCAGGGTTATGGCTAGGCCACTTACAAGTGTGGTTCCTGTGTGCAGGCCACATGCAGTTAGAGTCAGGGAAGGGCAGAGCTCCCAGCCCTAGGTTAGCGTTCTCAGCGCTAGGGTTAGGGTTCATACGGGTAGGAATCCCGATCCTAGTGTTTCCTCGACCACAGGAAACGTAAGCCTCCGTGCAAGTGGCCTTCCCGTGGGAACCCTAATCCTAGGGTTCGGGCCTTACCCATAGACACCCTAAGGCAAGGATCCCCATCTGTAGGACCTCTATGCCTAAAGTGAGCTGGCCTAACCATTGGAACCCTTACTTCAACTGGCCTATGCCTAGAACCCTAACCCTAACGCCAAGTGGCCTACCCGTAAGCATCCTAATGCTAGGGCGGGAATCCCTTCCCACAGCAAGCCTATTTCAGCGTGGCTAACCCATAGGAACCATAACCCAACTCCCCTTGGTCTAGCAATGGGAACCCTACCCCTTAGTCCAAAGGGCCTAGCTCGGGAAACCCTGACGCTGACGCCAAGTGGGCTAAGGAGCCCTAACGCCTATCCCTAACTCCAACTGACCTACTCAGAGGAACTTTAACCCAATTGGCGGGGAGCCCTACCTTTTGCAAGCCTAACTCTCCCCAAAATTAGCAAATTTCTCCTGCAATCATCCTCCAAATGTAATTCCGATGCACTGCTGGCCATTTGGGAGAGATCCCTTCTTGAAAAATGCTCTCCAGGAGACATTAGTTCCAGGTAACAGCAAGGCACGAATGTCTCCAGGGATCGTTCTCTAAATGCTATCACGATGCACCGCTGGTGATTTGGCAGAGATCCGTTCATGACAAGTCCTAGGCTTGAGACATTCACTCCAGATCACAGCTAGCTACTCATTGCTCCTCAAATCATCTTTCAAAATGCATTCGGATGAAAGCCTGGCATTACCGTTAACGAAAAATGCTGTTCATTTGACATTCCTTCCAGGTTACTGCTAGGGACGAAATTCTCGGGAATCTTCCTCAAGAAGTCAGAGGGATGCACTGCCAGCTACCTGGCAGAGAGCTCTTTCAGAAAATTGCTACAAATGAAAAATGCATTCCAGATCACAGCTAGGTGCAAATTTCTCCCGCAATCATCCTCCAAATGTCATTCATTCGGAGGCTCTGCTGGTCATTTGGCAGAGATCCGTCCGTGAAAATAGCTCAAGATGAAACATTCCAGATCAAAGCTTGGCACCAATGTCTCCAGGAATCGTCCCCCGAATGTCATTCGGAAGCCCTGCAGGTCATTTGGCAGCGATCCGTTGGTGAAAATATCATGTAGAAAAGCATTCCATGTCCCTGCTAGGGATGACTTTGCCCAAGGCAACTCAGACGCCTTGCTGCGCATTTGGGAGAGATCCATTCATGACAATTGCTAAACGTGAGCCATGAACTCCAGATCCCTACTTGGCACATATTTCTGCTGGAATCGTCCTCCAAATGGCTTTCGGGTGCACCACGGGCCATTTGGCAGAGATCCGTTCGTGAAAATAGCTAAACATGAGACAATCATTCTGGATCTCAGCTAGGACTAATTTCTCCTGGCATCGTCCTCCAAATGCCGTTCGGATGCAGTGCTGGGAAGTTGGCAGCGAACCCTTCTTGAACGTTGCTAAACATGAGCTCTTCAGTCCAGATCACTGCTTGGCAGGAATGTCTCATGGAATCGTCCTCCAAATGTCGTTACGATGCACTGCTTACCATTTCCAGAGATCCAGCCAGGACAATTCCTAAAAACGAACTATTCAGTCCAGGTCACAGCTAGACACGAATATGCCCTGGCATCGTCCTCCAAGAGCCAGTCGGATACGCTGCTGGGCATTGGGCAGCTATCCAGTCCTGAAAAATATTATTCACCTAGAAAAGCATTCCATGTCCCTGCTAGGGACGACTTTGTCCTAGAATCGACCTCCAAGTGCAAATCGGAGGCATTGCTGGTATTTGGCAGAGAGCCTTCCTGAAAATTGCTAAACATGAGACATTCACTTCACATCACTGCTAGCCACCAATTTCTCCTGGAATCATTCTCCAAATGCCTTTCGGATGCACTGCTTGCCATTTGGCAGAGCAGGAAAGAATTTTGCTTGCTTAATCTAGTTCGAGGACCGACCACTCCTAAATAATCAGGATAGTATAGGCGCGAATATGAAGAGTCCCTGACAATTTGTCACAAGCACGGGTCACTAAGGATTTTCTCTTTCTTTGTAAGTTCCACGGAACCGATCTTTCCCTAATGCTCAGGACCTCTTTTAAACTGTTTGAAAATGAAAAGGCTCCGAGAAACGAGTCACCCGCAGGGATCACTAACGAGTTTTGTTTTGTTTGTAACGTTCATGATGCCCTCTCTTCCAAATGACCAAGAGAAACCTAGTGGCTTTTAGATGACGAGTCCGGGACAAAGTTTGTCTCAAGTGCTGTTCATTAATGACTTTCTCTCTAGTTCTCATTTTCCCTAACCGCTCTACTGCAAATGACAGTAAGGACAGACTCCTAAATGCTTTAAAAAAGGAGGCTTTCAGAAGTATTTGCCAAACCCCTAGTGGTCAAGAATGAGTTTAACCTTTCTTTAGGACAGGATCCTAAAAGCTGTAATGTGAAGATTCCGCGACAAATTTATCCCCCGCTAAGGTGAGCGAAGCGTTTTGCTTTGTTATTCATCTGCACGGAGCGAGCCTTCCAAATGAGGCCAGACTCCAAACTGTCTTAAGTTGAAGATTCCATAAGAAATGGCTCACAAGCACCGATCAGTAATGAGTTTCGCTTTCTTTTCAATGTCACCATGCGCTCCCTTCCAGATGATCTGGATAGACTCATAATGGCTTGAAGACTTGGATTCCGTGAGAAATTTCACAAAGCACTGATCACTACTGACTTTCTCTTGGTTTATCACTTTCACTGACCGATAAAGCCCATCTCTTCAGGACCCTCTCGTAACGCCTTTTAAATGAAGAGTCACAGATAACTTTTCCTCCAGCAATGATAAGTAATCAGGTTCTCTTTCTTTGCAGCTTTCTATGCCGAAGAATCAGGAGAGTAGTATGATAGCTTTAAGATGAAGGCTGCATGAAACATTTGAGGATGAGAAAAGAGTTTTGCCTTCTTTGTAATTCTCACCAGCCGATCTCTTCTTAAGGATGAGGACAGACTCTCAAGGGCTGTAAGATGACGATTAAATGAGAAATTTGTCATAAGCATTCATTAATACTTCCTTTCCCTTTGTTTCTAATTTTCTCCAACCAATCGAGCCCACAAGCTCAGGACAGGATCCGGACAGCTTGAAAATGAAGATTCCATGAGAATTTTGTGCCCAGCCTTGATTAGGGCTGAGTTTTCCTTTCTTTGTACTTTTTACGAGCCCACGTCTTCTAATGGCACAAGACAGTTGGAGTTAAGCTGTGGGTAGGACGCCACGTCCTCAGGGTTATGGCTAGGCCACTTACAAGTGTGGTTCCTGTGTGCAGGCCACATGCAGTTAGAGTCAGGGAAGGGCAGAGCTCCCAGCCCTAGGTTAGCGTTCTCAGCGCTAGGGTTAGGGTTCATACGGGTAGGAATCCCGATCCTAGTGTTTCCTCGACCACAGGAAACGTAAGCCTCCGTGCAAGTGGCCTTCCCGTGGGAACCCTAATCCTAGGGTTCGGGCCTTACCCATAGACACCCTAAGGCAAGGATCCCCATCTGTAGGACCTCTATGCCTAAAGTGAGCTGGCCTAACCATTGGAACCCTTACTTCAACTGGCCTATGCCTAGAACCCTAACCCTAACGCCAAGTGGCCTACCCGTAAGCATCCTAATGCTAGGGTGGGAATCCCTTCCCACAGCAAGCCTATTTCAGCGTGGCTAACCCATAGGAACCATAACCCAACTCCCCTTGGTCTAGCAATGGGAACCCTACCCCTTAGTCCAAAGGGCCTAGCTCGGGAAACCCTGACGCTGACGCCAAGTGGGCTAAGGAGCCCTAACGCCTATCCCTAACTCCAACTGACCTACTCAGAGGAACTTTAACCCAATTGGCGGGGAGCCCTACCTTTTGCAAGCCTAACTCTCCCCAAAATTAGCAAATTTCTCCTGCAATCATCCTCCAAATGTAATTCCGATGCACTGCTGGCCATTTGGGAGAGATCCCTTCTTGAAAAATGCTCTCCAGGAGACATTAGTTCCAGGTAACAGCAAGGCACGAATGTCTCCAGGGATCGTTCTCTAAATGCTATCACGATGCACCGCTGGTGATTTGGCAGAGATCCGTTCATGACAAGTCCTAGGCTTGAGACATTCACTCCAGATCACAGCTAGCTACTCATTGCTCCTCAAATCATCTTTCAAAATGCATTCGGATGAAAGCCTGGCATTACCGTTAACGAAAAATGCTGTTCATTTGACATTCCTTCCAGGTTACTGCTAGGGACGAAATTCTCGGGAATCTTCCTCAAGAAGTCAGAGGGATGCACTGCCAGCTACCTGGCAGAGAGCTCTTTCAGAAAATTGCTACAAATGAAAAATGCATTCCAGATCACAGCTAGGTGCAAATTTCTCCCGCAATCATCCTCCAAATGTCATTCATTCGGAGGCTCTGCTGGTCATTTGGCAGAGATCCGTCCGTGAAAATAGCTCAAGATGAAACATTCCAGATCAAAGCTTGGCACCAATGTCTCCAGGAATCGTCCCCCGAATGTCATTCGGAAGCCCTGCAGGTCATTTGGCAGCGATCCGTTGGTGAAAATATCATGTAGAAAAGCATTCCATGTCCCTGCTAGGGATGACTTTGCCCAAGGCAACTCGGACGCCTTGCTGCGCATTTGGGAGAGATCCATTCATGACAATTGCTAAACGTGAGCCATGAACTCCAGATCCCTACTTGGCACATATTTCTGCTGGAATCGTCCTCCAAATGGCTTTCGGGTGCACCACGGGCCATTTGGCAGAGATCCGTTCGTGAAAATAGCTAAACATGAGACAATCATTCTGGATCTCAGCTAGGACTAATTTCTCCTGGCATCGTCCTCCAAATGCCGTTCGGATGCAGTGCTGGGAAGTTGGCAGCGAACCCTTCTTGAACGTTGCTAAACATGAGCTCTTCAGTCCAGATCACTGCTTGGCAGGAATGTCTCATGGAATCGTCCTCCAAATGTCGTTACGATGCACTGCTTACCATTTCCAGAGATCCAGCCAGGACAATTCCTAAAAACGAACTATTCAGTCCAGGTCACAGCTAGACACGAATATGCCCTGGCATCGTCCTCCAAGAGCCAGTCGGATACGCTGCTGGGCATTGGGCAGCTATCCATTCCTGAAAAATATTATTCACCTAGAAAAGCATTCCATGTCCCTGCTAGGGACGACTTTGTCCTAGAATCGACCTCCAAGTGCAAATCGGAGGCATTGCTGGTATTTGGCAGAGAGCCTTCCTGAAAATTGCTAAACATGAGACATTCACTTCACATCACTGCTAGCCACCAATTTCTCCTGGAATCATTCTCCAAATGCCTTTCGGATGCACTGCTTGCCATTTGGCAGAGCAGGAAAGAATTTTGCTTGCTTAATCTAGTTCGAGGACCGACCACTCCTAAATAATCAGGATAGTAGCCCAATGGCGCGAATATGAAGAGTCCCTGACAATTTGTCACAAGCACGGGTCACTAAGGATTTTCTCTTTCTTTGTAAGTTCCACGGAACCGATCTTTCCCTAATGCTCAGGACCTCTTTTAAACTGTTTGAAAATGAAAAGGCTCCGAGAAACGAGTCACCCGCAGGGATCACTAACGAGTTTTGTTTTGTTTGTAACGTTCATGATGCCCTCTCTTCCAAATGACCAAGAGAAACCTAGTGGCTTTTAGATGACGAGTCCGGGACAAAGTTTGTCTCAAGTGCTGTTCATTAATGACTTTCTCTCTAGTTCTCATTTTCCCTAACCGCTCTACTGCAAATGACAGTAAGGACAGACTCCTAAATGCTTTAAAAAAGGAGGCTTTCAGAAGTATTTGCCAAACCCCTAGTGGTCAAGAATGAGTTTAACCTTTCTTTAGGACAGGATCCTAAAAGCTGTAATGTGAAGATTCCGCGACAAATTTATCCCCCGCTAAGGTGAGCGAAGCGTTTTGCTTTGTTATTCATCTGCACGGAGCGAGCCTTCCAAATGAGGCCAGACTCCAAACTGTCTTAAGTTGAAGATTCCATAAGAAATGGCTCACAAGCACCGATCAGTAATGAGTTTCGCTTTCTTTTCAATGTCACCATGCGCTCCCTTCCAGATGATCTGGATAGACTCATAATGGCTTGAAGACTTGGATTCCGTGAGAAATTTCACAAAGCACTGATCACTACTGACTTTCTCTTGGTTTATCACTTTCACTGACCGATAAAGCCCATCTCTTCAGGACCCTCTCGTAACGCCTTTTAAATGAAGAGTCACAGATAACTTTTCCTCCAGCAATGATAAGTAATCAGGTTCTCTTTCTTTGCAGCTTTCTATGCCGAAGAATCAGGAGAGTAGTATGATAGCTTTAAGATGAAGGCTGCATGAAACATTTGAGGATGAGAAAAGAGTTTTGCCTTCTTTGTAATTCTCACCAGCCGATCTCTTCTTAAGGATGAGGACAGACTCTCAAGGGCTGTAAGATGACGATTAAATGAGAAATTTGTCATAAGCATTCATTAATACTTCCTTTCCCTTTGTTTCTAATTTTCTCCAACCAATCGAGCCCACAAGCTCAGGACAGGATCCGGACAGCTTGAAAATGAAGATTCCATGAGAATTTTGTGCCCAGCCTTGATTAGGGCTGAGTTTTCCTTTCTTTGTACTTTTTACGAGCCCACGTCTTCTAATGGCACAAGACAGTTGGAGTTAAGCTGTGGGTAGGACGCCACGTCCTCAGGGTTATGGCTAGGCCACTTACAAGTGTGGTTCCTGTGTGCAGGCCACATGCAGTTAGAGTCAGGGAAGGGCAGAGCTCCCAGCCCTAGGTTAGCGTTCTCAGCGCTAGGGTTAGGGTTCATACGGGTAGGAATCCCGATCCTAGTGTTTCCTCGACCACAGGAAACGTAAGCCTCCGTGCAAGTGGCCTTCCCGTGGGAACCCTAATCCTAGGGTTCGGGCCTTACCCATAGACACCCTAAGGCAAGGATCCCCATCTGTAGGACCTCTATGCCTAAAGTGAGCTGGCCTAACCATTGGAACCCTTACTTCAACTGGCCTATGCCTAGAACCCTAACCCTAACGCCAAGTGGCCTACCCGTAAGCATCCTAATGCTAGGGTGGGAATCCCTTCCCACAGCAAGCCTATTTCAGCGTGGCTAACCCATAGGAACCATAACCCAACTCCCCTTGGTCTAGCAATGGGAACCCTACCCCTTAGTCCAAAGGGCCTAGCTCGGGAAACCCTGACGCTGACGCCAAGTGGGCTAAGGAGCCCTAACGCCTATCCCTAACTCCAACTGACCTACTCAGAGGAACTTTAACCCAATTGGCGGGGAGCCCTACCTTTTGCAAGCCTAACTCTCCCCAAAATTAGCAAATTTCTCCTGCAATCATCCTCCAAATGTAATTCCGATGCACTGCTGGCCATTTGGGAGAGATCCCTTCTTGAAAAATGCTCTCCAGGAGACATTAGTTCCAGGTAACAGCAAGGCACGAATGTCTCCAGGGATCGTTCTCTAAATGCTATCACGATGCACCGCTGGTGATTTGGCAGAGATCCGTTCATGACAAGTCCTAGGCTTGAGACATTCACTCCAGATCACAGCTAGCTACTCATTGCTCCTCAAATCATCTTTCAAAATGCATTCGGATGAAAGCCTGGCATTACCGTTAACGAAAAATGCTGTTCATTTGACATTCCTTCCAGGTTACTGCTAGGGACGAAATTCTCGGGAATCTTCCTCAAGAAGTCAGAGGGATGCACTGCCAGCTACCTGGCAGAGAGCTCTTTCAGAAAATTGCTACAAATGAAAAATGCATTCCAGATCACAGCTAGGTGCAAATTTCTCCCGCAATCATCCTCCAAATGTCATTCATTCGGAGGCTCTGCTGGTCATTTGGCAGAGATCCGTCCGTGAAAATAGCTCAAGATGAAACATTCCAGATCAAAGCTTGGCACCAATGTCTCCAGGAATCGTCCCCCGAATGTCATTCGGAAGCCCTGCAGGTCATTTGGCAGCGATCCGTTGGTGAAAATATCATGTAGAAAAGCATTCCATGTCCCTGCTAGGGATGACTTTGCCCAAGGCAACTCGGACGCCTTGCTGCGCATTTGGGAGAGATCCATTCATGACAATTGCTAAACGTGAGCCATGAACTCCAGATCCCTACTTGGCACATATTTCTGCTGGAATCGTCCTCCAAATGGCTTTCGGGTGCACCACGGGCCATTTGGCAGAGATCCGTTCGTGAAAATAGCTAAACATGAGACAATCATTCTGGATCTCAGCTAGGACTAATTTCTCCTGGCATCGTCCTCCAAATGCCGTTCGGATGCAGTGCTGGGAAGTTGGCAGCGAACCCTTCTTGAACGTTGCTAAACATGAGCTCTTCAGTCCAGATCACTGCTTGGCAGGAATGTCTCATGGAATCGTCCTCCAAATGTCGTTACGATGCACTGCTTACCATTTCCAGAGATCCAGCCAGGACAATTCCTAAAAACGAACTATTCAGTCCAGGTCACAGCTAGACACGAATATGCCCTGGCATCGTCCTCCAAGAGCCAGTCGGATACGCTGCTGGGCATTGGGCAGCTATCCATTCCTGAAAAATATTATTCACCTAGAAAAGCATTCCATGTCCCTGCTAGGGACGACTTTGTCCTAGAATCGACCTCCAAGTGCAAATCGGAGGCATTGCTGGTATTTGGCAGAGAGCCTTCCTGAAAATTGCTAAACATGAGACATTCACTTCACATCACTGCTAGCCACCAATTTCTCCTGGAATCATTCTCCAAATGCCTTTCGGATGCACTGCTTGCCATTTGGCAGAGCAGGAAAGAATTTTGCTTGCTTAATCTAGTTCGAGGACCGACCACTCCTAAATAATCAGGATAGTAGCCCAATGGCGCGAATATGAAGAGTCCCTGACAATTTGTCACAAGCACGGGTCACTAAGGATTTTCTCTTTCTTTGTAAGTTCCACGGAACCGATCTTTCCCTAATGCTCAGGACCTCTTTTAAACTGTTTGAAAATGAAAAGGCTCCGAGAAACGAGTCACCCGCAGGGATCACTAACGAGTTTTGTTTTGTTTGTAACGTTCATGATGCCCTCTCTTCCAAATGACCAAGAGAAACCTAGTGGCTTTTAGATGACGAGTCCGGGACAAAGTTTGTCTCAAGTGCTGTTCATTAATGACTTTCTCTCTAGTTCTCATTTTCCCTAACCGCTCTACTGCAAATGACAGTAAGGACAGACTCCTAAATGCTTTAAAAAAGGAGGCTTTCAGAAGTATTTGCCAAACCCCTAGTGGTCAAGAATGAGTTTAACCTTTCTTTAGGACAGGATCCTAAAAGCTGTAATGTGAAGATTCCGCGACAAATTTATCCCCCGCTAAGGTGAGCGAAGCGTTTTGCTTTGTTATTCATCTGCACGGAGCGAGCCTTCCAAATGAGGCCAGACTCCAAACTGTCTTAAGTTGAAGATTCCATAAGAAATGGCTCACAAGCACCGATCAGTAATGAGTTTCGCTTTCTTTTCAATGTCACCATGCGCTCCCTTCCAGATGATCTGGATAGACTCATAATGGCTTGAAGACTTGGATTCCGTGAGAAATTTCACAAAGCACTGATCACTACTGACTTTCTCTTGGTTTATCACTTTCACTGACCGATAAAGCCCATCTCTTCAGGACCCTCTCGTAACGCCTTTTAAATGAAGAGTCACAGATAACTTTTCCTCCAGCAATGATAAGTAATCAGGTTCTCTTTCTTTGCAGCTTTCTATGCCGAAGAATCAGGAGAGTAGTATGATGGCTTTAAGATGAAGGCTGCATGAAACATTTGAGGATGAGAAAAGAGTTTTGCCTTCTTTGTAATTCTCACCAGCCGATCTCTTCTTAACGATGAGGACAGACTCTCAAGGGCTGTAAGATGACGATTAAATGAGAAATTTGTCATAAGCATTCATTAATACTTCCTTTCCCTTTGTTTCTAATTTTCTCCAACCAATCGAGCCCACAAGCTCAGGACAGGATCCGGACAGCTTGAAAATGAAGATTCCATGAGAATTTTGTGCCCAGCCTTGATTAGGGCTGAGTTTTCCTTTCTTTGTACTTTTTACGAGCCCACGTCTTCTAATGGCACAAGACAGTTGGAGTTAAGCTGTGGGTAGGACGCCACGTCCTCAGGGTTATGGCTAGGCCACTTACAAGTGTGGTTCCTGTGTGCAGGCCACATGCAGGTAGAGTTAGGGAAGGGCAGAGCTCCCAGCCCTAGGTTAGCGTTCTCAGCGCTAGGGTTAGGGTTCATACGGGTAGGAATCCCGATCCTAGTGTTTCCTCGACCACAGGAAACGTAAGCCTCCGTGCAAGTGGCCTTCCCGTGGGAACCCTAATCCTAGGGTTCGGGCCTTACCCATAGACACCCTAAGGCAAGGATCCCCATCTGTAGGACCTCTATGCCTAAAGTGAGCTGGCCTAACCATTGGAACCCTTACTTCAACTGGCCTATGCCTAGAACCCTAACCCTAACGCCAAGTGGCCTACCCGTAAGCATCCTAATGCTAGGGTGGGAATCCCTTCCCACAGCAAGCCTATTTCAGCGTGGCTAACCCATAGGAACCATAACCCAACTCCCCTTGGTCTAGCAATGGGAACCCTACCCCTTAGTCCAAAGGGCCTAGCTCGGGAAACCCTGACGCTGACGCCAAGTGGGCTAAGGAGCCCTAACGCCTATCCCTAACTCCAACTGACCTACTCAGAGGAACTTTAACCCAATTGGCGGGGAGCCCTACCTTTTGCAAGCCTAACTCTCCCCAAAATTAGCAAATTTCTCCTGCAATCATCCTCCAAATGTAATTCCGATGCACTGCTGGCCATTTGGGAGAGATCCCTTCTTGAAAAATGCTCTCCAGGAGACATTAGTTCCAGGTAACAGCAAGGCACGAATGTCTCCAGGGATCGTTCTCTAAATGCTATCACGATGCACCGCTGGTGATTTGGCAGAGATCCGTTCATGACAAGTCCTAGGCTTGAGACATTCACTCCAGATCACAGCTAGCTACTCATTGCTCCTCAAATCATCTTTCAAAATGCATTCGGATGAAAGCCTGGCATTACCGTTAACGAAAAATGCTGTTCATTTGACATTCCTTCCAGGTTACTGCTAGGGACGAAATTCTCGGGAATCTTCCTCAAGAAGTCAGAGGGATGCACTGCCAGCTACCTGGCAGAGAGCTCTTTCAGAAAATTGCTACAAATGAAAAATGCATTCCAGATCACAGCTAGGTGCAAATTTCTCCCGCAATCATCCTCCAAATGTCATTCATTCGGAGGCTCTGCTGGTCATTTGGCAGAGATCCGTCCGTGAAAATAGCTCAAGATGAAACATTCCAGATCAAAGCTTGGCACCAATGTCTCCAGGAATCGTCCCCCGAATGTCATTCGGAAGCCCTGCAGGTCATTTGGCAGCGATCCGTTGGTGAAAATATCATGTAGAAAAGCATTCCATGTCCCTGCTAGGGATGACTTTGCCCAAGGCAACTCGGACGCCTTGCTGCGCATTTGGGAGAGATCCATTCATGACAATTGCTAAACGTGAGCCATGAACTCCAGATCCCTACTTGGCACATATTTCTGCTGGAATCGTCCTCCAAATGGCTTTCGGGTGCACCACGGGCCATTTGGCAGAGATCCGTTCGTGAAAATAGCTAAACATGAGACAATCATTCTGGATCTCAGCTAGGACTAATTTCTCCTGGCATCGTCCTCCAAATGCCGTTCGGATGCAGTGCTGGGAAGTTGGCAGCGAACCCTTCTTGAACGTTGCTAAACATGAGCTCTTCAGTCCAGATCACTGCTTGGCAGGAATGTCTCATGGAATCGTCCTCCAAATGTCGTTACGATGCACTGCTTACCATTTCCAGAGATCCAGCCAGGACAATTCCTAAAAACGAACTATTCAGTCCAGGTCACAGCTAGACACGAATATGCCCTGGCATCGTCCTCCAAGAGCCAGTCGGATACGCTGCTGGGCATTGGGCAGCTATCCATTCCTGAAAAATATTATTCACCTAGAAAAGCATTCCATGTCCCTGCTAGGGACGACTTTGTCCTAGAATCGACCTCCAAGTGCAAATCGGAGGCATTGCTGGTATTTGGCAGAGAGCCTTCCTGAAAATTGCTAAACATGAGACATTCACTTCACATCACTGCTAGCCACCAATTTCTCCTGGAATCATTCTCCAAATGCCTTTCGGATGCACTGCTTGCCATTTGGCAGAGCAGGAAAGAATTTTGCTTGCTTAATCTAGTTCGAGGACCGACCACTCCTAAATAATCAGGATAGTAGCCCAATGGCGCGAATATGAAGAGTCCCTGACAATTTGTCACAAGCACGGGTCACTAAGGATTTTCTCTTTCTTTGTAAGTTCCACGGAACCGATCTTTCCCTAATGCTCAGGACCTCTTTTAAACTGTTTGAAAATGAAAAGGCTCCGAGAAACGAGTCACCCGCAGGGATCACTAACGAGTTTTGTTTTGTTTGTAACGTTCATGATGCCCTCTCTTCCAAATGACCAAGAGAAACCTAGTGGCTTTTAGATGACGAGTCCGGGACAAAGTTTGTCTCAAGTGCTGTTCATTAATGACTTTCTCTCTAGTTCTCATTTTCCCTAACCGCTCTACTGCAAATGACAGTAAGGACAGACTCCTAAATGCTTTAAAAAAGGAGGCTTTCAGAAGTATTTGCCAAACCCCTAGTGGTCAAGAATGAGTTTAACCTTTCTTTAGGACAGGATCCTAAAAGCTGTAATGTGAAGATTCCGCGACAAATTTATCCCCCGCTAAGGTGAGCGAAGCGTTCTGCTTTGTTATTCATCTGCACGGAGCGAGCCTTCCAAATGAGGCCAGACTCCAAACTGTCTTAAGTTGAAGATTCCATAAGAAATGGCTCACAAGCACCGATCAGTAATGAGTTTCGCTTTCTTTTCAATGTCACCATGCGCTCCCTTCCAGATGATCTGGATAGACTCATAATGGCTTGAAGACTTGGATTCCGTGAGAAATTTCACAAAGCACTGATCACTACTGACTTTCTCTTGGTTTATCACTTTCACTGACCGATAAAGCCCATCTCTTCAGGACCCTCTCGTAACGCCTTTTAAATGAAGAGTCACAGATAACTTTTCCTCCAGCAATGATAAGTAATCAGGTTCTCTTTCTTTGCAGCTTTCTGTGCCGAAGAATCAGGAGAGTAGTATGATAGCTTTAAGATGAAGGCTGCATGAAACATTTGAGGATGAGAAAAGAGTTTTGCCTTCTTTGTAATTCTCACCAGCCGATCTCTTCTTAACGATGAGGACAGACTCTCAAGGGCTGTAAGATGACGATTAAATGAGAAATTTGTCATAAGCATTCATTAATACTTCCTTTCCCTTTGTTTCTAATTTTCTCCAACCAATCGAGCCCACAAGCTCAGGACAGGATCCGGACAGCTTGAAAATGAAGATTCCATGAGAATTTTGTGCCCAGCCTTGATTAGGGCTGAGTTTTCCTTTCTTTGTACTTTTTACGAGCCCACGTCTTCTAATGGCACAAGACAGTTGGAGTTAAGCTGTGGGTAGGACGCCACGTCCTCAGGGTTATGGCTAGGCCACTTACAAGTGTGGTTCCTGTGTGCAGGCCACATGCAGGTAGAGTTAGGGAAGGGCAGAGCTCCCAGCCCTAGGTTAGCGTTCTCAGCGCTAGGGTTAGGGTTCATACGGGTAGGAATCCCGATCCTAGTGTTTCCTCGACCACAGGAAACGTAAGCCTCCGTGCAAGTGGCCTTCCCGTGGGAACCCTAATCCTAGGGTTCGGGCCTTACCCATAGACACCCTAAGGCAAGGATCCCCATCTGTAGGACCTCTATGCCTAAAGTGAGCTGGCCTAACCATTGGAACCCTTACTTCAACTGGCCTATGCCTAGAACCCTAACCCTAACGCCAAGTGGCCTACCCGTAAGCATCCTAATGCTAGGGCGGGAATCCCTTCCCACAGCAAGCCTATTTCAGCGTGGCTAACCCATAGGAACCATAACCCAACTCCCCTTGGTCTAGCAATGGGAACCCTACCCCTTAGTCCAAAGGGCCTAGCTCGGGAAACCCTGACGCTGACGCCAAGTGGGCTAAGGAGCCCTAACGCCTATCCCTAACTCCAACTGACCTACTCAGAGGAACTTTAACCCAATTGGCGGGGAGCCCTACCTTTTGCAAGCCTAACTCTCCCCAAAATTAGCAAATTTCTCCTGCAATCATCCTCCAAATGTAATTCCGATGCACTGCTGGCCATTTGGGAGAGATCCCTTCTTGAAAAATGCTCTCCAGGAGACATTAGTTCCAGGTAACAGCAAGGCACGAATGTCTCCAGGGATCGTTCTCTAAATGCTATCACGATGCACCGCTGGTGATTTGGCAGAGATCCGTTCATGACAAGTCCTAGGCTTGAGACATTCACTCCAGATCACAGCTAGCTACTCATTGCTCCTCAAATCATCTTTCAAAATGCATTCGGATGAAAGCCTGGCATTACCGTTAACGAAAAATGCTGTTCATTTGACATTCCTTCCAGGTTACTGCTAGGGACGAAATTCTCGGGAATCTTCCTCAAGAAGTCAGAGGGATGCACTGCCAGCTACCTGGCAGAGAGCTCTTTCAGAAAATTGCTACAAATGAAAAATGCATTCCAGATCACAGCTAGGTGCAAATTTCTCCCGCAATCATCCTCCAAATGTCATTCATTCGGAGGCTCTGCTGGTCATTTGGCAGAGATCCGTCCGTGAAAATAGCTCAAGATGAAACATTCCAGATCAAAGCTTGGCACCAATGTCTCCAGGAATCGTCCCCCGAATGTCATTCGGAAGCCCTGCAGGTCATTTGGCAGCGATCCGTTGGTGAAAATATCATGTAGAAAAGCATTCCATGTCCCTGCTAGGGATGACTTTGCCCAAGGCAACTCGGACGCCTTGCTGCGCATTTGGGAGAGATCCATTCATGACAATTGCTAAACGTGAGCCATGAACTCCAGATCCCTACTTGGCACATATTTCTGCTGGAATCGTCCTCCAAATGGCTTTCGGGTGCACCACGGGCCATTTGGCAGAGATCCGTTCGTGAAAATAGCTAAACATGAGACAATCATTCTGGATCTCAGCTAGGACTAATTTCTCCTGGCATCGTCCTCCAAATGCCGTTCGGATGCAGTGCTGGGAAGTTGGCAGCGAACCCTTCTTGAACGTTGCTAAACATGAGCTCTTCAGTCCAGATCACTGCTTGGCAGGAATGTCTCATGGAATCGTCCTCCAAATGTCGTTACGATGCACTGCTTACCATTTCCAGAGATCCAGCCAGGACAATTCCTAAAAACGAACTATTCAGTCCAGGTCACAGCTAGACACGAATATGCCCTGGCATCGTCCTCCAAGAGCCAGTCGGATACGCTGCTGGGCATTGGGCAGCTATCCATTCCTGAAAAATATTATTCACCTAGAAAAGCATTCCATGTCCCTGCTAGGGACGACTTTGTCCTAGAATCGACCTCCAAGTGCAAATCGGAGGCATTGCTGGTATTTGGCAGAGAGCCTTCCTGAAAATTGCTAAACATGAGACATTCACTTCACATCACTGCTAGCCACCAATTTCTCCTGGAATCATTCTCCAAATGCCTTTCGGATGCACTGCTTGCCATTTGGCAGAGCAGGAAAGAATTTTGCTTGCTTAATCTAGTTCGAGGACCGACCACTCCTAAATAATCAGGATAGTAGCCCAATGGCGCGAATATGAAGAGTCCCTGACAATTTGTCACAAGCACGGGTCACTAAGGATTTTCTCTTTCTTTGTAAGTTCCACGGAACCGATCTTTCCCTAATGCTCAGGACCTCTTTTAAACTGTTTGAAAATGAAAAGGCTCCGAGAAACGAGTCACCCGCAGGGATCACTAACGAGTTTTGTTTTGTTTGTAACGTTCATGATGCCCTCTCTTCCAAATGACCAAGAGAAACCTAGTGGCTTTTAGATGACGAGTCCGGGACAAAGTTTGTCTCAAGTGCTGTTCATTAATGACTTTCTCTCTAGTTCTCATTTTCCCTAACCGCTCTACTGCAAATGACAGTAAGGACAGACTCCTAAATGCTTTAAAAAAGGAGGCTTTCAGAAGTATTTGCCAAACCCCTAGTGGTCAAGAATGAGTTTAACCTTTCTTTAGGACAGGATCCTAAAAGCTGTAATGTGAAGATTCCGCGACAAATTTATCCCCCGCTAAGGTGAGCGAAGCGTTCTGCTTTGTTATTCATCTGCACGGAGCGAGCCTTCCAAATGAGGCCAGACTCCAAACTGTCTTAAGTTGAAGATTCCATAAGAAATGGCTCACAAGCACCGATCAGTAATGAGTTTCGCTTTCTTTTCAATGTCACCATGCGCTCCCTTCCAGATGATCTGGATAGACTCATAATGGCTTGAAGACTTGGATTCCGTGAGAAATTTCACAAAGCACTGATCACTACTGACTTTCTCTTGGTTTATCACTTTCACTGACCGATAAAGCCCATCTCTTCAGGACCCTCTCGTAACGCCTTTTAAATGAAGAGTCACAGATAACTTTTCCTCCAGCAATGATAAGTAATCAGGTTCTCTTTCTTTGCAGCTTTCTATGCCGAAGAATCAGGAGAGTAGTATGATAGCTTTAAGATGAAGGCTGCATGAAACATTTGAGGATGAGAAAAGAGTTTTGCCTTCTTTGTAATTCTCACCAGCCGATCTCTTCTTAACGATGAGGACAGACTCTCAAGGGCTGTAAGATGACGATTAAATGAGAAATTTGTCATAAGCATTCATTAATACTTCCTTTCCCTTTGTTTCTAATTTTCTCCAACCAATCGAGCCCACAAGCTCAGGACAGGATCCGGATAGCTTGAAAATGAAGATTCCATGAGAATTTTGTGCCCAGCCTTGATTAGGGCTGAGTTTTCCTTTCTTTGTACTTTTTACGAGCCCACGTCTTCTAATGGCACAAGACAGTTGGAGTTAAGCTGTGGGTAGGACGCCACGTCCTCAGGGTTATGGCTAGGCCACTTACAAGTGTGGTTCCTGTGTGCAGGCCACATGCAGTTAGAGTCAGGGAAGGGCAGAGCTCCCAGCCCTAGGTTAGCGTTCTCAGCGCTAGGGTTAGGGTTCATACGGGTAGGAAT
Source organism: Eretmochelys imbricata (assembly GCF_965152235.1). Taxonomy (NCBI): domain Eukaryota; kingdom Metazoa; phylum Chordata; order Testudines; family Cheloniidae; genus Eretmochelys; species Eretmochelys imbricata. Next base: position 185,071,853 of record NC_135574.1, read on the forward strand.
CCCGATCCTAGTGTTTCCTCGACCACAGGAAACGTAAGCCTCCGTGCAAGTGGCCTTCCCGTGGGAACCCTAATCCTAGGGTTCGGGCCTTACCCATAGACACCCTAAGGCAAGGATCCCCATCTGTAGGACCTCTATGCCTAAAGTGAGCTGGCCTAACCATTGGAACCCTTACTTCAACTGGCCTATGCCTAGAACCCTAACCCTAACGCCAAGTGGCCTACCCGTAAGCATCCTAATGCTAGGGTGGGAATCCCTTCCCACAGCAAGCCTATTTCAGCGTGGCTAACCCATAGGAACCATAACCCAACTCCCCTTGGTCTAGCAATGGGAACCCTACCCCTTAGTCCAAAGGGCCTAGCTCGGGAAACCCTGACGCTGACGCCAAGTGGGCTAAGGAGCCCTAACGCCTATCCCTAACTCCAACTGACCTACTCAGAGGAACTTTAACCCAATTGGCGGGGAGCCCTACCTTTTGCAAGCCTAACTCTCCCCAAAATTAGCAAATTTCTCCTGCAATCATCCTCCAAATGTAATTCCGATGCACTGCTGGCCATTTGGGAGAGATCCCTTCTTGAAAAATGCTCTCCAGGAGACATTAGTTCCAGGTAACAGCAAGGCACGAATGTCTCCAGGGATCGTTCTCTAAATGCTATCACGATGCACCGCTGGTGATTTGGCAGAGATCCGTTCATGACAAGTCCTAGGCTTGAGACATTCACTCCAGCTCACAGCTAGCTACTCATTGCTCCTCAAATCATCTTTCAAAATGCATTCGGATGTAAGCCTGGCATTACCGTTAACGAAAAATGCTGTTCATTTGACATTCCTTCCAGGTTACTGCTAGGGACGAAATTCTCGGGAATCTTCCTCAAGAAGTCAGAGGGATGCACTGCCAGCTACCTGGCAGAGAGCTCTTTCAGAAAATTGCTACAAATGAAAAATGCATTCCAGATCACAGCTAGGTGCAAATTTCTCCCGCAATCATCCTCCAAAAATCATTCATTCGGAGGCTCTGCTGGTCATTTGGCAGAGATCCGTCCGTGAAAATAGCTCAAGATGAAACATTCCAGATCAAAGCTTGGCACCAATGTCTCCAGGAATCGTCCCCCGAATGTCATTCGGAAGCCCTGCAGGTCATTTGGCAGCGATCCGTTGGTGAAAATATCATGTAGAAAAGCATTCCATGTCCCTGCTAGGGATGACTTTGCCCAAGGCAACTCGGACGCCTTGCTGCGCATTTGGGAGAGATCCATTCATGACAATTGCTAAACGTGAGCCATGAACTCCAGATCCCTACTTGGCACATATTTCTGCTGGAATCGTCCTCCAAATGGCTTTCGGGTGCACCACGGGCCATTTGGCAGAGATCCGTTCGTGAAAATAGCTAAACATGAGACAATCATTCTGGATCTCAGCTAGGACTAATTTCTCCTGGCATCGTCCTCCAAATGCCGTTCGGATGCAGTGCTGGGAAGTTGGCAGCGAACCCTTCTTGAACGTTGCTAAACATGAGCTCTTCAGTCCAGATCACTGCTTGGCAGGAATGTCTCATGGAATCGTCCTCCAAATGTCGTTACGATGCACTGCTTACCATTTCCAGAGATCCAGCCAGGACAATTCCTAAAAACGAACTATTCAGTCCAGGTCACAGCTAGACACGAATATGCCCTGGCATCGTCCTCCAAGAGCCAGTCGGATACGCTGCTGGGCATTGGGCAGCTATCCATTCCTGAAAAATATTATTCACCTAGAAAAGCATTCCATGTCCCTGCTAGGGACGACTTTGTCCTAGAATCGACCTCCAAGTGCAAATCGGAGGCATTGCTGGTATTTGGCAGAGAGCCTTCCTGAAAATTGCTAAACATGAGACATTCACTTCACATCACTGCTAGCCACCAATTTCTCCTGGAATCATTCTCCAAATGCCTTTCGGATGCACTGCTTGCCATTTGGCAGAGCAGGAAAGAATTTTGCTTGCTTAATCTAGTTCGAGGACCGACCACTCCTAAATAATCAGGATAGTAGCCCAATGGCGCGAATATGAAGAGTCCCTGACAATTTGTCACAAGCACGGGTCACTAAGGATTTTCTCTTTCTTTGTAAGTTCCACGGAACCGATCTTTCCCTAATGCTCAGGACCTCTTTTAAACTGTTTGAAAATGAAAAGGCTCCGAGAAACGAGTCACCCGCAGGGATCACTAACGAGTTTTGTTTTGTTTGTAACGTTCATGATGCCCTCTCTTCCAAATGACCAAGAGAAACCTAGTGGCTTTTAGATGACGAGTCCGTGACAAAGTTTGTCTCAAGTGCTGTTCATTAATGACTTTCTCTCTAGTTCTCATTTTCCCTAACCGCTCTACTGCAAATGACAGTAAGGACAGACTCCTAAATGCTTTAAAAAAGGAGGCTTTCAGAAGTATTTGCCAAACCCCTAGTGGTCAAGAATGAGTTTAACCTTTCTTTAGGACAGGATCCTAAAAGCTGTAATGTGAAGATTCCGCGACAAATTTATCCCCCGCTAAGGTGAGCGAAGCGTTTTGCTTTGTTATTCATCTGCACGGAGCGAGCCTTCCAAATGAGGCCAGACTCCAAACTGTCTTAAGTTGAAGATTCCATAAGAAATGGCTCACAAGCACCGATCAGTAATGAGTTTCGCTTTCTTTTCAATGTCACCATGCGCTCCCTTCCAGATGATCTGGATAGACTCATAATGGCTTGAAGACTTGGATTCCGTGAGAAATTTCACAAAGCACTGATCACTACTGACTTTCTCTTGGTTTATCACTTTCACTGACCGATAAAGCCCATCTCTTCAGGACCCTCTCGTAACGCCTTTTAAATGAAGAGTCACAGATAACTTTTCCTCCAGCAATGATAAGTAATCAGGTTCTCTTTCTTTGCAGCTTTCTATGCCGAAGAATCAGGAGAGTAGTATGATGGCTTTAAGATGAAGGCTGCATGAAACATTTGAGGATGAGAAAAGAGTTTTGCCTTCTTTGTAATTCTCACCAGCCGATCTCTTCTTAACGATGAGGACAGACTCTCAAGGGCTGTAAGATGACGATTAAATGAGAAATTTGTCATAAGCATTCATTAATACTTCCTTTCCCTTTGTTTCTAATTTTCTCCAACCAATCGAGCCCACAAGCTCAGGACAGGATCCGGACAGCTTGAAAATGAAGATTCCATGAGAATTTTGTGCCCAGCCTTGATTAGGGCTGAGTTTTCCTTTCTTTGTACTTTTTACGAGCCCACGTCTTCTAATGGCACAAGACAGTTGGAGTTAAGCTGTGGGTAGGACGCCACGTCCTCAGGGTTATGGCTAGGCCACTTACAAGTGTGGTTCCTGTGTGCAGGCCACATGCAGTTAGAGTCAGGGAAGGGCAGAGCTCCCAGCCCTAGGTTAGCGTTCTCAGCGCTAGGGTTAGGGTTCATACGGGTAGGAATCCCGATCCTAGTGTTTCCTCGACCACAGGAAACGTAAGCCTCCGTGCAAGTGGCCTTCCCGTGGGAACCCTAATCCTAGGGTTCGGGCCTTACCCATAGACACCCTAAGGCAAGGATCCCCATCTGTAGGACCTCTATGCCTAAAGTGAGCTGGCCTAACCATTGGAACCCTTACTTCAACTGGCCTATGCCTAGAACCCTAACCCTAACGCCAAGTGGCCTACCCGTAAGCATCCTAATGCTAGGGTGGGAATCCCTTCCCACAGCAAGCCTATTTCAGCGTGGCTAACCCATAGGAACCATAACCCAACTCCCCTTGGTCTAGCAATGGGAACCCTACCCCTTAGTCCAAAGGGCCTAGCTCGGGAAACCCTGACGCTGACGCCAAGTGGGCTAAGGAGCCCTAACGCCTATCCCTAACTCCAACTGACCTACTCAGAGGAACTTTAACCCAATTGGCGGGGAGCCCTACCTTTTGCAAGCCTAACTCTCCCCAAAATTAGCAAATTTCTCCTGCAATCATCCTCCAAATGTAATTCCGATGCACTGCTGGCCATTTGGGAGAGATCCCTTCTTGAAAAATGCTCTCCAGGAGACATTAGTTCCAGGTAACAGCAAGGCACGAATGTCTCCAGGGATCGTTCTCTAAATGCTATCACGATGCACCGCTGGTGATTTGGCAGAGATCCGTTCATGACAAGTCCTAGGCTTGAGACATTCACTCCAGATCACAGCTAGCTACTCATTGCTCCTCAAATCATCTTTCAAAATGCATTCGGATGAAAGCCTGGCATTACCGTTAACGAAAAATGCTGTTCATTTGACATTCCTTCCAGGTTACTGCTAGGGACGAAATTCTCGGGAATCTTCCTCAAGAAGTCAGAGGGATGCACTGCCAGCTACCTGGCAGAGAGCTCTTTCAGAAAATTGCTACAAATGAAAAATGCATTCCAGATCACAGCTAGGTGCAAATTTCTCCCGCAATCATCCTCCAAATGTCATTCATTCGGAGGCTCTGCTGGTCATTTGGCAGAGATCCGTCCGTGAAAATAGCTCAAGATGAAACATTCCAGATCAAAGCTTGGCACCAATGTCTCCAGGAATCGTCCCCCGAATGTCATTCGGAAGCCCTGCAGGTCATTTGGCAGCGATCCGTTGGTGAAAATATCATGTAGAAAAGCATTCCATGTCCCTGCTAGGGATGACTTTGCCCAAGGCAACTCGGACGCCTTGCTGCGCATTTGGGAGAGATCCATTCATGACAATTGCTAAACGTGAGCCATGAACTCCAGATCCCTACTTGGCACATATTTCTGCTGGAATCGTCCTCCAAATGGCTTTCGGGTGCACCACGGGCCATTTGGCAGAGATCCGTTCGTGAAAATAGCTAAACATGAGACAATCATTCTGGATCTCAGCTAGGACTAATTTCTCCTGGCATCGTCCTCCAAATGCCGTTCGGATGCAGTGCTGGGAAGTTGGCAGCGAACCCTTCTTGAACGTTGCTAAACATGAGCTCTTCAGTCCAGATCACTGCTTGGCAGGAATGTCTCATGGAATCGTCCTCCAAATGTCGTTACGATGCACTGCTTACCATTTCCAGAGATCCAGCCAGGACAATTCCTAAAAACGAACTATTCAGTCCAGGTCACAGCTAGACACGAATATGCCCTGGCATCGTCCTCCAAGAGCCAGTCGGATACGCTGCTGGGCATTGGGCAGCTATCCATTCCTGAAAAATATTATTCACCTAGAAAAGCATTCCATGTCCCTGCTAGGGACGACTTTGTCCTAGAATCGACCTCCAAGTGCAAATCGGAGGCATTGCTGGTATTTGGCAGAGAGCCTTCCTGAAAATTGCTAAACATGAGACATTCACTTCACATCACTGCTAGCCACCAATTTCTCCTGGAATCATTCTCCAAATGCCTTTCGGATGCACTGCTTGCCATTTGGCAGAGCAGGAAAGAATTTTGCTTGCTTAATCTAGTTCGAGGACCGACCACTCCTAAATAATCAGGATAGTAGCCCAATGGCGCGAATATGAAGAGTCCCTGACAATTTGTCACAAGCACGGGTCACTAAGGATTTTCTCTTTCTTTGTAAGTTCCACGGAACCGATCTTTCCCTAATGCTCAGGACCTCTTTTAAACTGTTTGAAAATGAAAAGGCTCCGAGAAACGAGTCACCCGCAGGGATCACTAACGAGTTTTGTTTTGTTTGTAACGTTCATGATGCCCTCTCTTCCAAATGACCAAGAGAAACCTAGTGGCTTTTAGATGACGAGTCCGGGACAAAGTTTGTCTCAAGTGCTGTTCATTAATGACTTTCTCTCTAGTTCTCATTTTCCCTAACCGCTCTACTGCAAATGACAGTAAGGACAGACTCCTAAATGCTTTAAAAAAGGAGGCTTTCAGAAGTATTTGCCAAACCCCTAGTGGTCAAGAATGAGTTTAACCTTTCTTTAGGACAGGATCCTAAAAGCTGTAATGTGAAGATTCCGCGACAAATTTATCCCCCGCTAAGGTGAGCGAAGCGTTCTGCTTTGTTATTCATCTGCACGGAGCGAGCCTTCCAAATGAGGCCAGACTCCAAACTGTCTTAAGTTGAAGATTCCATAAGAAATGGCTCACAAGCACCGATCAGTAATGAGTTTCGCTTTCTTTTCAATGTCACCATGCGCTCCCTTCCAGATGATCTGGATAGACTCATAATGGCTTGAAGACTTGGATTCCGTGAGAAATTTCACAAAGCACTGATCACTACTGACTTTCTCTTGGTTTATCACTTTCACTGACCGATAAAGCCCATCTCTTCAGGACCCTCTCGTAACGCCTTTTAAATGAAGAGTCACAGATAACTTTTCCTCCAGCAATGATAAGTAATCAGGTTCTCTTTCTTTGCAGCTTTCTATGCCGAAGAATCAGGAGAGTAGTATGATAGCTTTAAGATGAAGGCTGCATGAAACATTTGAGGATGAGAAAAGAGTTTTGCCTTCTTTGTAATTCTCACCAGCCGATCTCTTCTTAACGATGAGGACAGACTCTCAAGGGCTGTAAGATGACGATTAAATGAGAAATTTGTCATAAGCATTCATTAATACTTCCTTTCCCTTTGTTTCTAATTTTCTCCAACCAATCGAGCCCACAAGCTCAGGACAGGATCCGGATAGCTTGAAAATGAAGATTCCATGAGAATTTTGTGCCCAGCCTTGATTAGGGCTGAGTTTTCCTTTCTTTGTACTTTTTACGAGCCCACGTCTTCTAATGGCACAAGACAGTTGGAGTTAAGCTGTGGGTAGGACGCCACGTCCTCAGGGTTATGGCTAGGCCACTTACAAGTGTGGTTCCTGTGTGCAGGCCACATGCAGTTAGAGTCAGGGAAGGGCAGAGCTCCCAGCCCTAGGTTAGCGTTCTCAGCGCTAGGGTTAGGGTTCATACGGGTAGGAATCCCGATCCTAGTGTTTCCTCGACCACAGGAAACGTAAGCCTCCGTGCAAGTGGCCTTCCCGTGGGAACCCTAATCCTAGGGTTCGGGCCTTACCCATAGACACCCTAAGGCAAGGATCCCCATCTGTAGGACCTCTATGCCTAAAGTGAGCTGGCCTAACCATTGGAACCCTTACTTCAACTGGCCTATGCCTAGAACCCTAACCCTAACGCCAAGTGGCCTACCCGTAAGCATCCTAATGCTAGGGTGGGAATCCCTTCCCACAGCAAGCCTATTTCAGCGTGGCTAACCCATAGGAACCATAACCCAACTCCCCTTGGTCTAGCAATGGGAACCCTACCCCTTAGTCCAAAGGGCCTAGCTCGGGAAACCCTGACGCTGACGCCAAGTGGGCTAAGGAGCCCTAACGCCTATCCCTAACTCCAACTGACCTACTCAGAGGAACTTTAACCCAATTGGCGGGGAGCCCTACCTTTTGCAAGCCTAACTCTCCCCAAAATTAGCAAATTTCTCCTGCAATCATCCTCCAAATGTAATTCCGATGCACTGCTGGCCATTTGGGAGAGATCCCTTCTTGAAAAATGCTCTCCAGGAGACATTAGTTCCAGGTAACAGCAAGGCACGAATGTCTCCAGGGATCGTTCTCTAAATGCTATCACGATGCACCGCTGGTGATTTGGCAGAGATCCGTTCATGACAAGTCCTAGGCTTGAGACATTCACTCCAGCTCACAGCTAGCTACTCATTGCTCCTCAAATCATCTTTCAAAATGCATTCGGATGAAAGCCTGGCATTACCGTTAACGAAAAATGCTGTTCATTTGACATTCCTTCCAGGTTACTGCTAGGGACGAAATTCTCGGGAATCTTCCTCAAGAAGTCAGAGGGATGCACTGCCAGCTACCTGGCAGAGAGCTCTTTCAGAAAATTGCTACAAATGAAAAATGCATTCCAGATCACAGCTAGGTGCAAATTTCTCCCGCAATCATCCTCCAAAAATCATTCATTCGGAGGCTCTGCTGGTCATTTGGCAGAGATCCGTCCGTGAAAATAGCTCAAGATGAAACATTCCAGATCAAAGCTTGGCACCAATGTCTCCAGGAATCGTCCCCCGAATGTCATTCGGAAGCCCTGCAGGTCATTTGGCAGCGATCCGTTGGTGAAAATATCATGTAGAAAAGCATTCCATGTCCCTGCTAGGGATGACTTTGCCCAAGGCAACTCGGACGCCTTGCTGCGCATTTGGGAGAGATCCATTCATGACAATTGCTAAACGTGAGCCATGAACTCCAGATCCCTACTTGGCACATATTTCTGCTGGAATCGTCCTCCAAATGGCTTTCGGGTGCACCACGGGCCATTTGGCAGAGATCCGTTCGTGAAAATAGCTAAACATGAGACAATCATTCTGGATCTCAGCTAGGACTAATTTCTCCTGGCATCGTCCTCCAAATGCCGTTCGGATGCAGTGCTGGGAAGTTGGCAGCGAACCCTTCTTGAACGTTGCTAAACATGAGCTCTTCAGTCCAGATCACTGCTTGGCAGGAATGTCTCATGGAATCGTCCTCCAAATGTCGTTACGATGCACTGCTTACCATTTCCAGAGATCCAGCCAGGACAATTCCTAAAAACGAACTATTCAGTCCAGGTCACAGCTAGACACGAATATGCCCTGGCATCGTCCTCCAAGAGCCAGTCGGATACGCTGCTGGGCATTGGGCAGCTATCCATTCCTGAAAAATATTATTCACCTAGAAAAGCATTCCATGTCCCTGCTAGGGACGACTTTGTCCTAGAATCGACCTCCAAGTGCAAATCGGAGGCATTGCTGGTATTTGGCAGAGAGCCTTCCTGAAAATTGCTAAACATGAGACATTCACTTCACATCACTGCTAGCCACCAATTTCTCCTGGAATCATTCTCCAAATGCCTTTCGGATGCACTGCTTGCCATTTGGCAGAGCAGGAAAGAATTTTGCTTGCTTAATCTAGTTCGAGGACCGACCACTCCTAAATAATCAGGATAGTAGCCCAATGGCGCGAATATGAAGAGTCCCTGACAATTTGTCACAAGCACGGGTCACTAAGGATTTTCTCTTTCTTTGTAAGTTCCACGGAACCGATCTTTCCCTAATGCTCAGGACCTCTTTTAAACTGTTTGAAAATGAAAAGGCTCCGAGAAACGAGTCACCCGCAGGGATCACTAACGAGTTTTGTTTTGTTTGTAACGTTCATGATGCCCTCTCTTCCAAATGACCAAGAGAAACCTAGTGGCTTTTAGATGACGAGTCCGTGACAAAGTTTGTCTCAAGTGCTGTTCATTAATGACTTTCTCTCTAGTTCTCATTTTCCCTAACCGCTCTACTGCAAATGACAGTAAGGACAGACTCCTAAATGCTTTAAAAAAGGAGGCTTTCAGAAGTATTTGCCAAACCCCTAGTGGTCAAGAATGAGTTTAACCTTTCTTTAGGACAGGATCCTAAAAGCTGTAATGTGAAGATTCCGCGACAAATTTATCCCCCGCTAAGGTGAGCGAAGCGTTTTGCTTTGTTATTCATCTGCACGGAGCGAGCCTTCCAAATGAGGCCAGACTCCAAACTGTCTTAAGTTGAAGATTCCATAAGAAATGGCTCACAAGCACCGATCAGTAATGAGTTTCGCTTTCTTTTCAATGTCACCATGCGCTCCCTTCCAGATGATCTGGATAGACTCATAATGGCTTGAAGACTTGGATTCCGTGAGAAATTTCACAAAGCACTGATCACTACTGACTTTCTCTTGGTTTATCACTTTCACTGACCGATAAAGCCCATCTCTTCAGGACCCTCTCGTAACGCCTTTTAAATGAAGAGTCACAGATAACTTTTCCTCCAGCAATGATAAGTAATCAGGTTCTCTTTCTTTGCAGCTTTCTATGCCGAAGAATCAGGAGAGTAGTATGATGGCTTTAAGATGAAGGCTGCATGAAACATTTGAGGATGAGAAAAGAGTTTTGCCTTCTTTGTAATTCTCACCAGCCGATCTCTTCTTAACGATGAGGACAGACTCTCAAGGGCTGTAAGATGACGATTAAATGAGAAATTTGTCATAAGCATTCATTAATACTTCCTTTCCCTTTGTTTCTAATTTTCTCCAACCAATCGAGCCCACAAGCTCAGGACAGGATCCGGACAGCTTGAAAATGAAGATTCCATGAGAATTTTGTGCCCAGCCTTGATTAGGGCTGAGTTTTCCTTTCTTTGTACTTTTTACGAGCCCACGTCTTCTAATGGCACAAGACAGTTGGAGTTAAGCTGTGGGTAGGACGCCACGTCCTCAGGGTTATGGCTAGGCCACTTACAAGTGTGGTTCCTGTGTGCAGGCCACATGCAGTTAGAGTCAGGGAAGGGCAGAGCTCCCAGCCCTAGGTTAGCGTTCTCAGCGCTAGGGTTAGGGTTCATACGGGTAGGAATCCCGATCCTAGTGTTTCCTCGACCACAGGAAACGTAAGCCTCCGTGCAAGTGGCCTTCCCGTGGGAACCCTAATCCTAGGGTTCGGGCCTTACCCATAGACACCCTAAGGCAAGGATCCCCATCTGTAGGACCTCTATGCCTAAAGTGAGCTGGCCTAACCATTGGAACCCTTACTTCAACTGGCCTATGCCTAGAACCCTAACCCTAACGCCAAGTGGCCTACCCGTAAGCATCCTAATGCTAGGGTGGGAATCCCTTCCCACAGCAAGCCTATTTCAGCGTGGCTAACCCATAGGAACCATAACCCAACTCCCCTTGGTCTAGCAATGGGAACCCTACCCCTTAGTCCAAAGGGCCTAGCTCGGGAAACCCTGACGCTGACGCCAAGTGGGCTAAGGAGCCCTAACGCCTATCCCTAACTCCAACTGACCTACTCAGAGGAACTTTAACCCAATTGGCGGGGAGCCCTACCTTTTGCAAGCCTAACTCTCCCCAAAATTAGCAAATTTCTCCTGCAATCATCCTCCAAATGTAATTCCGATGCACTGCTGGCCATTTGGGAGAGATCCCTTCTTGAAAAATGCTCTCCAGGAGACATTAGTTCCAGGTAACAGCAAGGCACGAATGTCTCCAGGGATCGTTCTCTAAATGCTATCACGATGCACCGCTGGTGATTTGGCAGAGATCCGTTCATGACAAGTCCTAGGCTTGAGACATTCACTCCAGATCACAGCTAGCTACTCATTGCTCCTCAAATCATCTTTCAAAATGCATTCGGATGAAAGCCTGGCATTACCGTTAACGAAAAATGCTGTTCATTTGACATTCCTTCCAGGTTACTGCTAGGGACGAAATTCTCGGGAATCTTCCTCAAGAAGTCAGAGGGATGCACTGCCAGCTACCTGGCAGAGAGCTCTTTCAGAAAATTGCTACAAATGAAAAATGCATTCCAGATCACAGCTAGGTGCAAATTTCTCCCGCAATCATCCTCCAAATGTCATTCATTCGGAGGCTCTGCTGGTCATTTGGCAGAGATCCGTCCGTGAAAATAGCTCAAGATGAAACATTCCAGATCAAAGCTTGGCACCAATGTCTCCAGGAATCGTCCCCCGAATGTCATTCGGAAGCCCTGCAGGTCATTTGGCAGCGATCCGTTGGTGAAAATATCATGTAGAAAAGCATTCCATGTCCCTGCTAGGGATGACTTTGCCCAAGGCAACTCGGACGCCTTGCTGCGCATTTGGGAGAGATCCATTCATGACAATTGCTAAACGTGAGCCATGAACTCCAGATCCCTACTTGGCACATATTTCTGCTGGAATCGTCCTCCAAATGGCTTTCGGGTGCACCACGGGCCATTTGGCAGAGATCCGTTCGTGAAAATAGCTAAACATGAGACAATCATTCTGGATCTCAGCTAGGACTAATTTCTCCTGGCATCGTCCTCCAAATGCCGTTCGGATGCAGTGCTGGGAAGTTGGCAGCGAACCCTTCTTGAACGTTGCTAAACATGAGCTCTTCAGTCCAGATCACTGCTTGGCAGGAATGTCTCATGGAATCGTCCTCCAAATGTCGTTACGATGCACTGCTTACCATTTCCAGAGATCCAGCCAGGACAATTCCTAAAAACGAACTATTCAGTCCAGGTCACAGCTAGACACGAATATGCCCTGGCATCGTCCTCCAAGAGCCAGTCGGATACGCTGCTGGGCATTGGGCAGCTATCCATTCCTGAAAAATATTATTCACCTAGAAAAGCATTCCATGTCCCTGCTAGGGACGACTTTGTCCTAGAATCGACCTCCAAGTGCAAATCGGAGGCATTGCTGGTATTTGGCAGAGAGCCTTCCTGAAAATTGCTAAACATGAGACATTCACTTCACATCACTGCTAGCCACCAATTTCTCCTGGAATCATTCTCCAAATGCCTTTCGGATGCACTGCTTGCCATTTGGCAGAGCAGGAAAGAATTTTGCTTGCTTAATCTAGTTCGAGGACCGACCACTCCTAAATAATCAGGATAGTATAGGCGCGAATATGAAGAGTCCCTGACAATTTGTCACAAGCACGGGTCACTAAGGATTTTCTCTTTCTTTGTAAGTTCCACGGAACCGATCTTTCCCTAATGCTCAGGACCTCTTTTAAACTGTTTGAAAATGAAAAGGCTCCGAGAAACGAGTCACCCGCAGGGATCACTAACGAGTTTTGTTTTGTTTGTAACGTTCATGATGCCCTCTCTTCCAAATGACCAAGAGAAACCTAGTGGCTTTTAGATGACGAGTCCGGGACAAAGTTTGTCTCAAGTGCTGTTCATTAATGACTTTCTCTCTAGTTCTCATTTTCCCTAACCGCTCTACTGCAAATGACAGTAAGGACAGACTCCTAAATGCTTTAAAAAAGGAGGCTTTCAGAAGTATTTGCCAAACCCCTAGTGGTCAAGAATGAGTTTAACCTTTCTTTAGGACAGGATCCTAAAAGCTGTAATGTGAAGATTCCGCGACAAATTTATCCCCCGCTAAGGTGAGCGAAGCGTTCTGCTTTGTTATTCATCTGCACGGAGCGAGCCTTCCAAATGAGGCCAGACTCCAAACTGTCTTAAGTTGAAGATTCCATAAGAAATGGCTCACAAGCACCGATCAGTAATGAGTTTCGCTTTCTTTTCAATGTCACCATGCGCTCCCTTCCAGATGATCTGGATAGACTCATAATGGCTTGAAGACTTGGATTCCGTGAGAAATTTCACAAAGCACTGATCACTACTGACTTTCTCTTGGTTTATCACTTTCACTGACCGATAAAGCCCATCTCTTCAGGACCCTCTCGTAACGCCTTTTAAATGAAGAGTCACAGATAACTTTTCCTCCAGCAATGATAAGTAATCAGGTTCTCTTTCTTTGCAGCTTTCTATGCCGAAGAATCAGGAGAGTAGTATGATGGCTTTAAGATGAAGGCTGCATGAAACATTTGAGGATGAGAAAAGAGTTTTGCCTTCTTTGTAATTCTCACCAGCCGATCTCTTCTTAAGGATGAGGACAGACTCTCAAGGGCTGTAAGATGACGATTAAATGAGAAATTTGTCATAAGCATTCATTAATACTTCCTTTCCCTTTGTTTCTAATTTTCTCCAACCAATCGAGCCCACAAGCTCAGGACAGGATCCGGACAGCTTGAAAATGAAGATTCCATGAGAATTTTGTGCCCAGCCTTGATTAGGGCTGAGTTTTCCTTTCTTTGTACTTTTTACGAGCCCACGTCTTCTAATGGCACAAGACAGTTGGAGTTAAGCTGTGGGTAGGACGCCACGTCCTCAGGGTTATGGCTAGGCCACTTACAAGTGTGGTTCCTGTGTGCAGGCCACATGCAGTTAGAGTCAGGGAAGGGCAGAGCTCCCAGCCCTAGGTTAGCGTTCTCAGCGCTAGGGTTAGGGTTCATACGGGTAGGAATCCCGATCCTAGTGTTTCCTCGACCACAGGAAACGTAAGCCTCCGTGCAAGTGGCCTTCCCGTGGGAACCCTAATCCTAGGGTTCGGGCCTTACCCATAGACACCCTAAGGCAAGGATCCCCATCTGTAGGACCTCTATGCCTAAAGTGAGCTGGCCTAACCATTGGAACCCTTACTTCAACTGGCCTATGCCTAGAACCCTAACCCTAACGCCAAGTGGCCTACCCGTAAGCATCCTAATGCTAGGGCGGGAATCCCTTCCCACAGCAAGCCTATTTCAGCGTGGCTAACCCATAGGAACCATAACCCAACTCCCCTTGGTCTAGCAATGGGAACCCTACCCCTTAGTCCAAAGGGCCTAGCTCGGGAAACCCTGACGCTGACGCCAAGTGGGCTAAGGAGCCCTAACGCCTATCCCTAACTCCAACTGACCTACTCAGAGGAACTTTAACCCAATTGGCGGGGAGCCCTACCTTTTGCAAGCCTAACTCTCCCCAAAATTAGCAAATTTCTCCTGCAATCATCCTCCAAATGTAATTCCGATGCACTGCTGGCCATTTGGGAGAGATCCCTTCTTGAAAAATGCTCTCCAGGAGACATTAGTTCCAGGTAACAGCAAGGCACGAATGTCTCCAGGGATCGTTCTCTAAATGCTATCACGATGCACCGCTGGTGATTTGGCAGAGATCCGTTCATGACAAGTCCTAGGCTTGAGACATTCACTCCAGATCACAGCTAGCTACTCATTGCTCCTCAAATCATCTTTCAAAATGCATTCGGATGAAAGCCTGGCATTACCGTTAACGAAAAATGCTGTTCATTTGACATTCCTTCCAGGTTACTGCTAGGGACGAAATTCTCGGGAATCTTCCTCAAGAAGTCAGAGGGATGCACTGCCAGCTACCTGGCAGAGAGCTCTTTCAGAAAATTGCTACAAATGAAAAATGCATTCCAGATCACAGCTAGGTGCAAATTTCTCCCGCAATCATCCTCCAAATGTCATTCATTCGGAGGCTCTGCTGGTCATTTGGCAGAGATCCGTCCGTGAAAATAGCTCAAGATGAAACATTCCAGATCAAAGCTTGGCACCAATGTCTCCAGGAATCGTCCCCCGAATGTCATTCGGAAGCCCTGCAGGTCATTTGGCAGCGATCCGTTGGTGAAAATATCATGTAGAAAAGCATTCCATGTCCCTGCTAGGGATGACTTTGCCCAAGGCAACTCGGACGCCTTGCTGCGCATTTGGGAGAGATCCATTCATGACAATTGCTAAACGTGAGCCATGAACTCCAGATCCCTACTTGGCACATATTTCTGCTGGAATCGTCCTCCAAATGGCTTTCGGGTGCACCACGGGCCATTTGGCAGAGATCCGTTCGTGAAAATAGCTAAACATGAGACAATCATTCTGGATCTCAGCTAGGACTAATTTCTCCTGGCATCGTCCTCCAAATGCCGTTCGGATGCAGTGCTGGGAAGTTGGCAGCGAACCCTTCTTGAACGTTGCTAAACATGAGCTCTTCAGTCCAGATCACTGCTTGGCAGGAATGTCTCATGGAATCGTCCTCCAAATGTCGTTACGATGCACTGCTTACCATTTCCAGAGATCCAGCCAGGACAATTCCTAAAAACGAACTATTCAGTCCAGGTCACAGCTAGACACGAATATGCCCTGGCATCGTCCTCCAAGAGCCAGTCGGATACGCTGCTGGGCATTGGGCAGCTATCCATTCCTGAAAAATATTATTCACCTAGAAAAGCATTCCATGTCCCTGCTAGGGACGACTTTGTCCTAGAATCGACCTCCAAGTGCAAATCGGAGGCATTGCTGGTATTTGGCAGAGAGCCTTCCTGAAAATTGCTAAACATGAGACATTCACTTCACATCACTGCTAGCCACCAATTTCTCCTGGAATCATTCTCCAAATGCCTTTCGGATGCACTGCTTGCCATTTGGCAGAGCAGGAAAGAATTTTGCTTGCTTAATCTAGTTCGAGGACCGACCACTCCTAAATAATCAGGATAGTATAGGCGCGAATATGAAGAGTCCCTGACAATTTGTCACAAGCACGGGTCACTAAGGATTTTCTCTTTCTTTGTAAGTTCCACGGAACCGATCTTTCCCTAATGCTCAGGACCTCTTTTAAACTGTTTGAAAATGAAAAGGCTCCGAGAAACGAGTCACCCGCAGGGATCACTAACGAGTTTTGTTTTGTTTGTAACGTTCATGATGCCCTCTCTTCCAAATGACCAAGAGAAACCTAGTGGCTTTTAGATGACGAGTCCGGGACAAAGTTTGTCTCAAGTGCTGTTCATTAATGACTTTCTCTCTAGTTCTCATTTTCCCTAACCGCTCTACTGCAAATGACAGTAAGGACAGACTCCTAAATGCTTTAAAAAAGGAGGCTTTCAGAAGTATTTGCCAAACCCCTAGTGGTCAAGAATGAGTTTAACCTTTCTTTAGGACAGGATCCTAAAAGCTGTAATGTGAAGATTCCGCGACAAATTTATCCCCCGCTAAGGTGAGCGAAGCGTTCTGCTTTGTTATTCATCTGCACGGAGCGAGCCTTCCAAATGAGGCCAGACTCCAAACTGTCTTAAGTTGAAGATTCCATAAGAAATGGCTCACAAGCACCGATCAGTAATGAGTTTCGCTTTCTTTTCAATGTCACCATGCGCTCCCTTCCAGATGATCTGGATAGACTCATAATGGCTTGAAGACTTGGATTCCGTGAGAAATTTCACAAAGCACTGATCACTACTGACTTTCTCTTGGTTTATCACTTTCACTGACCGATAAAGCCCATCTCTTCAGGACCCTCTCGTAACGCCTTTTAAATGAAGAGTCACAGATAACTTTTCCTCCAGCAATGATAAGTAATCAGGTTCTCTTTCTTTGCAGCTTTCTATGCCGAAGAATCAGGAGAGTAGTATGATGGCTTTAAGATGAAGGCTGCATGAAACATTTGAGGATGAGAAAAGAGTTTTGCCTTCTTTGTAATTCTCACCAGCCGATCTCTTCTTAACGATGAGGACAGACTCTCAAGGGCTGTAAGATGACGATTAAATGAGAAATTTGTCATAAGCATTCATTAATACTTCCTTTCCCTTTGTTTCTAATTTTCTCCAACCAATCGAGCCCACAAGCTCAGGACAGGATCCGGACAGCTTGAAAATGAAGATTCCATGAGAATTTTGTGCCCAGCCTTGATTAGGGCTGAGTTTTCCTTTCTTTGTACTTTTTACGAGCCCACGTCTTCTAATGGCACAAGACAGTTGGAGTTAAGCTGTGGGTAGGACGCCACGTCCTCAGGGTTATGGCTAGGCCACTTACAAGTGTGGTTCCTGTGTGCAGGCCACATGCAGGTAGAGTTAGGGAAGGGCAGAGCTCCCAGCCCTAGGTTAGCGTTCTCAGCGCTAGGGTTAGGGTTCATACGGGTAGGAATCCCGATCCTAGTGTTTCCTCGACCACAGGAAACGTAAGCCTCCGTGCAAGTGGCCTTCCCGTGGGAACCCTAATCCTAGGGTTCGGGCCTTACCCATAGACACCCTAAGGCAAGGATCCCCATCTGTAGGACCTCTATGCCTAAAGTGAGCTGGCCTAACCATTGGAACCCTTACTTCAACTGGCCTATGCCTAGAACCCTAACCCTAACGCCAAGTGGCCTACCCGTAAGCATCCTAATGCTAGGGCGGGAATCCCTTCCCACAGCAAGCCTATTTCAGCGTGGCTAACCCATAGGAACCATAACCCAACTCCCCTTGGTCTAGCAATGGGAACCCTACCCCTTAGTCCAAAGGGCCTAGCTCGGGAAACCCTGACGCTGACGCCAAGTGGGCTAAGGAGCCCTAACGCCTATCCCTAACTCCAACTGACCTACTCAGAGGAACTTTAACCCAATTGGCGGGGAGCCCTACCTTTTGCAAGCCTAACTCTCCCCAAAATTAGCAAATTTCTCCTGCAATCATCCTCCAAATGTAATTCCGATGCACTGCTGGCCATTTGGGAGAGATCCCTTCTTGAAAAATGCTCTCCAGGAGACATTAGTTCCAGGTAACAGCAAGGCACGAATGTCTCCAGGGATCGTTCTCTAAATGCTATCACGATGCACCGCTGGTGATTTGGCAGAGATCCGTTCATGACAAGTCCTAGGCTTGAGACATTCACTCCAGATCACAGCTAGCTACTCATTGCTCCTCAAATCATCTTTCAAAATGCATTCGGATGAAAGCCTGGCATTACCGTTAACGAAAAATGCTGTTCATTTGACATTCCTTCCAGGTTACTGCTAGGGACGAAATTCTCGGGAATCTTCCTCAAGAAGTCAGAGGGATGCACTGCCAGCTACCTGGCAGAGAGCTCTTTCAGAAAATTGCTACAAATGAAAAATGCATTCCAGATCACAGCTAGGTGCAAATTTCTCCCGCAATCATCCTCCAAATGTCATTCATTCGGAGGCTCTGCTGGTCATTTGGCAGAGATCCGTCCGTGAAAATAGCTCAAGATGAAACATTCCAGATCAAAGCTTGGCACCAATGTCTCCAGGAATCGTCCCCCGAATGTCATTCGGAAGCCCTGCAGGTCATTTGGCAGCGATCCGTTGGTGAAAATATCATGTAGAAAAGCATTCCATGTCCCTGCTAGGGATGACTTTGCCCAAGGCAACTCGGACGCCTTGCTGCGCATTTGGGAGAGATCCATTCATGACAATTGCTAAACGTGAGCCATGAACTCCAGATCCCTACTTGGCACATATTTCTGCTGGAATCGTCCTCCAAATGGCTTTCGGGTGCACCACGGGCCATTTGGCAGAGATCCGTTCGTGAAAATAGCTAAACATGAGACAATCATTCTGGATCTCAGCTAGGACTAATTTCTCCTGGCATCGTCCTCCAAATGCCGTTCGGATGCAGTGCTGGGAAGTTGGCAGCGAACCCTTCTTGAACGTTGCTAAACATGAGCTCTTCAGTCCAGATCACTGCTTGGCAGGAATGTCTCATGGAATCGTCCTCCAAATGTCGTTACGATGCACTGCTTACCATTTCCAGAGATCCAGCCAGGACAATTCCTAAAAACGAACTATTCAGTCCAGGTCACAGCTAGACACGAATATGCCCTGGCATCGTCCTCCAAGAGCCAGTCGGATACGCTGCTGGGCATTGGGCAGCTATCCATTCCTGAAAAATATTATTCACCTAGAAAAGCATTCCATGTCCCTGCTAGGGACGACTTTGTCCTAGAATCGACCTCCAAGTGCAAATCGGAGGCATTGCTGGTATTTGGCAGAGAGCCTTCCTGAAAATTGCTAAACATGAGACATTCACTTCACATCACTGCTAGCCACCAATTTCTCCTGGAATCATTCTCCAAATGCCTTTCGGATGCACTGCTTGCCATTTGGCAGAGCAGGAAAGAATTTTGCTTGCTTAATCTAGTTCGAGGACCGACCACTCCTAAATAATCAGGATAGTATAGGCGCGAATATGAAGAGTCCCTGACAATTTGTCACAAGCACGGGTCACTAAGGATTTTCTCTTTCTTTGTAAGTTCCACGGAACCGATCTTTCCCTAATGCTCAGGACCTCTTTTAAACTGTTTGAAAATGAAAAGGCTCCGAGAAACGAGTCACCCGCAGGGATCACTAACGAGTTTTGTTTTGTTTGTAACGTTCATGATGCCCTCTCTTCCAAATGACCAAGAGAAACCTAGTGGCTTTTAGATGACGAGTCCGGGACAAAGTTTGTCTCAAGTGCTGTTCATTAATGACTTTCTCTCTAGTTCTCATTTTCCCTAACCGCTCTACTGCAAATGACAGTAAGGACAGACTCCTAAATGCTTTAAAAAAGGAGGCTTTCAGAAGTATTTGCCAAACCCCTAGTGGTCAAGAATGAGTTTAACCTTTCTTTAGGACAGGATCCTAAAAGCTGTAATGTGAAGATTCCGCGACAAATTTATCCCCCGCTAAGGTGAGCGAAGCGTTCTGCTTTGTTATTCATCTGCACGGAGCGAGCCTTCCAAATGAGGCCAGACTCCAAACTGTCTTAAGTTGAAGATTCCATAAGAAATGGCTCACAAGCACCGATCAGTAATGAGTTTCGCTTTCTTTTCAATGTCACCATGCGCTCCCTTCCAGATGATCTGGATAGACTCATAATGGCTTGAAGACTTGGATTCCGTGAGAAATTTCACAAAGCACTGATCACTACTGACTTTCTCTTGGTTTATCACTTTCACTGACCGATAAAGCCCATCTCTTCAGGACCCTCTCGTAACGCCTTTTAAATGAAGAGTCACAGATAACTTTTCCTCCAGCAATGATAAGTAATCAGGTTCTCTTTCTTTGCAGCTTTCTATGCCGAAGAATCAGGAGAGTAGTATGATGGCTTTAAGATGAAGGCTGCATGAAACATTTGAGGATGAGAAAAGAGTTTTGCCTTCTTTGTAATTCTCACCAGCCGATCTCTTCTTAACGATGAGGACAGACTCTCAAGGGCTGTAAGATGACGATTAAATGAGAAATTTGTCATAAGCATTCATTAATACTTCCTTTCCCTTTGTTTCTAATTTTCTCCAACCAATCGAGCCCACAAGCTCAGGACAGGATCCGGACAGCTTGAAAATGAAGATTCCATGAGAATTTTGTGCCCAGCCTTGATTAGGGCTGAGTTTTCCTTTCTTTGTACTTTTTACGAGCCCACGTCTTCTAATGGCACAAGACAGTTGGAGTTAAGCTGTGGGTAGGACGCCACGTCCTCAGGGTTATGGCTAGGCCACTTACAAGTGTGGTTCCTGTGTGCAGGCCACATGCAGGTAGAGTTAGGGAAGGGCAGAGCTCCCAGCCCTAGGTTAGCGTTCTCAGCGCTAGGGTTAGGGTTCATACGGGTAGGAATCCCGATCCTAGTGTTTCCTCGACCACAGGAAACGTAAGCCTCCGTGCAAGTGGCCTTCCCGTGGGAACCCTAATCCTAGGGTTCGGGCCTTACCCATAGACACCCTAAGGCAAGGATCCCCATCTGTAGGACCTCTATGCCTAAAGTGAGCTGGCCTAACCATTGGAACCCTTACTTCAACTGGCCTATGCCTAGAACCCTAACCCTAACGCCAAGTGGCCTACCCGTAAGCATCCTAATGCTAGGGCGGGAATCCCTTCCCACAGCAAGCCTATTTCAGCGTGGCTAACCCATAGGAACCATAACCCAACTCCCCTTGGTCTAGCAATGGGAACCCTACCCCTTAGTCCAAAGGGCCTAGCTCGGGAAACCCTGACGCTGACGCCAAGTGGGCTAAGGAGCCCTAACGCCTATCCCTAACTCCAACTGACCTACTCAGAGGAACTTTAACCCAATTGGCGGGGAGCCCTACCTTTTGCAAGCCTAACTCTCCCCAAAATTAGCAAATTTCTCCTGCAATCATCCTCCAAATGTAATTCCGATGCACTGCTGGCCATTTGGGAGAGATCCCTTCTTGAAAAATGCTCTCCAGGAGACATTAGTTCCAGGTAACAGCAAGGCACGAATGTCTCCAGGGATCGTTCTCTAAATGCTATCACGATGCACCGCTGGTGATTTGGCAGAGATCCGTTCATGACAAGTCCTAGGCTTGAGACATTCACTCCAGATCACAGCTAGCTACTCATTGCTCCTCAAATCATCTTTCAAAATGCATTCGGATGAAAGCCTGGCATTACCGTTAACGAAAAATGCTGTTCATTTGACATTCCTTCCAGGTTACTGCTAGGGACGAAATTCTCGGGAATCTTCCTCAAGAAGTCAGAGGGATGCACTGCCAGCTACCTGGCAGAGAGCTCTTTCAGAAAATTGCTACAAATGAAAAATGCATTCCAGATCACAGCTAGGTGCAAATTTCTCCCGCAATCATCCTCCAAATGTCATTCATTCGGAGGCTCTGCTGGTCATTTGGCAGAGATCCGTCCGTGAAAATAGCTCAAGATGAAACATTCCAGATCAAAGCTTGGCACCAATGTCTCCAGGAATCGTCCCCCGAATGTCATTCGGAAGCCCTGCAGGTCATTTGGCAGCGATCCGTTGGTGAAAATATCATGTAGAAAAGCATTCCATGTCCCTGCTAGGGATGACTTTGCCCAAGGCAACTCGGACGCCTTGCTGCGCATTTGGGAGAGATCCATTCATGACAATTGCTAAACGTGAGCCATGAACTCCAGATCCCTACTTGGCACATATTTCTGCTGGAATCGTCCTCCAAATGGCTTTCGGGTGCACCACGGGCCATTTGGCAGAGATCCGTTCGTGAAAATAGCTAAACATGAGACAATCATTCTGGATCTCAGCTAGGACTAATTTCTCCTGGCATCGTCCTCCAAATGCCGTTCGGATGCAGTGCTGGGAAGTTGGCAGCGAACC